>NC_091632.1:56213604-56516635 GCF_027580195.1 Bos mutus | reverse complement strand
ATAACCATCATGAACTGTCATAAGAATTAGAGGCAGTGTGAGTAGGAGAGGGTGGTCAGATCAGATCAGATCAGATCAGTCACTCAGTCGTGTCTGACTCTGCGACCCCATGAATTGCAGCATGCCAGGCCTCCCTGTCCATCACCAACTCCCGGAGTTCACTCAGACTCATGTCCATCGAGTCAGTGATGCCATCCAGCCATCTCATCCTCTGTCATCCCCTTCTCCTCTTGCCCCCAATCCCTCCCAACATTAGAGTCTTTTCCAATGAGTCAACTCTTCGCATGAGGTGGCCAAAGTACTGGAGTTTCAGCTTTAGCATCATTCCTTCCAAAGAAATCCCAGGGCTGATCTCCTTGCAGTCCAAGGGACTCTCAAGAGTCTTCTCCAACACCACAGTTCAAAAGCATCAATTCTTCGGCGCTCAGCCTTCTTCACAGTCCAACTCTCACATCCATACATGACCACAGGAAAAACCATAGCCTTGACTAGACGAACCTTTGTTGGCAAAGTAATGTCTCTGCTTTTGAATATGCTATCTAGGTTGGTCATAACTTTCTTTCCAAGGAGTAAGCGTCTTTTAATTTCATGGCTGCAGTCACCATCTGTAGTGATTTTGGAGCCCAGAAAAATAAAGTCTGACACTGTTTCCACTGTTTCCCCATCTATTTCCCATGAAGTGATGGGACCAGATGCCATGATCTTCGTTTTCTGAATGTTGAGCTTTAAGCCAACTTTTTCACTCTCCACTTTCACTTTCATCAAGAAGCTTTTGAGTTCCTCTTCACTTTCTGCCATAAGTTTGGTGTCATCTGCATATCTGAGGTTATTGATATTTCTCTTGGCAATCTTGATTCCAGCTTGTGCTTCTTCCAGCCCAGCGTTTCTCATGATGTACTCTGCATATAAGTTAAATAAACAGGGTGACAATATACAGCCTTGACGAACTCCTTTTCCTATTTGGTACCAGTCTGTTGTTTCATGTCCAGTTCTAACTGTTGCTTCCTGACCTGCATACAAATTTCTCAAGAGGCAGATCAGGTGGTCTGGTATTCCCATCTCTTTCAGAATTTCCCACAGTTTATTGTGATCCACACAGTCAAAGGCTTTGGCATAGTCAATAAAGCAGAAATAGATGTTTTTCTGGAACTCTCTTGCTTTTTCCATGATCCAGCAGATGTTGGCAATTTGACCTCTGGTTCCTCTGCCTTTTCTAAAACCAGCTTGAACATCAGGAAGTTCACGGTTCACATATTGCTGAAGCCTGGCTTGGAGAATTTTGAGCATTACTTTACTAGTGTGTGAGATGAGTGCAATTGTGCAGTAGTTTGAGCATTCTTTGGCATTGCCTTTCTTTGGGATTGGAATGAAAACTGACCTTTTCCAGTCCTGTGGCCACTGCTGAGTTTTCCAAATTTGCTGTCATATTGAGTGCAGCACTTTCACAGCATCATCTTTCAGGATTTAGAATAGCTCAACTGGAATTCTATCACCTCCACTAGCTTTGTTTGTAGTGATGCTTTCTAAGGCCCACTTGACTTCACATTCCAGGATGTCTGGCTCTAGGTCAGTGATCACACCATCGTGATTATCTGGGTCGTGAAGATCTTTTTTGTACAGTTCTTCTGTGTATTCTTGCCATCTCTTCTTAATATCTTCTGTTTCTGTTAGGACCATACCATTTCTGTCCTTTATCGAGCTCATCTTTGCATGAAATGTTCCCTTGATATCTCTGATTTTCTTGAAGAGATCTCTAGTCTTTCCCATTCTGTTGTTTTCATCTATTTCTTTGCATTGATTGCTGAAGAAGGCTTTCTTATCTCTTCTTGCTATTCTTTGGAACTCTGCATTCAGATGTTTGTATCTTTCCTTTTCTCCTTTGCTTTTCGCTTCTCTTCTTTTCACAGCTATTTGTAAGGCCTCCCCAGACAGCCATTTTGCTTTTTTGCATTTCTTTTCCATGGGGATGGTCCCTGGAGAGGGTGGTAGTGTGTTGTAATGCACTATAGGGATGCGGTAAGTGGCACCTGTGTTAATTTTACTTAGTATTTCCCCCACATGCTCCTGTTCATCTTCTACCATCTTTCCGCTTTGGCTGTGTGTTTTAAATGGTATCATCTAGTGTTTATCTCATGCCTCACAGCATGATACATAAGCAGAGGCAGTGGATGGTGACATATACATTCTAATGGTCCCTATGTCCTATTTCCTTCCATGTCTGCTACTAAGCCCTGAATTCATGTCCCCATCATTTTTCAGTTCTCCTTTCTCCAAGTTTGTCTTTCTCATCAGACAGTGGTGGGGTCAATGCCTACCCATGCGTGAGAACTTGGACAAGATACTTAATCCTCTTTTTAAAATTAATTAATTTATTTATTTTTGGCTGTGCTGGGTCTCTCTGTGATACTTAATTCTTGACTCTGAGTGTATGTGTGCACTTTAAAATGTAGGTTTTGTTATTATTAATAGTGAGCTATGGTGAGGCCAACAGATCAGGAAATGACAGCCATTGAAAAGGTAGTTTGTTACTCGCAGTTCCTAAGAGGAGAGGGCATACCACACTTTGGAGGTGCACATGTGGAAGGATCAGGGTCCATTAGGAGGCAGAGGAAGTTAGGGGGAGACATGGGTGGGAGCCTTTGCTGTGATTTCCATGGGAAGGAATGTCAAGATAGGTCAAGCAGGCTTAGGATGGGCTAGTGCTCCCCAGGGTGTCAGGACTGCCTGAGCTGTCTGGTGCCTGGCTCTGAGTGATTAGGGCAGAAGAGAGTGACCCAGAGGGTGAGAGTCTATAAAAGAGCAGTCTGGGTGTGCATTCTCGATTGTTTGTCTTGCATAAGAAAGTCATTTGCTATCCCTAGGAATTGGCTAGCCCTGGGAGGGGGATCTCTACAGAGTCAGCAAGTCTCCAGATACCAAAGCATCAGAAACACCAGGTTAATGCAATATGTAAGATAGTATGATAGACAGAATGATGCCCACCCCCAGAGATGTCCATATCCTGATCCCAGAACCTGCGAAGATGCTACCTTACATAAAAAGGAAGGACTTTTCAGATGTGACTAATTTAAGGATCTTAAAAATATGGGGCTTACCCTGGATTATCCAGTGGGCCCAGGATAATCAGAAGGGTCCCTATAAGAGGGAGACAGGGGGATCATAGTCAGAGGGAGAGGATGTAAGGATGGAAGCTGAGGTCTGAGAGGAGAGAAGATGTTCAGCTCCTGGCTTTGATGACGAAGGAAGGGGCCATCAGCCAAGGAATGTGGGCAACCTTGAGAAACTGGAAAAGGCAAGGAAACCATTGTCCCCCAGAGCCTCCAGAAAGGAGCCAGCCCCAAGGACCCATTTCAGACTTCTGACCTCCAGCACTGGAGGAAGGGCCATACTGTTTTCCTTAATTGTTGCTTTAATTGTGTTGCTTTAAGTCACTAAGTTTGCAGTAACTTGTTACAGCAGCCATAGGGAACTTACACAGATAGGAGGAACGCCAACTAACTTGCAGGGTTGTTATGGGGCTCAGAGCCTGTGTAGAGAAGAGCCTGGCTTGAGAAAAGTGTCAATAAAAATGTAGTGATATTATTAATACCTGCAGGGCTCTGGGAAGTTTGGGATGAAGTAAGGACCACAGACACACCCACCACGTTGCTTTGTGCCTTGTGGCTGCTCAGAAAATCTCGGGCTCTCTGTCCCTCCTCTTACAGGTCTGGGGTGTCTGGGAGAGCCCCTTGAAGGAAGGGTTCTGGGAGATGCACCCTGGCCTGAGCTTACTCCCCTCTGCAGGCACCGTGGTCAGTGTGTGTGCTGGGGGTCATTTCCTGAATTTACCCTCTGGGTGGCTTCCCTGTCCCTTCAACGACTCCAGCTCCTACCTCTGAACTCTTAGGCCCTAAGGAGCTTTGCCACACGAGGTTGGCGTCCTTTCTACCTGCTGCCTGTTGTCCTTTCAAGTGGCTGCATTGTTGCTCCTTAATGGCAGGAATGGATTGTTAGGTGACATCTGTGTTCCCCTGAGGCCTCAGGACTGTGCTGGGTCCTTGGCCGCCCAGGGCTGTGCCTCCTCCAGGCTGGTACATTGGCATTTCTAGCATGGGCACCAGTGGTCTGAGCAGCAAAGTGCTGGACCTGAGTTGTTCCTCTCGGAGCTCCTGGAGGGCAAGCCACTGGGCCCCAGCTCATGATGGGCACACGTGCCGCTGCATCTCCCAGCGCCCTCCAAAGGCTGTCCCCTCTGGCCTCTCACAGGGACGTTCGTCTCGGCCTTCACCGTGCTGTGTGGCGCCCGCACGGACCTCCCGGACAGGCACGTGTGCTGTGTCTTCTGGCTGAACATCGCCGCAGCCCTCATCCAGATCCTCACAGCCATCGTCATGGTGGGCTGGATCATGAGCATCTTCTGGGGCATGGACATGGTCATCCTCGCCAGTGAGTAGCTGTGGGGCTGGGGCTGGGCCGGGATGAGGGGAGCAGGGCTGGAGGAGGGGTGGGGGCCAGGATGGGCTGGGAGTTTGTTTGTGATCCTGTTGGGGGTCAGGTGGGGGCTTTGCAGGGAGATCTGCACAGCTGGGCCTGCTCCTCCTCCAGGGGCTCCCTGGTGTCCCTGGCCGCCTGGCCGGGGGACTCTCCCCGCATGCCCAGCCCTGGGGCCTGCAGGGTATCACGAGAGCACCAGTCAGGGACCTGAGCCAGAGGCATGAATAAGGAAGGGAGAGAGCACCTGTTTAGCTCAGACACACCAGGCATCACGTTTGTCAAGGAAACAGCTGGGTTGATAACACCGGGGTAGCAAGGTGTGGCCCTCGTGAGCTCAGTCCCTTGAGCCTCCATCATGCCATTTCCAGAAAGAAGGAAAAGCCCACCGGGCATACTTGTGCTCAGGAAACCCTGTAACTGCTTTTTATTTAACAGCCAGAGCCGCATAATTTCAACTTCTTTTAAAGTAAGTTCTTTGTTCCTTGGTGCTAAAGCCTTCCTCTTCCTGATTTTGTATTCAGCGGACCTTCACCAGTCACTTAACACAAACTTGATCCCGACACAAAACTGCCGAAGAAGACTTGATTAACATTTTAAAAATAACCCGGCGAGATCTTAAGACAGACACCTATTTTAAGCAGCCGCGCTCCTCACCCTGTGCCCCCCGTGCCCCCGTGCACGTCCCTGTATTGTCACACGTTCTGTCTACCTCATTAGGCCGAAGCTCCTCACTCACACGGAGCACATCCTCACAGGCCCTTTGCCCTTCTCCCCACACCCCACGCAGAGAAGGCAATGGCACCCCACTCCAGTACTCTTGCCTGGAAAATCCCATGGACGGAGGAGCCTGGTAGGCTGCAGTCCATGGGGTCACTAAGAGTCCGACACGACTGAGCGACTTCACTTTCATTTTTCACTTTCATGCACTGGAGTAGGAAATGGCAACCCACTCCAGTGTTCTTGCCTGGAGAATCCCAGGGACGGGGAGCCTGGTGGGCTGCCGTCTATGGGGTCGCACAGAGTCGGACACGACTGAAGCGACTTAGCAGCAGCAGCAGCAGCACAATGTCTGCCCTCGTAGATACTGGATAAGGGGCTGTTGTTTCTCGTGTCACTCCAACCTCTTCCTGTAAAAATGAAGGAGACTTTCCAATTGCAACAACACAGGGTAATTTTTTTTTTACCTAGCATTACGTGAGTGTCACCAAGAAACATACCATGGGGAAGAATAGATTAGGAGTTTGGAATTGACATGTACATACTACTAGATTTAAAATAGATTACCAACAAGGACCTACTATAAAGAATTTATTAATTAATTAAAACAATAACAACAAAAGAAATATACCATCAAGAAAAACCTCCTAAGGGGGAAATCAGAGAACTCTAAATCAAAGTTAAAATCAGGAACTCGCAAGGCTGCTGCTCTGCTTATATTAATAAAAATAATCAGTAAGTTAACGATAGTCTGTACTGGTGTGGCGGAGAAGGCAATGGCACCCCACTCCAGTACTCTTGCCTGGAAAATCTCATGGATGGAGGAGCTTGGTGGGCTGCAGTCCATGGGGTCGATAAGAGTCCGACTCGACTGAGCGACTTCACTTTCACTTTTCACTTTCATGCATTGGAGAAGGAAATGGCAACCTACTCCAGTGTTCTTGCCTGGAGAATCCCAGGGACGGGGAGCCTGATGGGCTGCCGTCTATGGGGTCACACAGAGTCGGACACGACTGAAGCGACTTAGCAGCAGCAGCAGCAGTACTGGTGTGGGTCAATAAATATTTGGTAATTGTACAGGAGCCTTTTTCAGCTATAACCAACCTAGATAGAATATTGAAAAGCAGAGACACTACTTTGCCAACAAAGGTCCGTCTAGTCAAGGCTATGGTTTTTCCAGTGGTCATGTATGGATGTGAGAGTTGGACTGTGAAGAAAGCTGAGCACCGAAGAATTGATGCTTTTGAACTGTGGTGTTGGAGAAGACTCTTGAGAGTCCCTTGGACTGCAAGGAGATCCAACCAGTCCATTCTGAAGGAGATCAGCCCTGGGTGTTCATTGGAAGGACTGATGCTAAAGCTGAAAGTCCAGTACTCTGGCCACCTCATGCGAAGAGTTGACTCATTGGAAAAGACTCTGATGCTGGGAGGGATTGGGGGCAGGAGGGAAAGGGGACAACAGAGGATGAGATGACTGGATGGCATCACCAACTTGATGGACATGAGTTTGAGTGAACTCCGGGAGATGGTGATGGACAGGGAGGCCTGACATGCTGCGATTCATGGGGTCACAAAGAGTCAGACATGACTGAGCGACTGAACTGAACTGACTGACCCTTGGCAGACATTGCTAATCTGTCTTGACACTTTCTGCTGAATAGTCTTACCCGTTTTCAATACAGGGCTTCAGGCAGTCACTACTAATGGGTCCAAGATGTCTACAAGATAGAAGTCTGTTTGCCATTTCCTGCCTTAGTCTTTCCCAAAGCATTAGGTTTTATATATGTGACTCCTGTCCACATAAAAGGTGAACCCCACGGCTTAGATAGGGGCCAGGATGGGTCACTTCAACATCTTTAGGTTGTCACAGTCAAACCTGTCCTGTAGCTGTCCCTCCTTGGAGCCATCCAGAATTCGTCTTGAGGCAAAGATGGGTTGGGGGCAGAAAAGTGAGGAGCAGAAGGTGAGCAGAAGAGCGACCTTGGCTGAGATTCGGAGGGAAGAGGAGAGAGCTTCTTGGCGGTGTCTCATGGAGAATGACCACCCCAGGGAGGGGAGAATGCTCTGCACTCCTGAGCCGAAGCCCACACACCCTCTGGGGCTGCCCACTGGCCACAGTGGCTGGTCACTGTGAATGCAGACTGCAGACCCCTTCCATCTCCCAATCCCCAGCATGCAGCCTCTCCCTTTTTATATTTCAGGCAGTCTCTCTGTTACCGACCAGGGTTCTTGGCCTCCTTAATCAGTAGAGACTGACAGGAAGCCAGATGAGAAATCAGGCAAGGTTTTATTGGGGGCCCCTGTTGCAGTAGAGGGGAGTGAGAACAAGTAACAGGTTCCCTTGGTCGCTCCCTGAGCAGAATGGTGAACTGATTCCTTATATGGGATGAAGGAAGGGGCAGGTCCAGGGTTCTGGCTGGAGGGGTGCCTTAGGTGGTGCTGTGTGCTGGGGACGTGCATGACACCCTGCTTTTGCTCCAGGCGCTTCAGAAGTGACAGTTGGTTCTTTTGGTCTTTTTGTATCTTCTTGTCCATAATTTGCCCCTACTGCTCATGCACATGCATGCAGTTATTTTTGATCCGTCATAGTTCCATGGATAGAGGAGCCCGGTGGGCTACAGTCCATGGGGTCACAAAGAGTCGGACACAACTGAGTGACTTCACGACGATGAGTTTCTTTGTATTTTGTTGTTCAGAGAGGGTTTGTCCGGGTGCAAGCACTGCAGCAAAGGGTCCCAGGTGCCAGGTCCCAGCTGGTCTCATGTCTGGCTTCTCTTTTTAGACTGTTTTCTCTTTCTCTTTTTCTCCTCTTCCTCATGCTGCCTCATATTCCTGTGTTTCTCCGAAGTTTCTCAAGGTGAGTCTGTTGGGGTGTGCACAGTTCTCATGCCTGGGCTTCCTGGACCCTCCCCTTCACTGCCCTTCCCCTACCCCACACTGCTCCCCTCCCCGTCCCCCGCCTACCCCCCACTTCCTGCACACAAACACCCCGTTTCCAGTTGGCCAACAAGCTTCTATTTTTAGTTTTTTATTTTGGAAAATGTTTAAACATAGACACAAATAGAAGGCCTAGTATAGTGAGTCTCTAAACGCCTAGACCAGCTTCAGCCATCCTCCACTCACGGCCGCTCTGTTTTCTTCTATTACTGCCTGCATCTGCCTCCACCCCCAACACCTTAACTTGATAAGTAACCTGGTAAATAAAGGGAGAAAAAAACAAACACAAGTCCACTGATGCTCCTCTGTGGGCTGACTTACCAGCTAATAGGGGTAACTACTCGGCAAACCCAGATGACAATTTCACCCTTAAATATCCCAGTCGATGTCTTAAAAAATAAAGGAACCGCAGTACCTTTTCATGCTCAAATAAACTAGCATCAGTTCCTTAATATCAACAGTGATCAAGTTTTTCTCATGTCCTCATAGTCATCACCAAGGCTTTAAAGGCTCGAAGCCAGCGGTCACCTTGGCCTGTGTCACAGGTTCACAGGTGTCCAACTGATGGAGCACGCCGGCCTGGCTCCTCCCTTCTGTATGCTGTCTTCCTTTTCTCTTCCTTCCTCCTCTCCATCCACACGTACCAGATGCCCATCACTTGGGGAAGTCTTCCTGGCACCTTCTCCCAAGGCGCCGCGTTAAGAAATGGCAGCAGGCCAGTCTGCCGGGGCCACGTTTGTGCAGTGGCTTCAGGGGTGTGGATTCAGGAGCACATTGATAACTTTTCAACCCCCAGCAGGTCTGTAACAGAAATCCTCCTCTCATGTCTCCCCGACTAAACCCCGAAATCCACTCTCTTCATTCATACCCTGTTTCCCATTAAGAAGACAGCGCCCTTGGGAAAAGCTGGGCAAAGGCTATAGCAGTCATTCACACGTCTGTGTGAATAAGTTCTAGCATATTCAAGTCCGGAGGCACTGCCTGGAGAAATGGTGAGGGAAGTGGGTGTCTGACCATCTCTCCTCTGCTTCTCCCTCACAGGCTACAAGGAGCAGGGCATCCCACAGCAGCTGTGAGCCCGGGCGAGCCGCTGAGAAGCCCGGTGCCCAGGAGGGCCACGTCAGGCAGCGGCCGGCCCGGGGTCTTCACGTGTTCTCTTCTGCCGCTTCCTGGGTTTGGAGTGGAAAGAAGGGCATTTGAGAATACTATTTATTTTGAAAACGCACCTGCTTTTCTCAGCAGGCTCTGAGAGCTGCCAGCTCCTCCTGCTGCTCCAGAGAGTCCTGTAGCACAGACGCCCAGAGGGTATCTGGGTTGGGTGGGGAGTGGGGTGGAGGCGGGGATGCTGATGCAAGAAGCTGGAGTGCCCCAGGCTCGGGCCACCTCGCCTTGTCTGCTGCCCACCGTGAGGGTGTGCGGGCGGCCAGGCCAGGCAGCAGTGACCCCGTCCAGGCGAGCAGGGCTCGTCAAGGGGCAGGACTGCAGTGGACACCTCCTCTGGGCCCCTGTGGGAGTGGTCTCCTGGGGCCAACATCCGGGCATGAGTAAGGATAGACAGATTCCTGCCTGGTGTGGAAAAGCCTGCTGTGCCCTCCACTGTCGGCAGGGATGGGTCCCTATGGGTGTCTGCTGGCCCCATGGCTGCCTCCATCTCCTCGCCACTGAAGTCTCCAGGTCTGGGCGGATCTGACCTTTGTTTCCCTGGGAAGAAGGCAGTGGCTCCATTCCTGGGGCAAAATTGCTGGAATTGCCAGATGTTCATGTACAAGTTCACCAACCCAGGTCCACATGGGCAGCCTTCCCCATTACACTCAACACTGTCTGGGGCCCATACGCCTTTCTCTGAAATCCTTAGGGCCGACAGGTCTCTGACTTCACACATTTTAGATCTGAGGAAGAGAAGAAACGTTTGCCATCCATTTCGTGACAGCCCGGCGGAGTCTGGACCTGCTCACACCATGAAACACGGGACCACTTCTGTAGAGGAGCATGTGAATAATCAGACTTATTAGGATCAATAAAACTGTAAATAGCTTCGCCTCAGTACAGGTCAGATTTTGCCACTAAATACGTAAGGGGAGAAAACTCACCATTTGAGAGCTTTAGGGGTTTTAGAATTGCAAAAAATAATAATAATAATAATTGTGGACCCCTCTCTGAAAATCCTTCTTCTGCAAAAATCCTGCAAACAGAGGCATTCGGGTGACCTTGCTGGTGTTACACGGGGATTCCTCCTGTTGCAAAGGGATGATCGGGGCCTTTTCGACACCCAAGTGATTGTTACAGTCACAACCACCCGAAGATGTCTGATTCAAGATCAATCAGCAATTAAGAGAAAGGAGATCTAAATGACAGTGACAAAGGAGACATTCACATGTCTGCTTTCTTTTCGTTTTCATTCTAACGTAGGGGTTGTTAAAATGTGGGACTGGCCCAAAGCCAAGTTTCTGGCCTCACTGGACTGTGTGCCACGGGGTGTGTTCCTCTCCAAGGGGCTTTTCCTATCTATCAAGGACTCAGTCAGAATTTGGCCAGGGATGGAAGAGCGGCCTGTGGCGCTAGTGGTAAAGAATCCACCTGCCAATGCAGGAGACAGAGACGCGGTTTCGATCCCTGAGTTGGGGGGATCCCCTGGAGGAGGACACAGCAACCTACTCCAGTATTCTTGCCTGGAGAATCCCATGGACAGAGGAGCCTGGGGGCTATGGTCCATAGGGTCACAGAGAGTTGGACATGGCTGAAGCGAAGCAGCACAGAAGAGTGGCCTTTTCTGGTCGTTTTTCCCTTAATGGATGGAAAGGCTTGGGGAACCGGCAGCTGGGTAGGCCCCTCGCTCCACCGTGCGCCCCTTTGGGGGCCACTGCGTGCTTAGTCTCCGTTCCTATACTCTCCACCTGGGGCAGTGGCCCACCCACTCCATCCACCGAACTTTCTAGTTACAGTCCTGCTGGGAGGTGGGTCTCAGGCTCCCTGTGGCCTGGATAGCAAACCGGCATCCTTGAAGAAATGGAACTCCCTGAGCCACTTGCTGCCCCCCACCTCCACCCCGGGCCCTGAATCAGAGGTGGGCTCTCCGCTCCTTGGCCTGATCCTACCCACCTCCCACCACCCCGTCCATCCCTTAGTTCTGAGGAGCTGCCTGGGGCCAGGTTACATGTTCTGGACACCTGGCAGTGTCTGTCTCTTACCCCTCCTTTCTTCCTGGCCTCAACCCAAGCCTTTGCAGCTTCTTTTCACGTTTAGAAGCCTCTGTGTTGTCAAGGCGTGGGATCGGATTTGGCTTTATCCAGAAAGTCAGAACCTTCTGCTGTGAGAAGACAGCATCCCCCAGGCCAAGAGGAGGGCAGGCTGGCGGCTGGTTGCTCTCGAGGAAGTGGCGTCGGAGCGCGGAGCCTCCCCTGGAGTCAGATAAAAACAGCTCCAGCAGAGGGAAGGAAGGACAGCCCACAGCCCGGCACCCCCAGATAGCTCCCCAGAGTTCGCAGTGACAGGTGTCAGGTGGAGGCAGCGCCCATAGGGAGAGGTGGGGCTTATTTTCCTGGCATGGCTGGGGGCGGCTGTGAGGGGGGTAAAGAAGAGCTAGCAATTTATGTCTCATGTTTACTGACACAATTCAGACATGAGGGGAGTTTTCTTGAGTGACAGGTATCACCACGAGTCCCAGTGTGGGCTGGCTTCATGCAGGGGTGTGTGTGCCTGGAAGGACATCTCCCGTCCTACGCCCCCTCCCCCAGATCCTTCCCTTACCTGTGGCTGCTTCTCCCAACTTGAGAACACACCAGCCTCGGGAGGCAGGCCCTTTCCAGGTAGACCCCTGCCTATCTTCTGAACAATGAGTCTGTGAGGACTGCCCAAAATAGTGTGGATCAGCTCAAAATAGTTTCGTCATTGTCATTAGATAAGGAACAGCGGCCAGTGTACTCCAAGTCCTCTGAGCTGGCCGCTCAGGTGGTTAGCTTGTCCAGTTGCCAAGTTGTGTCTGACTCTTTGCAACCTTGTGGACTGCAACACGCCAGGCTTCCCTGTCCTTCACCATCTCCTGGAGTTTGCTCAAAGTCATGTCCACTGACCGTTAGATGGCCAGAGTTAATCTATGAAGCACCGGCCAACTGAAAAGCAGGAACCTTGTACAAGCAAGTGCTTGGTTGACACCCAACACTTTGGTTGGGTCTTGTCTCAAGGGTAATAGTCCAAAAACCCCAGGGTGCATTTCAGGTCCAGCCATAGATCAGTCAGAATTCCGTAGGACATTCCTAAGCCATGGGTACTCGGGACAGGGATCACAGGCACACAGAGAACCTCACAGTGAATGAGAAACTTGGATCAGAGTGGCAATTCCCTCGGGCTAGAGCAGGATC
Source organism: Bos mutus (assembly GCF_027580195.1). Lineage (NCBI taxonomy): Eukaryota > Metazoa > Chordata > Mammalia > Artiodactyla > Bovidae > Bos > Bos mutus. The sequence goes on along the minus strand of NC_091632.1, from coordinate 56,504,151 downwards.
CTACAGCCAGCATGAGCCACCTGGCGGCCAGGGAGTGTCCTGTGGACAGTGGAGACAGTCCCCCTGGATCTTAAGATCTGAGTCCCCGACAAGACTTAGGGAAGGGCGCAGTCCCTGTGGGAGCCACAGGGACAGATGGCTCCTGGCTCCAGTCGGCACCCCTCCTGCCTTCTGTGGTGCTGGGGCAACAGGCAGGAGCCACCCCGCTGTGGCCTCGAAGCCAGCCTCTGGCTGTACGTGAGGGGAGGTGAGGAAGGGACATAGTGCCCAGACGCTGGGCCCTTGCCAGGCACTGTGTGGTGCATTTTGATCTCCCGTGACCCTTACCGAGTGGCGGGGGAGGTGGGGTGGGGATGGGGTGAAATTTCAGTGTGCCGGGTTTTCAAATGTCAGAACTGAGGCACCAAGAGAGGAGGCCACGGATCCTGCATCACACGCTCATGGCATGGAGCTGACTTTAGTGGCTGAGAGGGAGTCCTCGGCAGTGGGGTGGGTGGTATCTGGCCCACTCAGCAGTAATAGGGCACCACCCTGCTGTCACCACCCCAGGCGGCCCTCAGACCCACGCTCCTCATTGAAGGCAGGCCCGAAGGGCGCCCCGCACTGCAGTGTAAAAGAACGGTGGAGCCGATGGGAGGGGCTGCCTCCTAACATGCAGGAGTTTTCTCGCTTTTCAGCTTGCCTGAGTCCCTGGGCCTGAGCTGGGGTGGATCCCCTCCTGGGAGGAGAGCAGGCTGTGGGCTGCAGGCCCACCTCGGGATTTAATACACCAGCTGTTTTTATCACGTTAGTGACATGGCAAAGAAAGCCTCTTGTGCTGTGTAAACCGCTTGGGGATGTAGAATTTAGATGTAAATTCTCCAGTTAGTGTCTGCAGGAGGTGTTCACTGTTACATTCCTCCCTGTTGCTGGTTGGTTTAGAGGATTTTCAACAGGCAGGCTGGAGGTGGCTGAGCCCTTTTTTGCTATGTTTTTTAAATTTTATTTATTTTTAATTGAAGGATAATTGCTTTACAATATTGTGTTGGTTTCTGCCAAACATCAACATGAATCAGCCATGGATATACCTATGTCCCCTCCCTCTTGAACCTTCTCCCACCGCCTTCCGCATCCCAAGGTGGCAGAGCACTTTTAAAGGACCAGTCCCCACTCCCCAGAGACCATGACCTCGTCTCTAGGATGAGCAGTTTGAAGCAGTTGCTGACCATTTGCTGACACACGCTCCTCCATGGAACCCAGCCTTTGTCTCCATGGGCTCCCTGTGCCAGCTTCCTGCAGTCCTATGAGTGGGGGCACCTGTTTTGATTTTGTGCATCAGCAAGCCCTCAGTGGGCACCAAATGGGCCAAGTAGGTCCTGAGCGTGGCTTTGGAGAAGCTGATCGAAGGTGCTGTCTTCCTGGAGAGCAGCATCCCAGGTGGGACGGCGAGGTGAGTGGAGGTCGGAGAAGGGAGATGCTCTCCAAGGCCTAGGGCTGAGCCCCCAGAGAGCTTGGCATGTGCTGGAGGAGATAGGAAGCCAGGCTGTCAGCAGAAGGGAGGCTGAGGTCAGCATGAGTAGGTGGCGATGCTTGGGGGCCTGTATTTTTCATCACTTTTGTTCCCTTCAGATTCTTAGAACTTTAGAAAGTTCTTGAACTCACAGAGCATGGAGGATTATGCTCAGATTCTCATAGATCCACCCCAAATCCCCTGTGGAGAGAGGACGAGCCCCTCTGGTGATGGGTGGGGAAAACCCCAAACCAAGGTGACCCCAAATGCCCCACAAGCCTGGAGAGGGTGAGTTCCACCCTCAGCACTCTGTCTCTCCTACTGCCTTGTGCCTCAGTTTAACCATCTGTAGCTTGGGTACAAGAAGGGGCTGGGCAACTGCCGTTCTTCCCATTTCTTTCGGAGCCAAAGGGCTTGGAGGCTGAGCCTTGCCAGGTGAGGGACAGGGAGAGGGAGCAGCAGGCCCCATGGATTCTTCCTAGTAAAACCGAAATACTGCCTGCCCTCCCCCGACAAATTCCACTCTCCCTTCCTGATCCTGTCCAGGGCAGGGAAGGGGGAGGTTGACGACAGGGTCCCACTCGTGTGTCCTGATTTCTGGTACAAGTTGCCTCTTGCCTTGGATCTAGCTGTGAAATCTCCATTCCCCACCCCTCTTCACCCCTTCCTGGATTTGTCCAAATGCCAACCACCCAGGCTGGTCCAGACTCCACGGTCCGCTTCCGCACCTGCACTTTCACCCTGGAGCGAGCAGAAGCACAGACACACGCACACCCCCGCCTGTGCACACACTCACACCCACACACAGCACACACGTGCACACACAGCTCCTTTCAGGCTGGGAGGAGGCAGGCCAGGCTCTGTCTGGAGACTCAGGGTTGGGAATTAATGTCTCCAGAGGAGCCCACCCGGGAACCATCTCTCTCCAGCATGGGCTCTGGCGGATGGCACATTTGGCTTCATCCTGTGCCCAGATACCCACGCTTTTTCTTCTCTCTCCAGGACCCCTGGTCTTGTATCTCTTCCTCCCAGGGTCCACGAGCTCAGCGTCCCCACCCTACCAAACCTGGCTGTGCCCATCCCCACACTCAGTTTGGCCTCCTGTGGCGGGGTAGGGGGGTCTGCTCAGAGAGAAGGAGACAATGGTCTCTTTCCCAGCTCTTGTAGGGCTGCATACAACCCTCTCTTTAAGGTCCTTTTCTGTTCCCACCTCCCCACTGCCAGCAGCCCAGGTACAGGAACCAGTAAGAAGAGAAGGGGGACAGAGGTCACATCTGCCCCCACTTTCTGGGTTAGCACTTGACCCCTGTGCCAAGCAGGGAGAGGGTGTTGGTGGTTGTAGGTGGCCTGGACAGCCTGTGGTAGCATGTGGCTGCCCCCCCTACACAGGCTAAGCTCCATATTGCTGTATGTGGTACCATTTTTAAAAAAACAACATATATAGAAAAAAGACAGATTCTGTGTGTCTCGGCAGAATTCATAACGAATACGTGTTGTATTTGATTTATAATTTCTGATACCATGACTGGCTTTGTTTGGGTCTCTCTTCTTTATGTTAGATGAATCACCGTACATTTCTTTTGTTCTCCAGCAAGACCCACTCTCTGATCTCCCAGGGCTCTCTTGTCTCTCTTCCGTCCAGACAACTGGGAGCCTACCCCACCACCACAGACTTCCCCTGGGATCCAGTGCTCCTATATTTTCCAGCCCACTGCAATGACTGCAGCTTTCCTCCCTTCTGAGAGAGGAAGAAAGCTTTAATGTCACAGACCTAGGGAAGTTTCCAGACTTACCTTGGCCCAAACCTTGCAGTCTGGCGCCCAGCCCTGCCTGCAACTTAGCTCCCCCATATCCTCATAACCGTGCCCACCTCCCCAGTGCCCACCTTGGCAGACCTGCCTGACCTGGCTGAGTCTCCACAGCACCGTCTAGGCGCTCACTGAGGAGGGTTCCAATTTCTCCAGCCTTCTCCTGGCTTTAAATGCGTCCTTCAAGCACCATTACTGTATATGTATTGAAAAATACCATGTATGACAATAAAAACTTGTGTACATATCTCCATGTACATATTTATATATTCCTATTATAAATATAGAAAGCATGGCATCTCTTTGACATTCCAAGTTTGTGGTTTTTTTTTTTTAATCCCAAAACGATGGCTTTGGAAACCTTTTCTTCCTTTCCTTCTTTTCTATGTAATAAACATTCATGTGACCTTTCTGATGGCTTCTCACCTGCCTGTGTCCTCTCGAGCTCATAACTGGACAGACCTCTGGCCCTGGAGTGCCTCCCTCCCATTCCCTTGGCAGTGTTTGCGGCTGGTGTCCTTCCTGCTGTGAAGGCTGCCCTTCTCCAAGATGGGCCTTGCCTTCCTTCAGACTTCTTCCTCAACCCCTTCTCCTGGGAGGGTTGGGCAAATTAGTTCTCAAAGGCCCACATGTTTGGTAATCTGATCCCTTTGTAACCGCAAGTTGGTGAGTTAAATTGAGCATGGTGCCCAGACCGGGCTCACCAAGAATGGGGGCACAGATGAAACTCATTTCCTTCTCTCGATTGGAGACCGGTTGATGAGGGACATGTGTCTGGCATACTCATTCGTCCAAGTCTCCTATGTAAATGAGAAGCAGAATAGGGGTGCTTAGGGGAACTTACAACTCGCTGTTAAGCTGCAGCAAGGGCCTGGTTGAACCAATGTTACTTACCTTGGAGGGAATTTCAGGGCATGGCCGGTGGCCCTGCCTGTGTTCTCTGTAATAATTGGATGAAGACCTGCAGAGCTTATCAAATTTGTGGATGAAGGGAACTAAATCTATTAGACAAATCAGAATTCAAAAAGCTCTTGGCAGGCAGAGGCCATATAACAAGATGAAATCTAATAACGTTAAATGAGGAAGTCGTGCTTGGAATTAAGAAGGCTCCAGACTCTCCCTGGTGCCCAGGGAGGCATACGACAGGTGGCTCGACATTCAGGAGCACTGAGTGTGGATGATGGAACAGACTGTCTGATTTCACATGCCTTGGGAGCAGCAGAGAGACCCCGCATCTGTAGAGCTGCATTCAGTCCCGGGGGGCATGGGAGGCGAGTCCCCGGGTGTCACCCCAGTACTCACACCCAAGGGCAAGGCCTTGCTTCTCTCACTGTTTCCTCACATCACTCCGGTACCCCACGGGTCACCAATCTGGTCCTGGTCCTCTGGCTGGGGCTATTCTTGTGTGTCTACTGAGAGATGCTGCCATCTCAGGGTCTTGGTGATGCTGTTGCCCCAAAGAGTGAATATGCCACAAAGTACAACCTTGCAGGGAGACGTCAGGCTCAACCTCAGGGACCCTTCAAGGCCCCAGAAATGGCATCTGAGCCTAAGGGTTGGATTTTGTTTGCTGTTGTTTAGTTACTAAGTCATGTCTTTGCAACCCCTTGGACGGTAGCCCGCCATGTTCCTCTGTCCATGGGATTTCTCAGGCAAGAATACTGGAGCAGGTTATTATTTCCTTCTCCAGGGGAATCTTCTTGACCCAAGGATCGAACCCATATTTTCTGCATTGGCAGGCAGATTCTTTACCACTGAGCCACCTGGGAAGCCCAAGGGTTGACTTTAGTCACTGCTAAAACCAGGATGCAAAGCCTGAGGTAACATAATGACCCAAGATACTCACGGTCACCCAGACCCCGCCTAAGGGGCATTTCTTGACCATGTGCCTCTTCTGGTACTTGCTGTGCTCAACTTATGCCAGAAATGCTCTTGGCCAGAGACTTCTTCCTGCAGAGGGTTCCGGCTTCAGACCGGCTGACGGGAAGGTGCAGTGGAGATGAAGCTAGCAGCACCCTCCAGCCCTGCTGCATCACAGGAAAGAACCCTCAGGGGCACCGAGATCTCCTCTCCCCTCCCAGCCCCCATCTGCTCATGTTCAGGAGGGGTGACCTGGTTGAAGCCTCCAGCGCTTCTCCTAGAGGGTGAGGAAAGGAGTCCCCCACAGAGATAGTTCTCCTCAGACCCAGAAGGAAGGGGCTGTGACAAACACAAAGGCAACCATTCCCCAGAAATCTCCGCATTCTCAGACCGCAGGCTCTGAGACAGGTTTGCAGTTGCTGTGGTCAGTCCCAGCAGGGGATGTGGGAAGATGCTCTGGGGATGGGAGGCGGTGTGGGTGGGAGGGCCATGGCTGGGTTTATAGACTGGGTTTCGGATCTATTCTGAAGATGCGTGGCCTACGGAGCCGGAAGGGAACAGAAACCTAGGGCAGAGTGTCCTGGGAGCAAGGACTTGGCTAAGATTTGTTATTACCAGTAAGAGGGACTCCACTTATATCAGTTTATGGGAAAGAAGAGTGGAGTGGAGGGAGGGAGGGTAGAAAGCAGCAGGCCTGGGCAGCTCCTTGAGCGGGAAGGTGTGGCCTAAATGCACAGCTCCTCTTTCAGTCCCCAGCTGGCCAGTGGCCTGAGGTGCTGGAGGATGGCTGCCAGCTGGGTCACTGAGACCTTCTCACACAGCAACATAAACTGGGAATTACTGAAATGGTCACTTGGCTGGTAGGAGGAGGAGAAGTGGGACCTTCCCTCCAAAAAAGGAGACAGCAGTGTCTGGCCATGTGTGTGGGGTACTCTTTCAGAGTAGCCCCCTCGTCCTGGGCTCAGGACACCTTGGGCACTTCTGGTGTCCACCCACTTCCTGGCTCCTCCAGGGCACAGCTGTGCAGCCGTTCCTGTGGCCTTGCGGCCCTGAGTGTCCTTGTGGAAAGCCTGGAAACCTGAATGGGCCCTGGAGTAGTGCCCCCTCCAGCCACAAGTCTGAGTCCAGGCCCCCTGATGGGTTCTGGCTGGCTCTGTGGAGGGTAAGGGGGGGTGGAGGCTGTGCTCAGAGCAGGAGCCGGCAGCTGTCTCTCCAGTCAGCCTGGTGGATATTTATACTTTCATCAAAAATAGCTACGTTAAAAAAAAAAAAAAGACTCTAGAAAGCAAAGAAACTTTTAAAACTGGGAATGTTGTCAGTGGAGGAAATAAGCACTTTCCAAACACTTAGAAGCTGTCTCCATCTCCTGAGGTTCCAGGCCAGGAGGGGAACCCCGCAGTCAGGGGAAAGAGCACCACCTCTGCTGTTGGTTTCAAGTTTCTGGGGAAACTTGACACACGTCCAGAATCTTTTTGAAGGAGCTGAGGTGGTGACATATAGATTTTATTGCGAAGAGATCAGTGCTGTGGCTTTAGGCATGGCAGTGCCCCTAGAGTCTGCAGCCTGCTCCCTCTCTCTGAGTGGAGGACAGCCCTCCTCCTCTCTCCGTTCAAATCCTCCCTGGCTCTCAGGGCCCAGCTCAGGAACCACATCCATCGTGGTGGAGGATGCAAGACTGGGATCTTGTTTGCTCTGCTGTCCACCCGCCCTTCCCAGGGGCCAGCTCCTCCCCCGCTTGGCCCATGGGATTCTGGGAAAGACGTTCACTCACAAAATCCACCCCACCCCAGACAGGCCTGTCCTGCGGGTTAGGGACAGGCTATGGTGGATTAATCCGCAGAGATCCAGGTCCTTCCTGCCCGGGGCCCTCAGCAGTGAAAGTGTGGAGTTCTAACCACTGAACGGCCGAGGAATCCCCCTGAGATCTTCCTAACTAGAGTACTGCTGCTAAGTCGCTTCAGTCGTGTCCGACTCTGTGCGACCCCATAGACGGCAGCTCACCAGGCTCCCCCATCCATGGGATTTTCTAGGCAAAAGTACTGGAGTGGGGTGCCATTGCCTTCTCCGAACTAGAGTACAGGAAAGCTTTTTCCCCTCTTTGGTCTTGAGGCAGTGGTTTGTCAGCCCAAAGCGACCAATGGCCAAGGTCCCCCACCCGCCCCCTCAACATGGAGTCATGAGAATGAAGCAAGACGTCAGCAACAAGGGGAAGAGCGGAGATGAGAGAGGGATGGAGGGTGTCACCTCCATCACCTCCAGGCAGCAGCGGCCCTGCCCACAGGACAGTTTAAATGCGTGAGCCATCTGTGAGGTCCTCACAGATGAGGAGGAGCTTGAGCTCCTCTCCCTCCCCGACTCCTTGCATTTTTTTCCTTTTTTCCTTTCCATAAACTGGTCCAAGCTGAGGTTCTCTAACAAGAAAAAAACCCTACGTAAATATTTGTTCCCAAAGCCTCGTGTGACTCATCCTGTCCTCACTGATCTTCCCAACTATGAAGAGCCACCGTCTACGGAGCTTCTACAACGTCTCACACACAGACAAAATCCTTACATACGTCACACGCTCACACACACACGTGAGCCCACACCAGGCCTGAGCACACGTGTGGTTTCCTCCTCCTTGTGACAAGTGGTGTGTCTAGCTCTTACAGGTTTTCATCTCTTCCAGCCCTGTCCTCCCGGATTCCCACTCCCCCCAACCCCGCCTATCTCAACAGTGATGGAGAACAGTCTTTATACGAAAAAAATGTAGGTGTAAATATGCACATGATTTTAATGAAAACTTTTTCACTTCAGTGAAAAGTTCCAGGGAATTCCCTGGTGGTCCAATGGTTAGGGCTTGGTGCTTTTACTACCAGGATTCAGGTTCAAGCCCTGGTCAGGGAACTAAGATACTGCAAAAATCGAGGTGCTGCCAAATCAATCATCAATAAACAAATAAAAATGAAAAGTTCCAGAAAAGGTTAACACACATGCGAAAAAAACCCTTTTCTCTTCCCACCTAGGAAGGATTGTAAGTGTGGACCCTCTGGGTGGATGCAGGGCCTTTGAGCACGTGACGAGGCACCAAAAGCATGCTGGGAGTTGCTCTCTGGTTACCAAGAGGCCAGTTAAGGAATAAGAAACTAAGGCTGAAGGCTCAGGACTTAGGTCTAAGCTCCTCCTTATTAGCCCTTGTGAAGACGGAACACAGAGGTTAGTTTCCCAAAGTCCCTGGGAATTCTCTGCGATTGTAGACAATCAGCTACTGTCCTGCCATCCAGCCCCACAAAATTCTCCGCAAAGCCAAGCCAGTGGCCCCAGTCACTTCACAGAGGGAGCTAGGTTTCTCAGACATGACACTCTCCCCCAAATAACACCAGCTCCAATAATATTTTTATTTCTCGCATGCCATCTCTGGCCCTGTTCCAGGGAAATTTCATTGCATGGGGAAGGTGGAATTAGAAGCAGCAAGTTGTTAATTGACATGAAGCACACCTGCATATTGGCCCCCTCTTCCCACCTCCCACCTTCTACCTAAAAAAGGAAATATTCTGTGCCAAAGATCCTCTCAGAACCCAGTATAGAAGTAAAGTTTGTGTCCATTGGCTTCCTGCCCATCTGAAGTGCTGGATGCTAGCCATGAAAATAAGAACAAACCAACAGGCCTAGGGGCTCAAAGAATTTCATTTGGACAGGAACGAATCGAGACCAAAAGACAGCGAACATATGGAAGAAGGTCAACAGCCAAGCATCAGGAAGCAGTGGTGGCCTGACAAGGATTTCCAAAATGTCTCTCAACTTCGGAGAAAGCATTACCTACAGGCTCTGTTCTCTCTTTGTTGTGCAACCCAAAAGGCATTGTTTGCTGTGGCCGTATGGCAGCCCCGAGTCGTGAAGCCCCGGGTCACTGGAGGCGAATCTGGGAACTTCTAAGGGAGTCACACTTTGCACAGGTGGGGAGTGCTGCGTGTGCCAAGGACCACAAAAGAAGATCATTGGCCTCGCCTGCTGCCTTGGCCTTGAGGTCTCAGCCTGGCAATTGGTCTGGTCTGCCCCAAGGAGGAGGCCTGCCCTGAGCACCCAGTTGGAATGATCTAATTCTCTACTGACAGTAGTGTGGTTTGAGTGGTGAAAGTCAAGACCATCCCATTCAGTCTTCCCTGGTGGCACAGTGGATAAGAACCTGCCTGCCAATGCAAGAGACACGGGTTCAATCCCTGGTCTGGGAAGATTCCACATGCCTTGGAGCTAAGCCCATGAGCCACAACTACTTAGCCTGCGTGCTGCAATTACTGAAGCTCACTCGCCTAGAGCCTGTGCTCCACAACGAGAGAAGACACACCGGTGAGAAGCCTGCGCACTGCAACGAAGAATATCCCCTGCTCACTACAACTGGAGAGAGCCTGAGCAAAGTAATGAAGGCCCAGCTCAACCAAAAAAATCAAATAAATAAAAATTTAAAAAAAGACCATCCTATTCAAAATTCACCTCCCCAGATTGCTTTCCAGATTCACTTCCTGTCAGTCACTCCATATCACATCCTCCCCTGGATCCAGGCAGCCCTACTGGTTTTGCAGGATTTGATGTATAAAACTTGAGCCTTTAAGTGTATCTTTTTCAGTATAAGGCAGGTAAACATGAAAGCATATTTGTTAGTTGAAAACTATGAATGTCAAGTGGCTCTTTGTAAAATCTTAGAGTTGGGAGGGAGCTTGGAGGTCATGGTGCCCAATCCCCTACCTTTTCTAAGAATTCCCGCCTCCCATCTGCCAGATGATTGGTCAAGGGACTTTTATGTAAATTCCTCTAATGACCAGGGACTCAGTAGCTTGTTCCTCTGGGGGATGGAAAGAGTTGGTTGAGTCATAACCTACTTCCCTGTAACTTCTCCCCATCAGTCCCCGTGGTCCCTCCAGAACTAAAGAATGGGGATGAGATGGGATGCAGGAGGTCCTCTCCCTCTTCGACGAGACAGGCAGCCCCTCAGTCATCTGAGGGTGTCTCTCTTGTCTCTATCTCCCCTTCTCTTCTCTTCTGCAGAGTATATGCCTTTGGTCCTTTCAACCAACACCCATATGACCTGGATTTCTGGACATGCCCATATTTTGAACAAGAAATCCTAGTTCCTCAAAACAATGTGTTTGGGGCTTCCCTGGTGGCTCAGTGGTAAAGAATTTGCCTGCCAATGCAGGAGATGGGAGTTTAACCCCTGACCCAAGAAGATCCCACATGCCTTGGAGCAACTAAGCCCGTGTGCCACAACTTTTGAGCCTGTGCTCTAGCACCCAGGAGCCGCAACTACTGAGCCCATGTGCCGTAACTACTGAAGCTTGCATGTCCTAGAAACTGGGCTCCGCAACAAGAGAAGTCACTGCAGTGAGAATTCTGCACACTGAAACTAGAGAGTAGCTCCCGCTCGCCACAACTAGAGAAAAGCCCTAGCAGCAACGAAGACCCAGCACAGCTCCCCCCAAAACAAATAAATAAAATTATTTTTTAAATGTGTTTTGATTGCTGTTGAGCATGTGTGTGTGTGTCAGTGTATGGATTGCGTGTCTCACCAACACGGTTGCAAGCCCCAGTGCCCCACCACCCAGTGCCTTGAGATTAGAAAAGAGCCAGGGAACCCACAGCTCTGTCCTTACAACTCTCACCTCACTGCCCAACACAGATTTAGATACACCCATGAAATAATGAGTCCCTGGCACCCACCTTGGCTTCCCTTCCTGAGTGATTGGAACCCCAGTTCAAAGCAGGTGCAGGTCTAAGACCCCACACACCCAACACCCCCAGCTCTGAGGGGCCTGAGCCTGCAGGTGCTAGAACTTTCAGACCTGCCACTTCCGGGACCTTCACTTTGTTCTCTCCTGAGTGAACTGGTCAACAGAAGGAGCCTCTTCCACAGCCACTGTCGCATGCCAGAGGCGGTGAGAAAAGAGAGACAGTGGAGGAGGGCGATGATGGTCGGGAGGACTCCGGGTCGTTTCTGGAAGGCCCTGCTGCGGGAAAGCCCGTGGCTATTTCATCAGAGAAGGGGCTCTAGTCAATCTAGTGCAGGGGGAGCCAGACACTGGGTGGGGAGAAGAGAGGAAGAAGCTTAAAGTAAAGAAGGGGCCCCAGAGAGAGAATTCATGGCCAGAGATTTTGCGGAGGAAATAGGGTAGGAGGGAGGGAGGGAATGTCCAGGATCCTATTCCTTTCTTTTTTAAACTTAGAAGCAAGTCAAAATGTTCCTTTCTAATAATCTGAAAGAGAAGACAGGTTGAAGTGTGAATGAGGTGACAAATCTGGGACTTAACTCCCTGAATCAGATTGTTTCAACTTCACAGCATAGAAATGTTAGTACCTCCTTACTGGCTCCAAGATAATTCTGATGTCAACTCTAGAAAAGGAGCTTGAGGGGGGAAAATTGTACTCAGGCATTCATCACAGACAAATATGCCCAATTCTCAACTACAGAATTGTGTAGTATTTTAACAATGTAAATGCAATTCATTTAAATAAATAAAAGAAGGAGGCATATACAAAACAAACAAAACCCCCAAATGTTCTTCTCTCCTGTCTCTGATTGGGGTAACGCAGTGGGAAAGAGCAGGACCCCTGAGCTACTAACTCGCTGGATAAGCCGATGCCTGTCTGTGATGTCTCTGAGTATTGGTGTATCTTTCACGCGTACCAACCAGAGAAGCCGAACCAGTGGGACACATAGGTAGCAAGGAATTGGCTCAGGCGACTGTGGCAAATCTCATCATTTTGGGGCTGGCCACCCGGAAGGGCAGGCTGGAGCTCTTGGGCATGAGCGGAAACTGCCACAGGTGACGTTTCTTTCCCTGGAAGTCTCAGTTCTGCTCCTCCGGCCTGTCAACTGATTGAAACTGGCCCTCCCAGGTTATCCCTGGGGGACCACTTGGCAACCCACTCCAGTATTCTTGCCTGGAGAATCCCCGGGAACAGAAGAGACTGGCGGGCCACAGTCCATGGGGTGACAGAGTCAGTTACACCTGAGGCAACTTAGCACACACCCAGGTCATCGAGGATAGTCTTCCTTACTTTAAGGTTCACCAATGATGGAATTTAAACACAGCTATAAAATACCTTCACAGAAACATGAGGTAGCCTCACAGAATTTGGTTTCTGTAATTAATAACTGTGTTTAAGGATAAATGAAATAACATGTGCACGATGCCTAGAACAGAGCTTATGTAGAGCAGGCACAAATAAGAGATGTAGAAGGAGTTAGTCCAAGACACTAACAGCGACGCTGGGTGATTTATTTGTTTCAGGTGTTTTTTATTCATCAGTTCAGTCCAGTCGCTCAGTCGTGTCCGACTCTTTTCGATCCCACAAACCGCAGCACGCCAGGCCTCCCTGTCCATCACCAACTCCCGGAGTTCACTCAAACTCATGTCCATCGAGTCGGTGATGCCATCCAACCATCTCATCCTCTGTCATCCCCTTCTCCTCCTGCCCTCAGTCTTTCCCAGCATCAGGGTCTTTTCAAATGAGTCAATAAGGGACATCAATTAATTTCTCATTCAGGTTTTTTGAGACATAATTTACATGATTCACCCTTTATAGCAAATAATCCTGTATACAAGCCTATATACAGTTTGTCAAACACGTACAGCTGTACAGTTTTTACATTTCCAGAAAGTCATATCCTGAGAGTCATGTGTGCCTGCTAAGTCACTTGTCGTGTCCGACTATTTGTGACCCCAAGGGCTGTAGTCGCCAGGCTCCTCTATCCATGGGGATTCTCCAGGCAGGAACACTGGAGCGGGTTGCCATGCCCTCATTCAGGGGATCTTCCCAAACCAGGGATTGAACCCACATCTTTTATGTCTCCTGCATTGGCAGATGCGTTCTTTACCACTAGGGCAACCTGGAAAGTTCATATATAATTACAACTAGCATCATGGTTGCTTTCACTTAGCATAATGCATTTCTTTCTTTTTTTTTTAAGTATTGAATCTGTTACAATATTGCTCCTTTTTTTTTTTTTAATATTTTGGCTTTTTCATCCCGAGGCATGTAGGATCTTAGCTCCCCAACCAGAGATGAAATCCACACCCCCTGCACTGGAAAGCAAAGCCTCAGCCACTAGACCGCCAGGGAAGTCCCAGCTTAATGCATTTCCGCTTTATCCACATTGTTGCCTTCACCAGTACTCTGCTCCTGGTCTCTGCTGAGTAGTATACCACTGTAAGGATAACCGCATTTTTCACGTATTCACAGATTGAAGGAGATCTGCAGAGTTTCCAGGATAATGAATAAAGCTGTTATACACATTTGAGAATGTTTTCATGTGGACATAAAACATTCATTTCTTGTGGGTAAATCCCTAGGATTGTGGAGTTGTTGGGCTGCACAATAAGCATATGCTTCATTTCATATGAAGTTGTTATGCGTTCTCTAGAGTTACCGTGTTATTCTCTTCAGCAGTGAGTCAGAGTCCCCCTTACTCTGCATCCTCACCAGCACTTGCTACCACAGGTTCTTTTTTTAAGCCTATCATTCTAATAGATGAGTAGTAGCAGCTCCCTGTGGTTTTCATTTGCATTTTCCTTACGGCTAATGATGTTGAGTATCTTTTACGTGTTTATTCCCTGTCTTATTTTGTAAGATGTCTGTTCAGATGTTTTGCCCATTTGGTGGAAAGTTGTTTTCTTACTGGTGAGTTTCAGGAGTTTCTGACATCTATCAAGGGATGAACGGACAAAGAAAACATGGAATATACATGCAGTGGAATAGTATTCAGTCTGAAAAAGTAGGAAATCCTGTCGTGTGCTGTAACATGAATGAAACTTGAGTACATTTTGCTAAGTAAAATAAGCCAGCCACAGACTGACAAATATTGCATGATTCCACGTATCTAAAGTAGTCAGACTCACAGAAACAGAGCATAGAATGGTGGTTACAAAGGGCTGCGTGGAGAAGGAATTGCGGAATTGTTTAATGAATATAGAGGTTCAGTCACGCAAGATGAAAAAATTCTAGAGTTTGTTGTACAACAATGTGCATAGAGTTAACAACAGTGTAATGTAACATTTAAAATTTTGTTAAGAGGGTAGATTTCATGTTATGTGGCTTTTTTACCACAATTAAAAACATACGTTTGGATATAATGGTTGCATCCTTTGTCAGATGTGTGTTTTGCAAATATTTTTCCTCAATTTGTGGCTTGGTTTTTCATTTTCTTAACAAAGTTTTTAAAAGAGCAGAAGCTTTAAATGTTAGTGAAGTCCAATTTATCATATTTTTCTTTTATGGTGACATATCCAAGAAAATCTCTGCCTAACCTTAAATCACCAAGATGTTATCCCATATTTTCTTCTGGAAGTTTTATAATTTTAGGTTTTATTTGAGTTCAGTTTACATGAGTTAATTTTTGTATGTGATGCAAAATTTGAGTCAAAGTTCAGATTATTTTGTATATGGATGCCCAATTGTTTCAGCACCTTTTGTTGAAAACACTGTCTCTTCTTCATGGAGTTACTTTGCATTTTTTGTTGAAAAAGAATTCATAACACGTGTATAGATCTCTTTCTGAACTCTCTCGTGTCCTACTGCTTTGTCCATTTTTAACTGAAGTATAGTTGATTTACAATGTTGTGTTAATTTCTGCTGTACAGCAAAATGATTCAGATATATATATATATATATATATATATATATATATATATATATATCTGCAGGAGACATCAGAGATGCAGGTTCTATCCCTAAGTTGGGAAGATCCCCTGGAGGAGGGCCTGGCAACCCACTCCAGTATTCTTGCCTGGAGTATCCCATGGACAGAGGAGCCTGGTGGGCTGCAGTCCATAGGGATGCAAAGAGTGAGACACGACTGAGGTGAGTGTGTATATTTATATGCACACTCTTTTTAAAATGCTTTTCCATTCTGATTTACCAGAGGATAGTAAATATAGTTCCCTGTGCTGTACAGTAGGACCTTGCTGTTTATCTACTTTAAACATGATAGTTTGCGTCTACTAACCCCAAATTCCCAGTTCATTCCCCTCCCACCCACCCCCATCCCCGTGGCAATCACAAGTCTGTTCTCGATGTCTGTGAGTCTGTTTCTTTTTCATAGATATGTTCATTTGCGTCATATTTAACAGCTGCATTGGAAACATTTCATTTAGCCTGGCCCCACAATGACATGGACGGCATTTGCAATCTTTGGCTGTCCTGGATTGAATTTTCCTGTGTCGGTGTCATCGGACACATGGGCTATGGTATCTGTAAATAAACACCTGGACAGTTTTGCTCAGTCAGTGGATATGTATTTTAAAAAGTTGAGACTATTTACTGCCAAATCGTCCTCTATAAAAGTAGTGATGCTTTTTATGAGCTCATTTATGAACTAATATATTATTCATTGCTGATCCTTATAATTAATATTAGCATTTCATGAACATTTACAAATAGCTAGATTTTTTTCTTTATAAACAGATTTTGCCAAGGACTGAGAGCTCCATAAATAGCAAGTTCCTGTGCCCTGCCTAGCCTAAGATCCTGGCAAGGGCACTGTCAGGGCTCCAGGGAGCCCCTGGTCTTGCCTGGCCATTGGGTACATGCTTTGTGGTGGGCCTTCTAAGTTTCCTTTTTCCACTGATGCAGGATTTCTCATGCTGCCTCTATGTGCCAGGCTCTGGGCTGGAGCTGAGGACCCCAGGATGACGAGGACTCAAACTTTCCCACAGGTGAACAAATACAACAATGTGTGATAAGCACCCAAAGAGCAGGGCTTGGGGGCTCGGAAGGGAGGGTTAAGGACATTTTGGTTTCAGAGGTAGTGACTAAAAACAAAACACATTGTTGTTCATTCGCTAAAGTGAAAGTGAAAGTGAAGTCGCTCAGTCGTGTCCGACTCTTTGCGACCCCATGGACTGTAGCCTATCAGGCTCCTCCGCCCATGGGATTTTCCAGGCAAGAGTGCTGGAATGGATTGCCATTTCCTTCTCCAGGGGATCTTCCCGACCCAGGAATCAAATCCAGGTCTCCCGCACTGTAGGCAGACGCTTTACTGTCTGAGCCACCAGGGAAGCTTCGTTCGTTAAGTCCTGTCCAATTCTTTGCGACTCCAAAACACATACACACGTACATATTTCTGATTATGAAAGCAAATTATGTCTGCTGGGAAATTTTTGATTAAACTGAAAACTGTAAGGAAGGAAATATAAAACACTCATGATCCCATCACTCAAAAAAAAGCACTGTGAATAATCTGAGGTTTTCCTTTTAACTCTAAAACTTGGGCCAAATAGCACATACAATTCTGAATTCTGCTTTCGTCACTTACCATGATATTGTGAACATCCTCCCCACTCCAGCCTCCCTGGGGAAGCCCACAGTCTATTCCCATGACTCCAGAAGCCCGTTCCCCACCCAGGCCTGCTCTTGAACTCCAGGCCCACGTGCCTAGCTGCCGGCAGACGGCTCCACCTGGATATGTTGCCCAGGTACCTCTATCTCAAGTCATCCAAACTAAACTCGCCATCTCCCCTCCTCGCCCACCCCTAGTCCTGCTTTTCCTCCTGCCTTTCCCCTGCCCCAGTCTACCAGCTGGTCACCCTTGGGCACCCCAGCCCAGCCCTCCCACAGCCATGTGTGCATGGGCACCCACACTATGCCTCTCACATTCTTCAGTCCATGGTCTCCACCTCTTTTCAGGACCCTCTGGCTTATCCTAACCTCCTAATGAGTCCCCTCACCTCATCTGTCCCCTCCACTCACCCCCAGGGCACAGGCAGCCAGAGCCATCTACCACTACAAATGTGATCTCATCACGCCCTGGCATAAAAGCCTCTGGTCAATGGGAGAAAGTCCACACACAGCACCAGAAGTGTGCCTGGGCACACCCTTCTCCCCGTCCCGTCCCCAAATGTTCCCCCCACCCCCACCCCGGGCTCCAGCAGTCATGTATGGATGTGAGAGTTGGACGATAAAGAAAGCTGAGCATCGAAGAATTGATGCTTTTGAACTGTGGTGTTGGAGAAGACCCTTGAGAGTCCCTTGGACTGCAAGGAGATCCAACCAGTCCATCCTAAAGGAGATCAGTCCTGGGTGTTCATTGGAGGGACTGATGTTGAAGCTGAAACTCCAATACTTTGGCCAACTAATCGGAAGAACTGACTCACTGGAAAAGACCCTGATGCTGGGAAAGATTGAGGGCAGGAGGAGAAGGGGGCAACAGAGGATGAGTTGGCTGGACGGAATCACTGACTCAATGGACACGAGTTTGGGTAAACTCCGGGAATTGCTGATGGACAGGGAGGCCTGGTGTGCTGCGGTTCATGGGGTCGCAAAGAGTCGGACACGACTGAGTGACTGAACTGACTGACCCATCTTCCATCATCTTCCATTTCTTCCTGTACATTGTAATGCACATGTCTATCCAGAAGGGGGCACCCTCCTCTGACTGCTCTCTACTTCAGCAGCCTCTGTAGGCTGCAGTCTTGATTTCACTCCAGCACGTGTTCTCTAAAGCATGACTAAACTTGGGCATTTTCTCCCATTGAAATAAAACAGGGCTGCTGTCAACAGCAAATTGTCTCAGTAAGATACTGGTTGTCCATGATTTGCAGAAACTATTTTTAAAATAACCCAAATACATGTTGCCACATTGCAAACCACAGAAATTAGCATTGCATGACCCATCCCTACCCTTCAAACTGCTTTATTCATTCACAAGTTTGGAAGGTTCGGGACCGGAAGGTGGAGGTGGAACTAGCCCTAGGTATTAGGGAGCACAGGGGCTCTGTTATGGATTGAATGTTGTGTGTTCCCAACCCCCACACCCCCTCCCACAACACCCCCACCCCACCCCATTTATATGCTGAAGCCCTAACCCCCAGTGTGACTGTATTTGGAAATGGGGCCTGTGAGGGCCTGATAAAGGTTATGTGAGGTCATAATGGTGGGGACCTCATTAGATAGGGTTGCTGCCCTTAGAAGATGAGGAAGAGACACAAGAGCTGACTCCTCCCCACCCGCTGCTCGGGTGAGGGCATAGAGAGAAGGAAGCTGTCTGCAAGCCAAGAAGAGAGCTCACCCCAGAACCCAGTCCCTGCCAGACCTTCATCCAGGACTTCCAGAACTTGGATAAATCCCTGTTGTTGAAGCCGCCCAGTGTATGCCTTTGGGTTACATTTTGAGACAGGCACCTACCCAGGAAAGCCCTTCCATTTCTTAGGTTATTATTGTTGTTAGTATTATATCAAACTAGTTATTTTCTCATTAGAAAAAGATAACCTTAAGCCCTCACCTTTTGCTAAAGAGTGAAAGCTCTCTTCTCAGCACTTTCCACTCCCTCCCTGACTTCTCTGCTGAATTTGTCATCTCAGGCCTCCGTGTGTCCCGCTGAAGCCAGGAGCCGGCCAATGCCATCACAGTAAAGAGAGAAAAATGACACGTGAGCGGTTTCCTGGTGTTTTCAAAAGTTAGGATGCATTTTCTGTTTTCCTGTGGAAAGGCCCCCCGTGAGCCAGCACATGCGCTTGGCTCTGCACAGGCTGCTGGGCTGGGGTGGGGCGAGCAGTGGCGTCACGGTGCTGCGCAGGCCGCACTTCCCTGAAGGGTCACTCAGAGTCCAGAACAAACAGTGCCTCATCAGACAGCTCCTGATCCAGGGTCGCCCCCGCCCAACCCCCCAAGGCTGGCTGGAGACCAGGGGCAGCCTCTTGGTCTTGGGGGCTCTGCAGCTCAGCACCCACCCCTAGGAGAAGCCATGCTTGGGATGAACATCCCCAGGGCCTGGTCAGGTTTATAGTCACCGAAACCAGGACTTACGGCTTGACAACAAGCCATCCCAGCAATCCTGTGATGCAGCCAGTGTGGGGACAAACGTGGCTGCTTGGGAGGCTCGGTCATGTAGGGTCATGGAAAGATCTAGAGCTTTGGTTCAAAGGCTGATTCAGCTGCGTGACCTTAGGTAAGTTATTCACCCTCTCTGTGTCTCTTGTGTACAAAATGGGATTAACAAAGCCCATTTTGTGAAGTTTTATAAGTTTTTCTGTAGCCTTAAGTCACCTGATATGGTGCCTGACAGGTAGCAATTTTTCATCAGCGGTCACCGCAGGGGTTGGAGGACATTTTGGTGAAGGGCCAGATAGTAAATATTTTAGGTTTTGCAGCTGTTCAGTCTCTGGCAACTACTCAACTCTGCTGTTTAGTACGAAAGCTGCCATATGCAGTACATGAAGGAACCAGGCATGGCTGTTTCCCATCAAGCTCTGCTTAAAGACAGATGGACTGCAGTTCTAAGATGGTGCCTGTTTAGAAGGTCGCATGGTTAAGGGAGAGGATGGAGGGGGTGCAGAGGCCGGGCAAGTCTCCCATGCAGAGACGTCCTTGCAGTGAGGGGAGGATGGAGGGGGTGCAGAGGCCGGGCAAGTCTCCCATGCAGAGACGTCCTTGCAGTGAGGGGAGGATGGAGGGGGTGCAGAGGCCGGGCAAGTCTCCCATGCACAGACACGTCCTTGCAGTGAGGGGATGGGTGGGGCACATGTCCATAATGTATTGTTGGGAAGGGCAATTACAATCCAAGAGTTCTTAAGCCAGGGCCCATATACTATCTGGGAATTTTTCAAGGGGCTTTGTGGAGTGTCTAGAAGTCCCTGCATTCATATATAAATTTGTCTGTGCGTGTGCTCATGGACATTTTTCTGAGAAGAGGGTTCATAGCTCCCTCTAGATCAGGGGTCCGCATCCTCTGGGCCACAGACCCTTACCTCCTGTCAGGTCAGGAGGTATTAGATTGGTGGTGGCATTAAAGTGCACACTAAATGCAATGCACTTGAATCATCCTGAAACATACACCCCCCACCCCCAGTTCAATCCCACCCCAAGTCCCTGGAAGAATTGTCTTCCATGAAAACTGGTCCCTGGTGCCAAAAAGGTTAGGGACTACTGCTCTAGATTATCTCCCGCATCCATGACCCTCAAAAGGTGAAAGACCTCTGTGTTAAGCCACATGACTCCCTTGATTTCAGTGACATTCCTGGGGAGACCTCGGGGCCATGTCAAATGTGGGAAGAGTGGTCCCTTGGCTGAGCAGGCCACATCTGCTTAGGGGGCAGGTAAGGGGCTCCCTGTACCTTCCGCCCACACCGCCCAAGAACTTCCCCTAACCGCTGGGCCTCATACTATCTCAAGGAGGTTTCCTGCTGATCCCTCCATGTTGTCCAGACAGCCGAAAACTCTCCAGCTGGCCCTCTGTAGACTCTCAGAGAGCTCTGTTCTTCTCGACCCCTCTCACCTCCCCAGGCCTGGCACACCTGCAGGGTGGTTTGATGTGTCCAGTGTCCTGCCCAGTTGAGTGTGGGGTAAGTCCCTCAGTCAGGGAAACGCAAGAGGCAGAAGAGAGGCGTGTCAGATGGGAGCTGCCCTGTTGGTATAATTTATGGAAAAAAAAGCTCCTCACCAGACTTAGTTCCCACAGCACCCCAGAAACCAGAGCAACCCGGCAAAGCCCTCTGTTGCCCCCCACAGTCCAGGAGGCACATTGTCCCCCTACCCCCCACCCCCACCCAGCACTGACCCAGCACAGGCACCTGTGCTCAGGTTGTTGAAGGAGCTGGAGTGTCACCCCAGAGATGCACACAGATAACCAGTGGGAATGTCCATTCCTCCCTGCCCTGTAGGACCGACCACAGACCCTAGCATGAAGGCCTCTCTGTAAGCTTCCCTCCTGTTCATGTTGCCCTTATCCCTGCCTCGATTACCCCACCCCTCACCTTTGCCCCCAGGGACTGCTCTTCCCAATGAAGTGTTAGCACATCAGCCTTTACCTTGGCGTCCATGTTTCAGGGAAGCCTGCCAAGGCAGCTGGTACAACAAGTGGTTCTGGGAAGCGGCAGGGTGACTGACCTTCCAGTTCCCCACAACACAGGTCCCCGACAGCTGGTCACCCTTAGGAAGCAGAACCTCAGGGTGGGGTGGTGGTATCAGCTTGCCCACCAGGCCATGTCTGTGCCCAGGGCTCTCCTGCTTTGTTCCGGTGGAGTGGAGCGTGGGTGGGAGGTGAGCAGGGGCAGGCCCCTGTGATTGGCCGAGGTACGTGATGTGACTTAGTTCTGGAAGGGTCTGCACTTACCGGCTGCGTTAAGGTCAAACCCTTCTGAGGCAGTGGAGCCACACCGGAGTGATTCCGCCCCCGCCCCCCGCCGACCCATCCTGTCTCCACCTACGAAGTGTGTGGCCTGTAGGCAGCAGGGTCCCTGAGCTCTACTGGTTCAGGTGCTGACTCTCCCTCCCCAGGGCAGGCAGGGTTTGACGGGCCACCTTGGCCACTGCAGTTTGTCTGAAGCAGGCAGAAAGACCCAAGATCCCATTAAGTAAGCCAGAGGATGGCTATTCCCCATTCAGGGGCACGTGTGCCCTGGTGGTACCCATGCTCCTCTGTGTCCCCATGGCCTGGGGTCTGGTCCTTTCTCTGTGGCCCGAGCCTCTAGGGGACATGTAGGGTCCACTCCAGGTTAGCAGGGTGAGGAGTGCGGAAGCTGAGAAGGCCTGGATGCTCCTGGTGCCCTGACTGCACAGCTGGAGAGGAGCCCCGGTCGAGTGGGTGGCCCAGGTCCCAGGCAGGGTGTGGAGACGGCACCTTTGGTGGGCTGTAGCGATGTCTCCATCAGTCTGTGCTGGAGACATAGGAGGCTGAGCAGGGAAAGCAGGCGGATACGAGGCCAGGGTTTCATGGCCACAGGAGCTGCACATGGGTTGGGAGCGATCACAAAGCCTGGCGGGGGCAGGGGTGATGATGGTGAGGAGAGGGAGTGACACTCACCCATCCCAGAAAGCACTGTCGTGAGCCTTGTTGTTGTTCTTTAGTCTCTCAGTCATGTCTGACTCTTTGTGACCCCATGGACTAGAGCCAGCCAGGCTCCTCTGTCCCTGGGACTTCCCAGGCAAGAATACTGGAGTGTTCTCCATGAGTGCCTCTACTGAGCAATTATTGGCAATGGCAAGGTCTAGAGAAAGACACTCAGAACAGATGGCTGAAAGAGGCACAGACAAGAAGGCGGCAGAGGATGGAGGCCAAGTAATCCATGCCGGTTGGGAGCAACTCTGCTCCTGCCTAAGAAGGGGCATCTGTGTGCCCGAAAGCCATGGTCATTGGGGATGCTCAGGGACCCCATCAACACTGCCTGAGCACCTGCCCTGTGTCTGGCACTGCAAAATGTGGAAAACTGTAGTTAAAAGGTCAAGTCTCTGCTCTCGGAATGGAGGAGACAGACCCCAAGTCCTGTAGATGGTTTGGGAACACTGAGCAGCAGGTGGGAGATGAGTGTGGCTGGGGTGCACTCGCTTTAGCCAGGGGTTCAGAGACTTTTCCAAGGAGTTAACATGGGAGCCAAGAGCTAAAGGATGGTTATCTCTGCTGAGGTTCCCCAGGGAGCAAAGCCTGAGGAGGAGGCTTGTTTCCTGCTTCTTTATCAGCATGAAGCCCCACCGGATCCTCCAACTTACAAAGATACCCTTGCCCCCGCCCCCAGACACCCTTCAAGGACGTGGGGTGGGAAGGACAGCACACAGATGGCGCCCAGCACCATGGTCTCCAGAGCCTTTATTCAGGAAGGCAACAGGGCATTTAAGGTCTGTTTGACAGGCACGCTGCGGGGGTCTGTAACAGCTCAGTTTTCTCCAATGAAGCTTCTTTGTCAGAATGAAGACCAGCTGCTGGTCTGATCTGATAGGACCTTTGGGGAGCTGCATCCATCAGGCAGGTGGGTGTGTGGTGAAGGTGCAGGGACCTAGTGACCTGTTCTTGTCTCCCACTGGGGAAAGGTTTGTACCACGGGAAGGGGGACTGTTAAATTCCCCAGACTTCAGGGTTACACAGGCACATGGGCACGTCCCAGGGCTCTGGGCTGAGAGGAAAGAAAGGGCAGGAAGCAGTTGGGATGAATCTGGTTGGAGCCCACAGAGCTAGTGTGGGGCAGGGACAGGAATGAGATACAGGCGTGAGAACGAGCAGTTACCACGGGATAACCTGGGGAGAGCAGTCCAGCCAGGAGGGACAGAAGGCGCAAAGGCACTGTGGCTGTTTTGTGCTTTTGTCCTGTAATTTTTCAAAATGATAAGGATGAACCAGCCCCCTGGATACAGAACGCTGGGTTCTGCAAATGAAGCCGCCAGCAATCTAGAGCTGGGAGAGGCCTGAAGGGAAGGGCAAGGCGAGTCCTTGATATGCTGCCAGGGCTCCTGCTCTCAGTGGTCTTCCTCGGCCAACCCAGCCCCACGGCCGTGCATTAGCCCACCAAACCCTCGCTGGGCAGCTGTTATGTGCCAGGCTTGGTGCTCAGTGCCTGGGATGCATGGCAAAGACAAGACAAGCTCTCTGCCCTCCAGATGTCCTCCCAGGGAGGGAGAAGACAGAATTGGTTTTGAAAACAGGCAAATTCTGGATCTGAATCCCTGCTTCCCACTTATTACCCAGGACAAGGTGTTTGTTCTAAGCCTCAGTTTCCCCACTGGTAGACTATACAGCTTTACTCATGGAGCCGATACCGGGATCCAAGGGGACTAGAGACGTGAGCACCCAGAGCCAGGCTGCATAAGCAAAGGCTGCTGGCAGCTCTGCCAGCTCCAGGGGGGAGCAGACTGTGGCTTCGTCCCTGAGATACTATGTGAAGTTTTCATGGGAAGAGTAGAAAAGAGTTTTGAAAAGTGTTTAAAACCCTTTGCCGATTAAAATATTACCCAATCTGACCCACACACCTGGGAGTTATCATAGCCCCACTGGATCCTCCAACTTACAAAGATACCCTTGCCCCCGCCCCCAGACACCCCTCAAGGACGTGGGGTGGGAAGGACAGCACACAGATGGCGCCCAGCACCATGGTCTCCAGGGCCTTTATTCACGAAGGTACAGGGCGTGTAAAGTCTGTTTGACAGGCACGCTGCAGGGGTCTGTAACAGCTCAGTTTTCTCCAAAGGTGTGGCGAGGAGAGGGGTGCAGAGGGAAGGAGAACACCCGGGGGAGTCTTCTCCAGAAAAAGGCACTGGCAGGGGGTGAGCACCTTGCTTCTTCCCAAGCAAGGGCCTGGGTTATATACACATGGGGGTTGGCCAGACGCAGAGAAACTCAAAGCTAAATACAGCTAGCGGTGGAAAGAGTCCATGGGGAGTGGGGAGGGGAGGGGGGCAGTGGCCAAGGCTACATCCGGGCTCTTTCCACTGGGTGGGAAAAGACGTTCAGAAAGAAGGCAGAGCTTTAAAGGAGAAATAGCATCCGGCCTCTCAGACTTAGTGTTTTGTGCAATTGAAAAACCCACAAAATAAATATAACTTAAAAACCTCTTACATGATACTAAAAGCACATTTGGGACAAGCAGTTGAGAACCCCCCTCCACTGCTGAGCAGTGCTGAACCCCAGGAGCCCCACGGGGCCACCCACTCACGTGTGTGCAGGTGTGCACACCTCGGCCCTCCCTCCTAACACCTGCAGGGCCAGGGCCCAGGGGGTCCCCACCTGGACCGGGCTGGCTGGGGGAGGTTTCCAGACTGCCTGAATCCCATTCCAGGATCCATCAGCCCGCTTGGACAACAGAGGAGTGGGGGACAGCGGGGGGAATGGGGTGCGAGAGAGGAGGTGTGCAGGAGAAGTAGCACAGGAAATACAAACCCCTCAAACCCCTAAGTAATAGAATAACCCCACAGAGATACCACTTTCTACCATTCAGGTATATACTTGTCACCCAAAGCAAAGAATTGCCAAGGGGAGGCCCTCTGGGGCACCTTTAATGAACAAATCACTTGTATATTAGCACACTGTTTGCAAACAACTGGCGTCTGCTTAAAGTGCTTGGGAAGTTTGTTCTCTTCAATTGGTTAAGCTGGTCCCCTGTAGTTTTTGTTCATAGCATTATTTTGCTTTAGCAAACTTTTTTTCATAGATAGAATGAGGGTAACTCAACCAGCCCCTAGTGGGGCTTTACATCTGAATTCATGATGTCCCAGACCCCCCCAGACAGTTGCAGCAGAGACCCCTGGGGTCCCTTCTGACCCAGCTGACCACAGCTCCCAGACCCTGAGCTGACTTTGGCGCTTCTGGCTTCTAGGGTCAGGTGGTGTCACGAGCTCTCTAGTGCTCAGCCGGGCGGGGGTGTGACCTTTAGCAAGTCAGCCCACACGGGAGCTCACTGCTGTTTTGAACAAGAGCCAGGAAGTTGAAAAGTGATTTCCTTTTTTAAAATCTGTACTTACACATCCTCGTGTGTCCCACCCTCCGCCCCCACCAACTGTCACTCACTCAGGATGGAAAGGGAAACGTAAGTCACATGGGCAAGTTGACAGTTCCCCCAGAGACCCTGGGGTGATGGTGGGCAGCCCAGGAAGCCCTCCCTGTGGACTGGTCCTCCAGGCACACACACCTGGGGACACATCCACTCCATGTGTCCCTGGAGCATCTCCCTGCAGAGCCATGGGTCCAACCTCCTGCAGCAGCACCTGGGCCACAGCACCAAACGGCCGCAGAGCTGGAGTTTTGTTCTTTAAAAGTCATGCAAGATTTACATCCTTCTCAATAATACAGACCTACTTGTTTTACAACTAAAATAAGGCTTACAAGTGGTTCCCTATGAATCTTCAAACAACCTAGTAACCCCAGGAAGAGATGCCTGGCATCTTCCACATATTCTGGAAGCTGCCCACAGCACATTTGGGAAATTGGTCTAAGCCCTCCAGGCTGCTATTTCGGGGGGAAAATTATGCCAGTGAGCCAATGTCCTGCTTCCTCCTTGCTCAGCGCTGGCCTGAGGCTCTGCCCCCTAACTGATGGACACTCTGGGTTTCGTGAGAGCCCTGGGTGTGCATCAGGGGGACCAGCTGGCACTAGGAAGTGGGGAGGTGAGAGGACAGGAGCGTCCTCTGCAGGTTCTTTCTTCCCTTGGGGCTGCCTGGGCTCTGGCCCGCTGCCATCCAGCCCTCAGGACTGCTCAAAGTAAGGAGGGGAGTGGGAGGCACAGGTGGAAGGCCCTGGGGGTCAGAGGACATCTCTGAAAGCTCAGGTTTGCAGAGTGTCCCCCTGAATTCATGCCAAGACCACAGAAGGAAGAACAAAGCTCCTGCCTGTGCCCTCCCAGGAAGCTCAATGTCAAGAGCACAGTCAAGTTGGATCTGGGACTTTTGGATCCTGGGTCTATCCCAGTGCTGGGGTGTTTCAATACCCAATGGGAGGGGTCCCTGCTTTGGCAGACCTACAAAGGCCACCAGGGCATCTCTGGGAGTCCCTTGGCTGATAAGCAGAGTCTTTTACTCATGGCCGACATGGTTTTGTGCCCCAAATACCAGAAAGCCTGGCAGCAGGTCCTCACGTCCAGAGCAACAGTCAGCCCATCCCCAAAGGGTAAGGCAGAAGAGGGCCCCACCTAACAGTGCCATCACCAGCACCAGCCACCAGGGGGCAGCAGGCCCCCACAGGTAACCTGCCCAGAGGCTGGGGTGCTCTTCTGTTAGGGTCCCCTCTGGAGCCAGGAACTCCATGGCTGCCTGAGCCTCCCCCCAGCTCTAAACCCCAACTGGCCTCCCAGCAGGTGGCCAAGCCTGGGTTTGGGTATTTCTCTGCTAGTAGGAGATCCTACTGACAAAGAAAGTGGAAACCCCGGCTTCGAGCCCTTCAGTTAGGAAGTAACTAGAAAATCTCATCCCTTCTACAAAGTGTCCTGTAGTGCCGATCGATCGGGAGGGTCAGTTCTGGGGCTTGCACCCAGTTGGGGAGTGAAGGGAAAATTCAGAAGGAGAAGGAAAGCAAGGGCGAGAAGAGGCCAGGGCGGTGGTGAGGTGGGGCGGAGGGTAGCCTCAGGCGAGCGGGGCACTGGGGCACATTTCCGTCAGGATGTCAATGAGGTTGTTCAGGCCCGAGAGATAACCGTCCTCCCGGTTCCCTTCCTGCCATGGGACGTCGTGCTGCAGGGTCTGGCCCTCAGGCAGGGGCGTGGTTTTCCCAAAGTCGATCATCCACACCTTGGCCTGTTCCTTCTTGTCGTGGATGAAGAGGAGGGAGCTGCCGATGACCTGGAGGGGAGAAAGGGGATGAGGCTGGGAAGGGCCAGGCCCTACCCTGACCTCACCCTGCTGCAGACCAGGCTCGGGAAAGCCGGAGACCTCAGTGTGAAGTGGGCAGAGCTACACTCAGGTGAGGCCCAGAGCCCACGGCTCCATTCCCCCATTCTCTCCTGGGCAGCAGAGCCCAGGAGGATGGCCACGCCCAGGGCAGAGTACATGGGATCCAGAACGAGACCACCCACAGTGTGAACAGAGCCAGGGAGGAATGTCCAGGATGGTAGACCCTGTGTGTGTGTGTGTGTGCGTGTGTGCGTGCTCGTACGTGGGCCTGGGCTCCCCAGCAAGTCAGGGTCTTACGAACCCCTCCGGGTACTGCTGTCAATCCCCAAATTCTCTCTCTCTCAGGCTCCCTGCGTGCTGCCCTCTGCCTGCAGAGGAAAGCAGGAGCCCTGCTCCAGAGTGGTACCCTGAGATCTGCCTGCCCTTCCTGAGGATCTTGGAGTGGTGATGGAGGGCTTCTTGGCTACTCCAGCAGCTCAGAGACCCTCGGGCGTAGGAGACACAAGTCCTGCCACAGCCACTCAGAACGGAGGAGCCCCCGTGGTCGGGAGGGAGAGGGAGGAGAGGGTGACAGGACCACAGCTCACAGCCCCCGTGGCCGTCCGGGGAGCCTGGCAGATGGCTGCAGTGTGGTTCCCGGGTGGAGTGAGGGGCCTGACCCGGCTGCAGTCAGCCTAAGGACGGCCCTCGGGCTTCGGGAGCAGGTCTGTTAGCGTGGGGGACAGGCCCACAACTCAGGAAGGCGCCCCAAGGTCATGGGCCACCACACAGAGCACAGGTCTCCACCCCTGAGGACAAACGCCTGACACCTACCTCATGGCACTTGAAGAAGGGAGAGATTTCCAGGGTGGCCCGAATGTCCTTCAGCCGGTCCCGGTAGGCAATCTGGGAACAGAAAGATGCCCGGATTTTTAAATATATCGGGCGGGGGGGTGGTGTGGTGGGGTTAGGTGTCATTTACCTTGGTAAAAGTCACTGACTGTCACCATGAGAGGGTCCTAGCACTCTGATAATTTCAAGCTCCTCATCTAGAAATGAAGAAACTGAGACCCATGAAGGCATGGCAGCTGAGGCCCTGGTCCCACGCTCCCTCTACTCCACACTGCTTCGTGACAGGAGGTGCTGGGGTGGAGGGGAGTCAGTCCAGGAGCCCCTCGCACAGGGGTTAAGTCTATTCTGGAATGCCAGCAGTGTGGAGGCAGCACCCAGGGGCCCGGTTGCCATGGTGCGAACTTCCTGACACAAACTTCACTGCCCTGAACTTTTGAAAAGAACAGCATAAAAGAGCCAAAGCCACAAATCTCTCTGCCAGTGGCTTCTCCGCAGAGCTGTGCTGGCTCTGGGGCATCCACCCTCCCGGGGGGCTGCAAGGAGGGAAGCCCGTCGCACACAAGCACACAGGGTCCCCTTGACGCCCATGTGCAGCAGCGCCAGCCTGGGGCTCAGCGCCAGGAATAAACCCCTCTTGGCCAGGCGCGGGCACCATGCACTCTGAAGCAGCTCTGCTGAGCTGGGGCATCTGTCCCATGACTGAAGCCTAGCTCTTACCATAGACTGAAGTCTCTCGGCTGGAAAAGGCAGGAGGGAGACTGCCCAGTACCAGCCGGTGCTGAGTCTCCTTGGAGAAGGGCTGTCTGGGTCCAGCCCTCCTGCTCAGCAGTCCTGGCGAGCCCATGCAGGAGAAGGTGCCTCTCAGGAGGGCTCCAGGGCCCACCTCCCTGGTGTAGTCAAGGCCCTGATTGTCACAGGGTGCCCTGTCCTCGGGGTGTGGGGGCTCAACACGCCCTACCTCACATGATCCCAGTGCTCAGAGCATCTGTCCAGCCTGCCTACAGCAAATGAAGTCATCTGTCACGAACTTATGCCACCCACACCTCCAGGCTCAGAGAGCCTGTCAGTTCTTGCTGGGGAGGGTGATGTGACATCTCACCTTCTGTCCCCCGCACACTTCCCTCCCTCAGTCTCAGCCTAGTGGAGGGCTGGCCAGGCCTAGAAGTGCAGAGACCAGCAGGCTGCCAGGCCCCTGGGTGTGAGCCCCAGCTCCCCTGCTTTCCTTGCTGTGTGCCCTCGACCACTCAGTCTCCTCATCTGTAAAATGGGGACAAGGATGCTGAGCCGCTGCAGGCGGCTGCTCTGAAGGTTTGGTGAGCACTTGGTGTAACACCTGGCAGGCGGTGGGTGGGGTGGGGGTGGGTGGCGCTAGAGGAATACAGTTCTGGAAAGGGGTGCTCTGAAGGGGATGGAGACATTCTGGGGAGCTGAGTTTCTGACGAAAGGAAAAAACAAGCACATGTTCACCCACTGACAGGCTGACAACCACAGCATCTCCCTCTCCACCTTCCAAGCAGAAGTTCGGGGCCATGGTTTTCTGCATGGGTACCACTGCTCAGTCTTGGGCTGGGCAAGCACCCCCAGAGAGGGCCCAGCCCCCTTTGCCAGGGGCACCCGACTCACCAGGATGTTTGGGTTTCCTTTAGTGAATTCTCTGAAGGCCTCAATCACCTGCTCCCTCGTTTTGGTCTTCTTGAAGTCCCGGTTCACAGAGCCGTCTTCTTTCTGAAAAGAATGACACCCACCCGGGAGGCAGTTCAGCAGACAGCCCGCAGGTGGGCACTGCACTCATTCCCCCACCCCATGCTTCAGAGCCAGGAGCCCCAAATTGACCCCCAGGCAGTGAGGCGCCCGCATGCAGCACCAGGAGGCAGGCGCTGGACTGACCAGGCACGGGGCGGTTAGTGGGACAGCACAGCAGAGGGGCGCCTGACCTGGGCCCTGGCTGAGGAGAGGCAGCGGGTGGCACCAGAGTCTCAGAGAGAGGAAGGGCATCAGGGAGGCATGGAAGCCTGAGGGGCACCTGGGCCAAGCTGGGGGAGCAGAGCCGTGAGAGCTGCCCATCCTGAGGGTCCCGAGTGCGAGCAGTGGGGCTCTGAGGGAGCTGCACGGGCCTCTGCTGCCCATAGAGGCCCGGGGTGTCGGCACCGTGGAACCTGGGTGCCAGAAGCTCCCTGCTGCCCAGGGACGCCCTTGCTCCCCACAGGAGAGAGAAGCCCCTTGCCCCACATTCAGATTCCCTTTGTAATTTCAGGTCTCTGACTTAGGCTCCCTGAAAGCTGAGATTTAACAGCCCACCCGGCTCCCAGCACCGCCCAGCACACGAAATGGGTCCATTTTCTAAGCCTGGTGCTATGTCTGTTCCAGGCAGACCAGGCAACACGTGAGGCTTAATTAGCACCTTTATGAGGATATCTGTTCTTTAAGATCAAAGAGTGAGAAAGGATGGCTCTCCTAGGAGCCCCCAGACATGGGTCTGTGCACCCCAGGAGTTGAGCTTAAGGCATTGTGGCTGCCTCTGTAAGAACCCTGGGCAGAGGGAGAGAGCGGTGGCCTGGGCCTTCCCCACCCCACAGAGGGTCTCTGCGGGGGGCCTTTCCTGGACTAAGGGAGGGGAGAGGCTGGTGGAGAGCTGGTGAAGGCAGCTGGCTTCTCTCAGAGCCCGAGAAGCTGTGGGCTGCTCCCACACAGCTAGACAACAGACAGACCAGAAGATCCAGCTTGAGACGGAGAGAGAGGTAAAGGGGAAAGCAGACTGCTTCAGACAGGTCCAGAAAGGAAAAGGAGCGCTGAGAGGAAGAGGATGTGCATATAACAACAGCAACAGCTGATTTCAGAAGACAGGGGAGGAGCAAGTGGCTTTCTCAGCTCATAAAGCAGCTGTCCCAGGGGCCACTGCCCAGCAGAAACTTCCACCCAATGCCATCTGCAAGGAGGCTGCCCTGGCTTCACTTGCTCGGGAGTCATGCCCTACTCTGGGCAAGGGCCGGCCAACATGAGCCAAGAATGGACAGAGAAGAGAAACCCAAGAATGCTCAGGAACTGTCCTCCACTGACAGGGATGGCTGCCTGAGACCGAGGGGCCAGCACCTCACACCATGCTGCTTGGGACGAAACGCACGTCTGAGCAGACGCCCAGATCCAACAGCAAAGGCAGCGTCTGGGAGCCTGACTCTGGGGAGAGCATTCTCAGGCCCTACTCAAATGAGTGAAGGGGAAAGAAAGGAGAATGAGGTGGCCTGGAAGTTGAGGGGTGGCCTCAGTGCAGGCTCCCCAGAGGTGTTTGGTGACCCGGACAGAGCAGTGCCTAGTCCTGCCCACCTGGGCAGACGACTCGGATATCAAAGCAGCTAGCGGGCTCCCTCCCTTGCCTGCATCTCACTGAAAGTCCTCATTCTGGGACCCTGGGCAGAATGAGCCAGGTCCCAGCCCTGGCATCCAGGCAGGGCCCTGCTGTGTGGGTACTCACTGCCAGGCATGGTCTGGACTGAAGGCAGGGTCATTGGCAGAGCGCTTACTGCTGGGCAGAGCTAGAAGGCACCCCTGCTCCGAGGCCCCAGCTCCCTCCATGGCCACCCCCACCTCAGACCAAGGAGAAGGCCAGTTTCCCCAAACGCTGGCTGCCCGTGCCCTGGCTCTATACTGGGAGGAATCTTACAGTCTCTGAAGGACCCCTGGGGTGAATGTTGGTGGAATCCAAGGACCCAGTCCTTTCCCATCCAGGAGCTGGGCGGCTCAGGCAGCTTCAGGCCCCACCTGGCCGTCCTCACCTTGATGCCCTCAATCCTGAACCCGAGGGTGGCCGTGGAGCTGATGGTTTCCCTCCACTGCATGTACCGTGGCTTGGTCACGGCCCGCTGGGCTTTCTCCTCCTCGGTCGGGGCCTCTGGGTCCACCTCAATCATCTTCTGGTACATGTCTTTCCGGAGGCTGGGCTTCTTCCGGGCCTTGGTGAGCTCCTCCTCCAGGTAGGTCCTAGGAGGGAAGGGAGGCCACATGAGGGCCGCCGGCTGGACCAAGGCCCACTGACACCTTGCCCAAGGGCTGCAGTCAGCTTGGCCAAGCCAGGCTCACCCAGGGCGGGCACATGTTGGGCTGGGCTGGGGTTGGCTCTTGACAGAGACCAGGGCAGCCTTGCCTAACAGGGGCAACTTCATTCCGGGACCACTGGGAAGGCCTGACAAAGCCCAAGGAGCTCTTCCTTCTCGGGGAAGCTCACAGGACCAGCAGGGGAGGAGGAGGCAGGGCAGCTTGGGAGCTCGTCCTGCTGGGGTAAGGATGGGGAGGGGGCTGAAGGCAGGTTCATTCAGAGCCCAGCTTCCCAACCCCCCACATCTGCCTGGGACCCTCCCAAGAAGCGAGGGCTTTGGAAGCCAGAAACTGTATGGGTCTGGGAGCATGTTCTGTCCCTCTACCCTGTCCATCTCCCTGGTGATCCTGAGGCCTCTTTCTGAAGAGGGAACACCTTCTTGAGTAAAAAGGCCAGGCCAGAAGGCGGTCTCTGAAGGAGCTACAGTGCTGGAGGGAGAAGCATGATGGTGGGGAGGAGAGGGGAGCCTCGGGGCTCCGTTTTGCTACAGAAGAGACATGTTGGGTTCTTCCTGCCTCTCAGACACCAGGCCTTGAGAAGACACAGTTAAGCAAACTGTTTCACCACCGCGCCCTCTGCACAGGTGTCGGGGGCGGGGCGGGGATGAAGCCTGCAGGCCCAGCTGGCAGGGGTCCCCTAGAAACCAGCGGACATAGCAGAAGCAGGGACGGTACAGACTCTGGGCAGCCTGGCACTGAATTCCTAGCCCCAGGCCGCCTCCCTGACCCCCAGGGCCAATGGGGTGAGTCACCCCACTGTTGCACATCAAACGCCCACCCTCCTCCCTGCTCCTATTTCAAACTCCCCATCACCCCCCACAACGAGCTCAGCTGCTGTCTGTGACCCTTCCTGAGACAGAAATCTGCAGCGTCAGTTGAATAGAGGGAAGTTTTCTCCCCAGGCCAGTGTGGGTGGGCATTGCCCACACAGTGGCCTGTGACAACCAACCCGGCCTCCATTCACCGTCTGTCCCCGGGGACTTTGCTCCACAGCCACCCACCACACCTCCAACCTGCCAGTGCGGGACCCAGAAAACACTAGTCAAATCTAAATCTATTAAAAAGTTTCCAGAACCACTGGACCAACTCTTGAAAGAAGCAAATCTTTGGGTGTGAACTTGGGTCTGGTCATTAGGACCTTCCAGAGTGATGAGGGCTTCCTGGGTAGCTCAGCCCGTAAAGAATCTGACTGCAATGCAGGAGAGCCTGGTTTGATTCTTGGGTCAGGAAATTCCTCTGGAGAAGGGATAGGCTGCCCACTCTAGTATTCTTGGGCTCCCCTGGTGGCTCAGACGGTAAAGAATCCACTGCAATGTGGGACACCTGGGTTTGATCCCTGGGTTGGGAAGATCCCCTACAGGAGGGCATGGCAACCCACTCCAGAATTCTTGCCTGGAGAATCCCATGGACAGAGGAGCCTGGCGGGCTATAATAGTCCATGGGGTCGCAAAGAGTGGGACATGACTGAGCGACTAAGCACAGCACAGGGAATGATGAAGACCATAGGAGGTGGTCTGCCTTGGTTGTGCCCTCTACACACACACGCATGCATACATACACCATGCACACATACATACGCCCATGCACACAAACACCACTGTGTACAGAACCAGGTCAGTGATGCTGAGAGCTTCAGGGCAGAGGCTGTGGGCAGGAGGCTTCTGTGTGGACTTCTGTCGTGCTGGCCCGTGTGTGTATTTGCGTGTATTTGTGTGTGCGGTGTGGAAGGGGCTGCCATCCCAATGCTCCTGAGTGCACTGCAGGGGCCTGCAGGGCGGGTGGATGGGTGCACTTCTGCAAAGATTTCTCAGTAACTCCTTAAACAGGAAGCAAGCCTCAATGTCAAATCCCTTTCCACACAGGGCTTTCTTCAAAAAGGGACCTGCGCAGTTCAATCTGGGCAGAGTTGCTCACCTTCCAGGGAGGAAAGGGGCTGGGCAAATGCCCACAAGGGTCACGAGCCGGGTGGTGGGGTCAGGGGTCCACTGAGGGTGTCCTGACACTGGCCCAGCCCACCTAGCCCACCCCCGCAGGAAGGTCACGCCTCCATGTCACGTGGAGGAGCAGAGGCAAGGGGCGAAGCCACAAGATGAAGCAGAGGGAGGGCTCCTCTCAGGAAGGCAGCCGGCCCGTGGCGAGCCAACAGGTGACACACCAAAGCCACCCACTCCCACCGCCCTCTCTAACCTGCTTCCACAAGGGCAGAGGTGCCACGGGCAGCTCGGTCTCCGCCTGCCAGTCTCTGGCCCGAACATCAGGAAGACACTCCTGATTCTCCAGACACAGAGTTACAGGTGAAATTGAAGGAAACTCCCTAGAGCAAAGCAGGCCGATGTCCTTGTGGAACCGGGGTCCCAAGAACGCCCCTTGTTAGGACACCACAGTTGCCTCCATCACCCGTTCCTCGGGCTCCACCGCGGCTAAGGCTCAGTCTGCTGATCCGTCCTTCCATCACAGTGACAAGTCTGTGATGAGTCTGAGCCCCTCCTGCTGGGGATTCAGGGTCTGTGGTGGCCCCAGCTCCAGCCTCCTCCCTCTGACAACCACAGAGCCCCTGGGCAGGGCCAAGCTGCAGCCCAGGCTAGACTGGCAGTCAGAGGCCTGTGGCAGAGGTGGGCGGTGTGTTTGTCTGGCTGTGTGGCCCTGGTGAGTCCCTTAGCCTCTGGTGGCAAAGGGCTTCTGCCCCAGACTGGCCTGAGGCCCATCTGCCAGGATGGCTGTAAGAGGTCCTCAACACTCGGAGCACAGAAGGGCCCTCCACACTCAGGACCCACGAGACAGGGAAGGTGGGGCTGGAGGGGGACTGGTTTGGGAGAGACCTTTCCCTTTCCCTCCACTCGGGCCCTCACTTGCCCACACTCTCAGTCTCCAAGCTCTGCCCAGGACTGAGCTAACTGTGCCCCAGCCCTCCTGGTGGCTCCTGAGAGCCCTGGGCAATGGGACAGGTGGCAGAGGGAGGGGGCAGCCCTGGTGAGAGGGGGCGGCTCCTGTCCCCCACAGCCTGCCAGGGAACAGACGGGCACACACAGCCTTTTGGGACTGACTGGCCACACGTTCTTCCCACGGGGTGTGCTTATTTTGGCCGTGGTCTGACTACAGCCATCAGAATTTTTATGTGTCTCCTCTTGAGAGGTACTTCCTAGTGCATCACGCGAGTGCCTTCCAGGCACAGAAATTAAGACTCTGGAGAAGAGCAATGGCCAAGTGGTGGCTGGAGGGATGTTCTGTTTCCTCCCCGGTGGGCTGGAGATGGTGAGACCCCTGGATGGAGGGAGGAGAAGGCTGGGAGGCTGGGGACAGTGCCAGAGCAAAGACTGGGACCTATACTTACCCACCCCTTCGTCCCCGCCCTCGGGGCAATGCCAAGGGGACACAGTGAGCCAGCCTGCAGGGTCTGATTTTATGACACAACTCCCAGGAGGAATGAAGAGGGAAAGAAAACTGACCGGCTTGCCTGCTTCTCTCCTGCACGCACGCACGCGTGCACACACACTCTCACACACACTCCTCTTTCTCAATCTCCTCTTTTAAGAAGTAAAACTGCTTAAACCATCCAAAGCAAACACAGGCTCCAGCTGTGAGCTCTGCGGCTGGGAGCCTGGTCTCCCCAGCGAGCAGCGGGCGGGATGGAGGAGCCGGCGTCTGGCCGCCTCCTCTCGGCACCTGCAGCTGGGTGGCTCTCTGAGGCCTGCGGGGACTTCCCCACCCGCTGCCCTGCTGGGGAGAAGGAGCTACTCGGTGACTCCTGAGATGAAATGTTCAGAGTCTGAGAGGTGAGGAAAACCCGACTAGCAAAGAAGGGCCGGCAGCCAGGTCTCAGGCCCTCTGGGCTCTGCTCACCGCCCTGTCTCCTCCAGCCCACTCCTCCTGTCTCCTGTCTGGGCAGGGTCTGGGGTCAGGTGGCGGGACCCAACTCCACATACAGGCTGCCCACATACCCATCTGGCCATATGTCCTGCCCCTGACCCGGGAACATGCAGCTGCCAGGCTGGGGCCACCACCAGCCCCAATCCAGAAAGCAGCAAGCTGGTGCCTGTTGTCAGGACCTCTTGTGCCCCTGGACTTCCTTCTCCATTGCTCCCTTATGGCAGGCTTGAGTCTTTTGGCATATCAACACAATCTACTGACCAGTTCCTTCTTCCCACTCACCAGCATGGGGGCAGGTGGCAGGAGTGGGAGAATGGGAGAAGAGGAGCCTCTACTCCAGGTGCCCCCCTTGTGACCCATGCAACAGGAAGCCGCCCCCGCTGCTCACCCCAGCAATCCCGCCTGACCAAATGGGCAGCCCTCTCCGTGGGGAGGCTCCGCACTCCTCCAGGTCCCCTGGGTCCCTGGCTCACTGGAGAAGGAAAGAGGTCGTCCTGAGAAGAGCCAGCTTTCCTGTCCCCTCCGCACATATGCGAGATGACCGGGGTGGGGTCCACCCAGACCTCTGGCCCATCCTCGCACACACGAGGCCTCAGGGACCCCCAGAAAGCCCCAGCCTCCTGGGATCCCTGAGCGCCGCCCTGCCCAGTATCTGCTGCCAGCCAGCTGGGTGCCAAGGAGTGGGCGGCCCCACCCCAGAAGCCTGGCTCACCTGACGCCCATCTTGCAGTCCATCACACACGGCGAGTCGAAGTCAGCCAGCAGGTCGTCCATCTGGTTGTAGCGCTCCCCGTCCTTGACCACGTCCCCGTGGTAGGCAGGCACGAAGGGCTTCAGCACGTCGGCCATCAGCCTGTCCAGGCAGCGCTGCTCCGACTCACAGTGCTTCTTCAGGATCCTGCCGTTGGCAGCCGCCTTGAAGCTCCCTGCGGAGCGAGGTGGGAGGAGACCCTGGGTCTCTGGCCCGGGCCCTCCCCGCCCTGACCTTTCCCCCCTGGCACACACGCCCCTCCATCACGGGATGCTGTGGGGTTGGCTAAGCACAGGGCTCAGGATGTGCCCAGGTCTCTGCTGGCGGAACGAGCCCTTTAAGGGGAGTGGGGGCAAGTCCCAGTCTCCCCCACACCTAGACGGCAACTCTGGGCTGGTTCCCTGAATTCCCAGACCCCAGGCTCCTCCTCTGAAGTTGGAAGCAGAGCAGTGCTCACAGCTGGAGGGTGAGCAAGGCTAGTAGAGGTCTGGGCAGGACCTATGCACCCCCCTTTATGTGATTCCTACCTCCCACCCTACCATTGACCCTTCCCAGCCACGAAGGTGTCTCCACTCTCAGTGGAGAAGCCCTGATAAGATGGGACTTAGTGCCAGGACAGGGAAACCGGCAGAGAAGTGTGGACCCCACACTTCTGAGCCACACCCTCAGGCAAGTACTGAGGAAGGGTGTCCATCGGCCTGCCTTGAGCTAGGCCAATGTTGTCGAGGATATAAAAAAACGTCAGACCTTGTGCTGCCCTGAAGTCCACAGGCAGCCGATGAAAACCCCCCTGATGATGGATGGATCATCATTACAAAGGATGATGCATGACAAAGGGCCGTGGCTAGTGGGCTAGACAGCTCTAGATGCCCTCCCCTGTCACTGAGGGCCACCTGGAGACCTCATGGCTAGCCCAGGGCCTGGCCACTGCAGCCAGCACTCCCACCATCTAACACTCGTGGAGTGACCTGCCGTCTCTCCCACCAGCTACGAGTCTCCTCTGGGGCAGACACTGTATCTGCATTCACGCTGTTACCCCGAGGAGCACGGTGAGGGGAGCATACAACAGGCACTTGGGGAAGCACTTAGCTTTGTCTCTTTGTCCAGGGGGACAAACGGCAGGCGAGCTAAAAAGACGGATGATTTTGTTTTATTGAGTTAAAATGAAAGATCGAAAGAAAGAGATCGAAAGAGACAGAGACTGAAGGCGGAGAGGTGTGTGATCTGTGAAGGGGTGACGCAGTATGGAGAGGGCGATTGTCATGTGCATTTTCAAGGTAGTGTTAGGGCCCTTCTCTTGGAAAGCATCTTTGTTCGGAACCTTGAACTCCCGCAATATCCAGGGCCGCCCCCGACATGTGCTGGTCACCTCCCCAGAGCCAGACGTCCCGGGAGAGCTGCAGCTACCTGCGTGTCCTGCCAGCTGGATCCAGGGGTACTTCTTCTTGAAGGACATGACAAAGGGAGACCAGTGCACCATGTTTTTTATTTTCCTCCATGATTTGCTCTAGAAACAAGCAAACGAAAAACTCAACATTAGAAGCAGAACTGCTACTTTCTGGTTAGGATGAATTCAAAGCCAGGTAAGCTCTGGCCACAGGACGAGATGTGAGTGCCACGCCCACAAAGCAGGCAGCTCTGAGGACCTAGCCTCTGAGGACCTAGCCTCCGAGGTCCTCGCCTCCAACATCTATGTGGCATATATCTAGGGGGCTTTGCCCCTTTGTACAAACAGGCTGAGCAAAACACCTCGAGTCAAGGGGACAGGCTCCGACGCACTCAGAACAGAGGGCAGGGTAGGCAGAGGTTCTCTATCCAGGGCTGAGCCCATCCCATGCCATGCCCGTCAGGGGACAGCTAAACCCACACTGCCCTTCTTCGTGCCCCTCTCGGGCCTTCAGTTTCATCTGTCTAGGGAGGGTTTAGTTGGTACCCATGCTCTTTGGATCAGTGGACACTCTAGGACTCTGGAAAATGACCTCTCTCATCCCAACAGCAAGGGCTCGTAAGGGGAAGACCAGAGAGGTTATGGTCGCCCCGTGGCAGCGTGCCATCTCACTCTGCACTGGCACAGGCAGTGGCAGCAGAGGCAGCTCTTGCCTATGAGAGGCGTGAGGAGACTTTAAAGGGAATTCCCCAGGGACTGCAGTGCCACCAAGGCTTTGAGACTTGCAAGCAAGTCTTTGAGGCTTGCAAGCATGCCTGTGAGACTCCCTCTCCACTGTATTTCTCCTTCTCAGGACGTTTCTTAAATAAAAACTGTGTGTGTGTGTGTGTGTGTGTGTGTGTGTGTGTGTAGGAGGGGCTCCTTGGGCAGAAAAGAGAACTAACCTTTATTGAGCACCTTACTTTATTTTCTCAGCAAGCATGGTAATCATTGTCGTTTCGATTTGCAGAATCCCAGCCTCAGACAAGTAAGTAACACAGCAACATTTAAACCCTCACCTACATGACTACTTTTTTAAAAAATCCTTTTTATCCCCAGCAATAAACATTTCTCTGTATAAAAATATCCCTAAGTGAACTTTAATAAGAATGGGTTGTAGACATGAAGATAAAGTGTCTTGAGCCCCTGAAGCAGGTGATGAGAAGTGAACTGAGAAGCATTTCAAGTTCCTGAGAAGTGGATCCCTGAACCAGCAAAACCACAGACAGTAAACCCAAGACTCTGTGCTGGGAAGGGGAAGCTGGGAATTCTGCAGAAGAGGGGGTCCTGCCTGGACAGGGCACCCTGGAGAGGCAGCTCCTCCTTTCCTGTCCTGAAC
The DNA here is from genome assembly GCF_027580195.1 of Bos mutus. Taxonomy (NCBI): domain Eukaryota; kingdom Metazoa; phylum Chordata; class Mammalia; order Artiodactyla; family Bovidae; genus Bos; species Bos mutus. Next base: position 56,464,638 of record NC_091632.1, on the reverse strand, counting down.
CGTCTACCAGCAGCCACCCAAAGCATGCTGAATGGACTCCCCAAGGGTAAATCAAGGTTAAATTGGTCTCCTTTGTTTTTTTCTCCGTGGTGAGACTCAGCTACTTCTGTCATCAAATTTTCAAGTTAAAATCTGTTTAAGGAGAAAAATTCTTCCCTACATGAACCTGGCAATGTTTGCCCCATCCCAGAAACCCTCGCTCTACCGTCAAGACCTACTCTATCCTTAAGTGAGGGCAGTGCTCTGCCAGGCCACATGACAAAGGGCTGGCCTCATCGACAAGGGTGTTTTTTCTAGGTCTTTCTGATGGAGATCACCAAAGAAGGCTAAGGAAAGCCAGTGTTTCTTATCTAAGACCCAGAAGGCTGCATAAATACTCAGGGCAGACAATGCATGAGGGCAGCAATGGGAAAATCTAGTTACATGAGACAACCAATCAAGTGATGGTGTGTTCGAACCAGGGGGAAGACGTTTAGGTGGGTCCAAAAGAAAAGCGCATAGTGGTCACCATCTTCTGATCACACTCCTGCAACAGAGCTCAGAGGGGACGAGGATCCGACAGGTTCAGAGCCAGGTTGGAGGTGGGGGAAGGTACAGTGTTCTCCAACCAGGGCTAAGCTGACCCCGTCCTATACCACTCCCCCATAAGAGGTCGACTAAACCCACACTGACTTTTTTTTTGTTTTTGGCCTTGCAGGCTTAGTTGCTCCATGGCATGTGGGATCTCAGTTCCCTGACCAGGGATTGAACCTGCATCTCTCATACTGAGAGTTGGGTTCTTAACCACTGGACCACCAGGGAAGTCCCCCCACACTGCCCTTCTTCACAAACCCTCTTGGGGCCTCAGTTTTCTCATCTGTCTATGGAGAGATGGACAACTGGTCCCCCATGCTCTTTGGTCCTGTGGACACTCTGCTGCTGCTGCTGCTCCTAAGTCACTTCAGTCGTGTCCGATTCTGTGCAACCCCATAGACGGCAGCCCACCAGGCTCCCTCATCTCTGGGATTCCCCAGGCAAGAACACTGGAGTGGGTTGCCATTTCCTTCTCCAATGTATGAAAATGAAAAGTGAAAGTGAAGTCGCTTAGTCATGTCCGACTCTTCGCAACCCCATGGACTGCAGCCTACCAGGCTCCTCCGTCCATGGGATTTTTTCCAGGCTAGAGTATTGGAGTGGGGTGCCATCACCTTCTCAATGTGGACACTCTAGAACTCTGAAAAACAACCCTCTCACATTCCAAGATCAAGGGCCCCTCAGAGAAAGACGAGAGGCCCCGATTTGCAGATGTAGTGACAGCAGAAGACCCAGGGAGGAGTGTCGGCTGCCGGGGTGGGGCTGGGTGTGGGGTGATGCCTGAGGCCTGCTGGGAAGGAAGGCTGACCCCCAGAGGCGGTCTGAGGGCAGACTCGAGGGGGCAGAAGACTCCTGCAGGCAGCAGGGCCTGTGGGAACAGAGGCCCAGGACCGGGGTTTAGAGCAACTGGGCCATGTGTGGTGGGAACGAGAGCTGGAAGCAGTGGTTGATAAGCGCGAGTAGGCAAGACCGGCTCTGGATGCCGGGCTGAAATGGTTGGACTCAGGGGACTGCGGTGTGGGGGAGACAGGCTGCCCTGGGCCTGAGTCCTGGCTCCATCCACTCCTCACTGACCTGGGACATGTAGGACCCTTCCTGAGGCCTTATTATCTTACCTGTAAAATGGGAATAACACATAGCTTCCTTTGGTCCCAGGAGGTAAAGCCATTAGGAGCTCACAGGGCACAGAGGTGTTTGTAGAAGAGTCTTAGTGGTCTGAGTTCAAGGAAGAGTGTCCTTGAAGTCAGCCCAGGAATAGTCAGTCTGGAGATAAGTTTACTAAAGAATAAAGGCCATCGAGCTGGGGCTGGGCCAGACCCACCCAGTTGGGATGCAGCTCTTTGGGGACCCACTGGGACCCACTGGGCAGGGGGCCTGGGATGCAGGAGGCAGGAGGGAACTGATGCTGGCTGAGAAAAGCCAGGTCCAGCCCAGCGGAGGCATCTGAGCTGTGAAACCTCTAGGTCCAGGGGTCTGAAAAGCAGAAGGGTGCTCCAGGGCAGGGGTCCTCCAATGGCTTATGGGACCCAAGAGCCTCCCAGCATGGCCGAGCTCTGAGTAAACGAGACCTTTTTCTGGGTAGCTTCCCTTTTCCCACACCTCCTCCACAAGGAAGCAATTCTTCAACGTGAAAATGGGCCCCACGTGGCCAAGGCCAGAGAGCCCGCCCCTTCCAAGGTGGAATATTCCACTGGGCCGGGTGTGCACACCAGGGGATTTCTCAACTGCGCTGGCAGCAGCACGCAGGGGATTTTCCTGTGGTTTTAAATAGCAGCACCCAGGCCGTGCCTAAGGTAGCTGCCAAACACTAAACAGAAAAGCAGATCCCGGTCCAGGCCCAGGAAAGGAGGCTGCAGGGTGATCATGGCCCCCGACCCCTAGCCCATAGAAGCGGAGAGAAACAGAAAGGTGGGAGGTCGCAGAGAATCGGTTCGCCTATGATGATGCCGGAGACCCCAGCACCCATCCAGGGACCACCTGCTCCAGGTAGAAGCCATGTCCCAGGCAGCCAGTTCCAGAAGGCAGGTGGGGGCTAGCAGTCTCCCTCCGAGCCCCTCGCTGGAGGAAGCCACAGTTCTCAGAAGTGGAGGCCAGGCCTCTGCCCCGACCCAAGACAGGAGGCCAGCAAGACAGGAGAACAGCCCGACAATCTGGAAGAATTCCATCTTGAGGAGGAGATCATCTTTTCTATCCGGGGAGAGCCTCAAGAGCGTCAGCCACTGGAATCAGACCACAGCCCCAGGTCTCGAGCTTCTTGAGCCCAGCTATGTCAGACACACAGGCAGCCCTCACAGGCCTTGAAAGTGGTGTGGCCGAGGGTGCCTGGTCCCTCCTCCAGGGCAGCACTGGCTGCCTGCTGATCTCGCTGGCTCCGGTCCTCCATCACCTCCCAGTCACCAGGGCTATCTGGACACCCTCCGCTGACCCTCCCTGGAATGCCCCCGAAGCTCCACCTGGCTGACACGCCCCCTTGACCTCTCTGGGCGGCAGGATCCTCACATGTCAATCTGAGGAGTCGGCTAGCTGACTCAGGCAAGCTCAGCTCTGATGCACTCCTTACTCACATGCAGGTGTGGAACCGGCTTAACTAAATGGATAAGCTGGGGTGTTCCCCTCCAGTCTGCTGAGCATGACAGAGCAAAGGGGACGGCTCTCAGAATCTGCCTGCAAGCTGGCATCGTCTGTCATCTCACCAGGAGGGCTCATTTCCCTAGACGTGCAACAGGATGGGCGCCAGCCTCCCTCAGCACTGACTCATCGCTTATGGACTCTCACTATGTGACAGGAGCTGGGCTGGGCCCTTTACAGCCACATTTCTCATCTTCAAAGAGCCCCATGGTGGACAGGAGTCCACCTCTGGAAAATGAAGAATCTTACCAGTTGAATTGCTTCCCAGTCATTCCACTCTCCCCCCAGCCGCAGGTGCCAGTTCATCCTGGGAACCCCACACCAAGATACCAACAGCAGTGTCTATCCACAAGCAGGGCCCCTCCCAGCCCAGAGCATGCTGGACGAGGTGACGGGGACAGAAAACCGGGCGGGAAGGACGGTTCTTCACAGCAGTTGTCCTGGGCAGCCAGGGCACGACGCTGCTCAGAGGGAAGAGGTGTTCAGGCTGCTTCTTCAGCAGAGGGGCCCAGAGTCTTTGGGAGATGCTCCACGACTGACCACCAAAACCCCAGACAGGTCTCACTCTGGAGCTGGGCAGGAACCACTTCCAGCTTAGCCACCAGGTGACACTGGGCTCGCCCATGAGTCAGATCAGACCAATCGTTCCTAGACTGTGGCTGGGATCCTGCACTGGGGATGTTCTTGGGCGGCATTCCAAGGGGAAAGCAAGCCCCACGAAGCTGATGGCCTGTCAAGCAGGATGGCAGGGGGGGGGGCGGAGGTGCACATCTCTCACCTTGATTCTGTGCTGGATGTAAGTCAACTGCAGACCGGAAGTAAGGTTTTTCGTAGGCTTGGACCACCTGGCTCCACAGATCCCTAGATGACTGCCTGCACGCCTGGGCTAAATAAGCACTGGTCTGGGTTTTGCTCTGTTTTCTTACCTGCATGCAGGACAGGAGGGCCTTCTGCTGACGTTTGCTACAGCCCTGACCTTGCTCTGTGAGAGGTGGGGTCTTGTTCTCTACTCTGGCTGCACGGGAAAAGGCGCAGAACCCTAATGCTCTCAGAGTAGTTCAGGAGGATCAGAAAACAGCCAGCCCCAGCGGGCAGAGGCTGGTACTTTAAGACTCAAGAGATATGTGGTGCTCTGACACTGCTTTGGCTGGTTCCCTCCCTTCATACCTGACTTGACGGGAGCTCAAATATTCAGAGAATGTGGAGAGAGGGATTGCAGCGGGAGAAAAAAAAAAAAAAACACCCAACAACAACAAAACCCCAACCCTCTTCAAGCTTGAGGTGACAGAAGTCACCCGGAAAGGGAGTTTCAGAACCTGGCAAGCATGAGCAGAGCCCTCTCCAGCCACTAGGTGCTTTTGGAAGGCTTGGGGACTAACACATTCTGTCTCACTTTTCCCTCCACATCTTTGCCTGAAGATTCCAGGCCTCAGGGCAGATGTGAGTTTACTCTCTAGAGGCGACCCCTCCACCCAGCACATGGAGCCTCAGAGTGCCCGGGGTAGCCCTGGCCAGGAAAGCTGCTCCTCACCCCCACTCTAGCCTGGACTCGAATCACCCGGAGCCCTTGAGAGCCCAACGCGGAAACGATCCACTGGCCGGTGGGGCTGCCGGGGCCCCAGGGAGGAAGCCTGGGCAGCGTCTCTGATTCTGTGTTTATCTTAACCAGACTCCAAGCTTCCCAATGATGCTAATGGCTCCTGGGCAAACGCCGCCTTCCGGCTGGCTCCCCCAGCCAGTTATCTGCCTCATGCTGTGTGGAACATTGCCTTAAGACAAATGAAAGGACTAAACGGATGACCTCAAAGCTGGGCCATCAAACAGGCAAAAAGGACTGGTGGAGATGAGGAGAAAGACGAAGGCGGGAAAGCAGGGATCCGGAGCCGAGGCTAGGGCGTGAGGGGGCCTCCAGCCACCCTACCCACAGGATGCTTCAGCTGCTGTCAGGATCGGCTGCATGATACACAGGGCCCAGAGCAAAGCAAAATTCGGGCCCCAGGCCCAGAACTTGTTAAGAATATCAGGATGGGGAGGCACGGCATGCACCAAGCGTGGGGCCCCTTTGAGGGCCCTCAGGGGCTGCATGCTCTCACTCCCCTGGGAAGCCGGCCCTGCCTCCCGGGGTGGAAAAGAGCCCTGCTGCTAAGTGGCAGCAGGTGACTCGGGGGTTGCAAGGCCTTTCGGCTCCTGACTTACTCCCTCTCTGCCGATGACCACAGACTGCTGGGAGGGGAGGGCAGGAGATTGAAGGTGCTTAAGGTTCTCCTTGGGGGGCTCCCAGTAGTACACCCCAAAAATCGCAGAAGGGGAATGATGTCCTCAGCTCCCCCCTCATTCACCCTCTGCACATTCCTCAGGGCCTGGCCTTGCTCTGCCCTTGCTCATGACCTCTTTCTCGTCCACTGAGTAGGGAGTGGGCCCGGCAGTGGCGTCGGAGCCGATCCAGCCCTCACAACAGGAGGGCGGGCTGCCCAGGGTCAATACCATCTTCTCCTCAGCTCAGCCCACACTGCCCTCCGGGGCCTGCTTCCTGTCTTCTTTCGAGCCACCGCCTGCCCCTCCAAACCAACGCTGTGTCTCTCCACAAAAGTTGGGATGGGTGGAGGAAAAAGGGGTAGTGTCCTGGGGGTGCAGATGCCCCTTTGCTAGAGGACTGCCTCACATGTAGTAGGAGGTTTCCGGGCCTGGTGCCCCTCCCCGACCCACACAAGGCGGCATCTGCAGCTCACTAAACACACCTTCGGGCCTTGCTGGTGGCTCAGATGGTGAATAATCTGCCTGCAATGCAGGAGACCTGGATTCAATCCCTGGGTTGGGAAGATCCCCTGGAGAAGGGAATGGCAACCCACTCCAGTTACCTGAAGAATCCCATGGACAGAGGAGCCTGGAGGGCTACAGTCATAGGGTCACAAAGAGTCAGACACGACTGAGCCACTAAGCATACACACACACAAACACACCTTCTCTCAGGACTGTTGAAATTCTCCAGGCAACTCCTGGCTCCTTAAATCCCTCCCTACCCGCCCTCAACACTTTCAGCCACCAGGGATTTTTCACAAGCATGGGTACAGAGGCAAAGGACTCCGCTAACCCCTAGGCAGCTCAGAGACCCCTTTCCCCAGAAGCCCTTCCTCTGTTTGAGCAGGGTGCTCCCAAGGTGCTCTGGGCACACCTGCTCCCCACTTCTGCTCTGGGTGAGTATAACCCTCCAGAGACCCAGGAGCCCCTGCACCTGGCCCCACCAGATACTCAGCCAGTGCTTGCTGAGAGGGTCCCCGGAGAGGTCATCACCATTAGTGAGGCCTGCAGCTGTAAGGGGTCCCCCATGGCTCAGCAGGAGGGCGACCACATCCAACATCACCCATCAGGAACCTGGTCAAAATCGCTCAAAGCGAGATGAAGTTGCAGGCCTCTGCGGGCTCTGCTCCCCTCCTAACAGCCCCAGCGGAGCCTGCACTGTCTCCGACAAGCAGGCCTCTTCAAGACAGCTCCTCACAACCCCACTTCGTCCACGGCAGCCGGCCTTTCTGCAGCTTCCCTTCCCGCTGGCCCTGCCAGGCCTGCAGCGTTTCCGCCCTGCAGATTCTCTGTACTCCCCCCTTCCACCTCGAGTCTGTCCAAAGTCCTCTTTCTCTGAGGCAGGCCACAGCATTGGATTTTGTTTCCAGAAGGCACACAACCTAGGTCTTGGAGCTAGAATGATCCCTTGCTCTGCCGCTTCCCAGCTGCAGCTGTGAGCAAGTCTTTGAACCTCTCCTGCCTCAGTGTTCTCATCTGTAAACTGGGCATGATAACCTCCCACTGGCCACCCCACCAGGTTAGAGAGAGAACTGAAGAAGCGGTAACATATATACATGGGTGCTCTGTATACGGTCATTGAACAGGTGAACCTTAGATGTTCACTTTGTACTTCTGTGTACAAGCTTTTATCTTTCTTTCCTTTTTTTAAAAAATTGAATGGTTTTCTCCTCCGAGGCGTAAGAGACTGGCAAAAAATCCATCGGGCACTTCTAGAGGGTCAATCATTGCCAGTGGCAAGAAGATGAGCTAATTGTGTGATTAATTGCTTACAACGCTTCCCTTTGGATGTTCGAGGCAGCTGGGAACCCGCAGGGAGGCTCCCATGGCCTCCGAGCTCCATGACTCAGGGACAGCAGAGGTGGCCAGCGCCCAGGTGTCTTGACAGCAGTTTCTGGTTCAGAAAGTCAGTAACATTGCTAAAAAGAGAAAGAAGAGCTTCCCAAAGAACCCCATTTCACACATGTGTAACTCTGCTAGGCTCCAGTGAAGAAAATAATAAACAGTGGGCCTGCTGAACGGATTTCATTTTGTACTGGGGTTTACACCCTCTCCTTAACCCCTTTCTCACCTGAGTTGTTCCCTTAATATGCTACCGTCTCCTCCAGCACTTCCCTTTTCATTTAAGTAGATCACCTGGCTAATTTTTATTTTCAGATAATTATAAAGAGTATCCTTTTTTTTTTTTTTCCCTGAGTGAAAGAGATGAAGGGAAATCTCTAAAATATCAGAAAAGGGAAATTATCTCTGTATCCCATGTCTCTCCAAAGCAATACTGCCAAAATCCTTTGCCTTGCTGCACACGTGTACATACAAGTATGCCTGTGTATATGTGTGTTGGTTAGTGATGATAACCTGGCTTGTCTGGGAAAAGAGGCAGAGAAATCACCTATTAAATGCCTAACATGTCACTAGGTACCATGCTAATATTTCATGTAATCCTCACTCACTACATGCATCCAGTTATCACCATTATGCAAATGGTGAAACATGTTCAGAGAGGTTAAGTAACTTGCCCAAGGTCACACAGCTTCCTGGTGTGCTCCAAGGATCTTGTTTTGTTTCAGCCAACAGGATAACTGGGCCCCCATCGTCTCTCCTCCAGTTAAAAAATAGTCTCGGATAAACAGCAAGTGCTTTGTCAGAAGAGTGACCTTTCAGATGGAGTGGGTCTGAATAAAGACCTGCCTTGCCCTCCTTTCCAAGCTGTTCCCAGAACAGCCTCCCTGACACTGCGGGAAGGCAGTGACAAAGCACTGAGAGCGGGTGAAGACGCCCCTGCCCCGGGAGGTTCGCTCTGTGTCAGTGCCTTTGTCCTGCTCTTGCAGAAGTCTGAGAGAAAAGCATTGAGTTGTCCTTGTTTGGAAAAAATGCGTTTTTCTTCTTTCTTTTCTTCTTTTGGTCTTTCTAAAAAAGCAGCTTGGGTTTCCCTAGTGATCATTCTTTCCTCCGCTGGGGAAAAGCCTGTGCTTCTCCCAGGCTGCAGAGCTGAGGCCAGCCAACTTTGTTCATTGTATTCGCCCTGGCAGAGCCTGCCTGTGACGGCAGCTGGGTGCAGGCCCAGGCAGGTAGGGGCCCCTGGCTCAATAGCTCCGTCCCGAAGCCCTGGTTAGAAACCTGGCTGGGGCCAAAAGCGAAACCTGCCCCTGCCAAAGGGAGCCGGGAGCCTGGAGGGGAGGAGGGAAGGCCTTTCAAAACCTAGACACCAAGGATCGGAAAAATGAAGCCCAAGGACTTGGCAGGGCAGGTAGCTCCGGCTAAAAATAAGGATCTGGATTTGAAGACTAACCATCTTCCTCCTTTAACAAACAAGAAAACTCCCCTAAAAGCCAAACGCAAAAACACTTTTTGAGAAAGATCCGAGTAGTGCTGAGTTTAATCTGTACCCCGCTCCCGCCCCTACATGATGTTCCCACATGCTGGGTGGTTCAGAACACCTTTCACAGGGGCTGTGCCTGGCATGCCCTTTCCTCACCTGTCCTGCAAAAACCCACAGCAGAGGGTGAGAATCACGCTGAGGGGTGGGGTGGGTGGAGCACCTCCCCAGAACCAACGGCTGCTCTAGGGCTGGAGAACGAGAACAGCCGGTCCTCACCAGCCTCAGCAGGCCCGGACCCCCTGGTTCCTGTGCACTCGAGAGGTGGGCTCTGGCTCCGTGTTCTCAGGGGGAGTGCTCTGTCCTCCCCACTCCTGGTCAGTTTCGAGGGCTGCTCTGCTCTGGGTCTGGAGGGCAGGAGCTGCTCAGGACCCAGGGCTCCCGACGGGAGTGTGCAGCTTGGCCTGGCCCTCTCTGAGGGATGTCCACCTCAGTCGGTCAGCTCCTAGTGGCATGTTCTAGCCAAAGCCAGGAAAACCCTGAGCAGTGGCCCAGCTGTTCTCTCCTGAGCAATGGCCTTTGTCTTGTTGCAACCGGAAGCCCAGATTCGGGGAAAAGGGTAGTACCTGGTGTGGCACACAGGGGTCGGCCCTCACGGCCACTCTCCCTCCTCGACCATCACCCAGAGTCCCTGCCTGACAAGGCTGCCCAGGCCCAGCTGGCCAGGGCAGGTCCCAGCGAGCACTTCCTAACACCTGCAGGCAGGATCAAGGCCCCACAGGCACACGCGGCTGCCCCAGATGCCTGTGCGCCCTCCTTGCCTACACTCAGGCTCCTCACCGCCCTCTCTGATTCCCCTGGGCCATCTTCTCGTCCCACAACTGCTCCAGCCCCAGGTCCTCGCCCATGCAGGTGCTCTGCCTGCAAAGCTTTCTGTCCTCCTTTCCTTGATCCACATTTGACCTGTGGCTCTAGCCGACAGTGCTAGAATCTGTGAGCCGGCCCTATCTTCTCCATAAAGCTTAGACCAGCGACACACCATTCCAGGAAGCCTCCTCCTAGCAGGATAGGTTTTGAGAGCTTCTTTGAGAGGGATTCTTTTGGGCTGTACTTTGTCTCCCATCAGAGGGTATGCTTCTGGAGAACCGGGAGTGTGTCCTCTCATTGCTAGATGCGCCCCAGGCTGGACAGAGTGGAGTACGATACAACCAGCCATGTGACGGATGAGCAAAGTTTACAGACCCAGCCACACGGCAAGGGCTGAGGCTCTGCTATATCCCACCTCTTAGGAACTACATGCACGCGTGCTAAGTCGCTTCAGTAGTGTCCGATTCTTTGCAGCCCTATGGACTGTAGCCCGCCAAGCTCCTCTGTCCATGGGATACTCCAGGCAAGAATACTGGAGTGGGTTGCAGTGCCCTCCGCCACGGGATCTTCCTGACCCAGGGATCGAACCTGCGTCTCCTGTGGCTCCTGCACTGAAGGCAGATTCTTTACCACTGAGCCACTGGGAAGTCCCATAGACCTGAAACAGATCTAAACCAGCTCCTACCTCTTTACACTCACATGCTTGAGCTTGATCTTTCCAGAGACATCTCCAGGGGGCATACTTATGGGGATTTCCTGTCCAATCTGCCTGGGGTTCACTACACACCGCCAGGCTCCAGCACAGCGGAGCCGGACCCAGGGGCCTTTTCACACACACTCATCAGGGTCTGGAGGATGTTCTTTCACTCTGGTTCATGAAGAAAGCACTCTACGAATAATTCTTTCAGATCCCCTCCTCCCCTCTTCCTAACTTTACAGGAGCTGGCAATCAAGGGGCTTACAATCTTGCCAAATCAGCCTTTTTTTTGTTGTTGTTACCCAGGAATGGAGGTATCCTTCACCCAAAATGGAAATGTTCCGAACACTCCCTACCAGGCAGCCCCAGCAAATGCTCCATCTCTGATTGAGAAGGTCACGGGCTTGGCTCCTCCTTCCTCCTCCCTCCTGGACTTCATCCTCTTAAGAACTAAAAATAATGGAGCGCTAGAGGAAAGAGGCAAGACGGGGGAGGGGGAAGCAGCTGAAAGCATAGGAAATGCTTTGGTGCGCAGGGGCCTAGCCCACCTCTTCCACCAGGAGTCTGTGGGGCCGCAGAAGCAGAGGCCTGGGGAGCCAACAATTGCAGGAAGCAGGAGTGGTCAGGGGCCGGGGAAGAGCCCTGGGGTGGGGGTAGCAGCTTCTAGCAGCTGACTTCCTAGTGGACAAAGCTCACAGGACAGAAAGGTTCAGCCTTTCCTCTGGGAAAGGGCACCCGGGCCCTGCCCAGCTGGTGGGGGCCGCCCGCAACACACAGGTCCTTCCTCCCGTCGCCTCGTCCACCCTCCCCAGAGATTTTATTTTTACTTTGGTTAAAATGCAAAAACAAGGCCAAGTTGCAGAGGGTGGAAATTTACTGAGGTCTTTACTGGTCAACAGACAATTGGCACTGAAGGCTGAGTACCCCAGTGCCCTCCCAGAGCCACTTCACAGGGGGACCAGTCAGGACAACCACAGCTCCAACAGACCTCCTTCAGCCCAGACCCTCCTTCTCAGCTTCTGGGCAGGCAGTGGCAAAAGAATCCTCCTGCCACCTTAAATCCCTCCCTACCGCCCTCAACACTTTCAGCCACCAGGGATTTTTCACAAGCATGGGTACAGAGGCAAAGGACTCCGCTAACCCCTAGGCAGCTCAGAGACCCCTTTCCCCAGAAGCCCTTCCTCTGTTTGAGCAGGGTGCTCCCAAGGTGCTCTGGGCACACCTGCTCCCCACTTCTGCTCTGGGTGAGTATAACCCTCCAGAGACCCAGGAGCCCCTGCACCTGGCCCCACCAGATACTCAGCCAGTGCTTGCTGAGAGGGTCCCCGGAGAGGTCATCACCATTAGTGAGGCCTGCAGCTGTAAGGGTTCCCCCATGGCTCAGCAGGAGGGCGACCACATCCAACATCACCCATCAGGAACCTGGTCAAAATCGCTCAAAGCGAGATGAAGTTGCAGGCCTCTGCGGGCTCTGCTCCCCTCCTAACAGCCCCAGCGGAGCCTGCACTGTCTCCGACAAGCAGGCCTCTTCAAGACAGCTCCTCACAACCCCACTTCGTCCACGGCAGCCGGCCTTTCTGCAGCTTCCCTTCCCGCTGGCCCTGCCAGGCCTGCAGCGTTTCCGCCCTGCAGATTCTCTGTACTCCCCCCTTCCACCTCGAGTCTGTCCAAAGTCCTCTTTCTCTGAGGCAGGCCACAGCATTGGATTTTGTTTCCAGAAGGCACACAACCTAGGTCTTGGAGCTAGAATGATCCCTTGCTCTGCCGCTTCCCAGCTGCAGCTGTGAGCAAGTCTTTGAACCTCTCCTGCCTCAGTGTTCTCATCTGTAAACTGGGCATGATAACCTCCCACTGGCCACCCCACCAGGTTAGAGAGAGAACTGAAGAAGCGGTAACATATATACATGGGTGCTCTGTATACGGTCATTGAACAGGTGAACCTTAGATGTTCACTTTGTACTTCTGTGTACAAGCTTTTATCTTTCTTTCCTTTTTTTAAAAAATTGAATGGTTTTCTCCTCCGAGGCGTAAGAGACTGGCAAAAAATCCATCGGGCACTTCTAGAGGGTCAATCATTGCCAGTGGCAAGAAGATGAGCTAATTGTGTGATTAATTGCTTACAACGCTTCCCTTTGGATGTTCGAGGCAGCTGGGAACCCGCAGGGAGGCTCCCATGGCCTCCGAGCTCCATGACTCAGGGACAGCAGAGGTGGCCAGCGCCCAGGTGTCTTGACAGCAGTTTCTGGTTCAGAAAGTCAGTAACATTGCTAAAAAGAGAAAGAAGAGCTTCCCAAAGAACCCCATTTCACACATGTGTAACTCTGCTAGGCTCCAGTGAAGAAAATAATAAACAGTGGGCCTGCTGAACGGATTTCATTTTGTACTGGGGTTTACACCCTCTCCTTAACCCCTTTCTCACCTGAGTTGTTCCCTTAATATGCTACCGTCTCCTCCAGCACTTCCCTTTTCATTTAAGTAGATCACCTGGCTAATTTTTATTTTCAGATAATTATAAAGAGTATCCTTTTTTTTTTTTTTCCCTGAGTGAAAGAGATGAAGGGAAATCTCTAAAATATCAGAAAAGGGAAATTATCTCTGTATCCCATGTCTCTCCAAAGCAATACTGCCAAAATCCTTTGCCTTGCTGCACACGTGTACATACAAGTATGCCTGTGTATATGTGTGTTGGTTAGTGATGATAACCTGGCTTGTCTGGGAAAAGAGGCAGAGAAATCACCTATTAAATGCCTAACATGTCACTAGGTACCATGCTAATATTTCATGTAATCCTCACTCACTACATGCATCCAGTTATCACCATTATGCAAATGGTGAAACATGTTCAGAGAGGTTAAGTAACTTGCCCAAGGTCACACAGCTTCCTGGTGTGCTCCAAGGATCTTGTTTTGTTTCAGCCAACAGGATAACTGGGCCCCCATCGTCTCTCCTCCAGTTAAAAAATAGTCTCGGATAAACAGCAAGTGCTTTGTCAGAAGAGTGACCTTTCAGATGGAGTGGGTCTGAATAAAGACCTGCCTTGCCCTCCTTTCCAAGCTGTTCCCAGAACAGCCTCCCTGACACTGCGGGAAGGCAGTGACAAAGCACTGAGAGCGGGTGAAGACGCCCCTGCCCCGGGAGGTTCGCTCTGTGTCAGTGCCTTTGTCCTGCTCTTGCAGAAGTCTGAGAGAAAAGCATTGAGTTGTCCTTGTTTGGAAAAAATGCGTTTTTCTTCTTTCTTTTCTTCTTTTGGTCTTTCTAAAAAAGCAGCTTGGGTTTCCCTAGTGATCATTCTTTCCTCCGCTGGGGGAAAAGCCTGTGCTTCTCCCAGGCTGCAGAGCTGAGGCCAGCCAACTTTGTTCATTGTATTCGCCCTGGCAGAGCCTGCCTGTGACGGCAGCTGGGTGCAGGCCCAGGCAGGTAGGGGCCCCTGGCTCAATAGCTCCGTCCCGAAGCCCTGGTTAGAAACCTGGCTGGGGCTGTGTTTAAACCTGCCCTGCCAAAGGGAGCCGGGAGCCTGGAGGGGAGGAGGGAAGGCCTTTCAAAACCTAGACACCAAGGATCGGAAAAATGAAGCCCAAGGACTTGGCAGGGCAGGTAGCTCCGGCTAAAAATAAGGATCTGGATTTGAAGACTAACCATCTTCCTCCTTTAACAAACAAGAAAACTCCCCTAAAAGCCAAACGCAAAAACACTTTTTGAGAAAGATCCGAGTAGTGCTGAGTTTAATCTGTACCCCGCTCCCGCCCCTACATGATGTTCCCACATGCTGGGTGGTTCAGAACACCTTTCACAGGGGCTGTGCCTGGCATGCCCTTTCCTCACCTGTCCTGCAAAAAACCCACAGCAGAGGGTGAGAATCACGCTGAGGGGTGGGGTGGGTGGAGCACCTCCCCCAGAACCAACGGCTGCTCTAGGGCTGGAGAACGAGAACAGCCGGTCCTCACCAGCCTCAGCAGGCCCGGACCCCCTGGTTCCTGTGCACTCGAGAGGTGGGCTCTGGCTCCGTGTTCTCAGGGGGAGTGCTCTGTCCTCCCCACTCCTGGTCAGTTTCGAGGGCTGCTCTGCTCTGGGTCTGGAGGGCAGGAGCTGCTCAGGACCCAGGGCTCCCGACGGGAGTGTGCAGCTTGGCCTGGCCCTCTCTGAGGGATGTCCACCTCAGTCGGTCAGCTCCTAGTGGCATGTTCTAGCCAAAGCCAGGAAAACCCTGAGCAGTGGCCCAGCTGTTCTCTCCTGAGCAATGGCCTTTGTCTTGTTGCAACCGGAAGCCCAGATTCGGGGAAAAGGGTAGTACCTGGTGTGGCACACAGGGGTCGGCCCTCACGGCCACTCTCCCTCCTCGACCATCACCCAGAGTCCCTGCCTGACAAGGCTGCCCAGGCCCAGCTGGCCAGGGCAGGTCCCAGCGAGCACTTCCTAACACCTGCAGGCAGGATCAAGGCCCCACAGGCACACGCGGCTGCCCCAGATGCCTGTGCGCCCTCCTTGCCTACACTCAGGCTCCTCACCGCCCTCTCTGATTCCCCTGGGCCATCTTCTCGTCCCACAACTGCTCCAGCCCCAGGTCCTCGCCCATGCAGGTGCTCTGCCTGCAAAGCTTTCTGTCCTCCTTTCCTTGATCCACATTTGACCTGTGGCTCTAGCCGACAGTGCTAGAATCTGTGAGCCGGCCCTATCTTCTCCATAAAGCTTAGACCAGCGACACACCATTCCAGGAAGCCTCCTCCTAGCAGGATAGGTTTTGAGAGCTTCTTTGAGAGGGATTCTTTTGGGCTGTACTTTGTCTCCCATCAGAGGGTATGCTTCTGGAGAACCGGGAGTGTGTCCTCTCATTGCTAGATGCGCCCCAGGCTGGACAGAGTGGAGTACGATACAACCAGCCATGTGACGGATGAGCAAAGTTTACAGACCCAGCCACACGGCAAGGGCTGAGGCTCTGCTATATCCCACCTCTTAGGAACTACATGCACGCGTGCTAAGTCGCTTCAGTAGTGTCCGATTCTTTGCAGCCCTATGGACTGTAGCCCGCCAAGCTCCTCTGTCCATGGGATACTCCAGGCAAGAATACTGGAGTGGGTTGCAGTGCCCTCCGCCACGGGATCTTCCTGACCCAGGGATCGAACCTGCGTCTCCTGTGGCTCCTGCACTGAAGGCAGATTCTTTACCACTGAGCCACTGGGGAAGTCCCATAGGACCTGAAACAGATCTAAACCAGCTCCTACCTCTTTACACTCACATGCTTGAGCTTGGATCTTTCCAGAGACATCTCCAGGGGGCATACTTATGGGGATTTCCTGTCCAATCTGCCTGGGGTTCACTACACACCGCCAGGCTCCAGCACAGCGGAGCCGGACCCAGGGGCCTTTTCACACACACTCATCAGGGTCTGGAGGATGTTCTTTCACTCTGGTTCATGAAGAAAGCACTCTACGAATAATTCTTTCAGATCCCCCTCCTCCCCTCTTCCTAATTTTACAGGAGCTGGCAATCAAGGGGCTTACAATCTTGCCAAATCAGCCTTTTTTTTGTTGTTGTTACCCAGGAATGGAGGTATCCTTCACCCAAAATGGAAATGCTCCGAACACTCCCTACCAGGCAGCCCCAGCAAATGCTCCATCTCTGATTGAGAAGGTCACGGGCTTGGCTCCTCCTTCCTCCTCCCTCCTGGACTTCATCCTCTTAAGAACTAAAAATAATGGAGCGCTAGAGGAAAGAGGCAAGACGGGGAGGGGGAAGCAGCTGAAAGCATAGGAAATGCTTTGGTGCGCAGGGGCCTAGCCCACCTCTTCCACCAGGAGTCTGTGGGGCCGCAGAAGCAGAGGCCTGGGGGAGCCAACAATTGCAGGAAGCAGGGAGTGGTCAGGGGGCCGGGGAAGAGCCCTGGGGGTGGGGGTAGCAGCTTCTAGCAGCTGACTTCCTAGTGGACAAAGCTCACAGGACAGAAAGGTTCAGCCTTTCCTCTGGGAAAGGGCACCCGGGGCCCTGCCCAGCTGGTGGGGGCCGCCCCGCAACACACAGGTCCCTTCCCTCCCGTCGCCTCGTCCACCCCTCCCCAGAGATTTTATTTTTACTTTGGTTAAAATGCAAAAAACAAGGCCAAGTTGCAGAGGGTGGAAATTTACTGAGGTCTTTACTGGTCAACAGACAATTGGCACTGAAGGCTGAGTACCCCCAGTGCCCCTCCCAGAGCCACTTCCTCACAGGGACCAGTCAGGACAACCACAGCTCCAACAGACCTCCTTCAGCCCAGACCCTCCTTCTCAGCTTCTGGGCAGGCAGTGGCAAAAGAATCCTCCTGCCAACGCGGGAGACACAGGAGATGCTAGTTTGATCCCTGGGTGGAGAAGATCCCCTGGAGGAGGAAATGGCAACCCACTCCAGTACTCTTCCCCAGAAAATCCCATGGACAGAGGAGGTGGGGGGCTACAGTCCATGGGGTTGCAAAGAGTCAGATATGACTGAGCATGCGTGCATGTGTGCTCGAGTGTTTACTACAGCTAGACACAATGCTAAATGCTTTGTAAGTATTACGTATACATAATACAAGTATCTCAACCTGTCACCTAGGTCATTTCATTAGCCCATTTTACAGATGGGGAAACTGAGAAACAGATTAAGCAACTTGCCCAAGAACGCAACTTGCCCAATTACAAATGGTAACTGGCAAAGCTAAGATTTGAACCCAGGCAGTCTGGCTTCAGGGTCCAAGCTGGCCATCCCTCTGCTAGGCTGCTTCATTGGTCATCTGTAACATGTACCATTATAGCCAGATAACCCCAGGTTTAGATCCTGTTATTCCTGGCTGGTGGTATTAGGCAAGTTACCAAACCTCTCTGAGCTTCAGTTTCCTCCTTATTTTTGAAATGGGAATACCACCTACCTGGCAGGGTTATTTTCAGGATTAAAGTCTCTCTATGCAGTGCCTGCTACAGAAGAAGCGCTCAGTAGAGGTGAGTACTGCAAACCTCTCATGTGTCCGGTCTGGTCTGTAAGCCTCCTGAGGACAGGAGCCCGTCCATGGGATGAAGCACATGGAAGGGGGTTCTGCACTGGCTCAGCAGGGTCTGATCACCTCCTTCTCTACCCCAGCCCTGGCCTTCGGAGGCCACCTTTCCAAGAGGAAAGTGCAGAGGATGAAGGCCACAGACATCAGGCAGCGGGTCCCCAGAAACAGATCGACTCTTTCCTTAAGCAGAGACTTCCTGGAAGTCCAGAACTCCCAGGGGCCCTTCTAGGATGGGTATGAGAGGCAGCCTTGCCCAGCAACTACCAGCAGTTCCTCTATTTACTGGTGACCCTCCCCTCTCACCACCCCAGTCTTCCCCCAGGGACCCAAGGTCTGAAAGAAGTCACTCTGCCTGTTGCCAGGCAACAGGCTCCAGGCAGCTCTGACAGGTGGCCCACTGGAAACAGACTTCTTCTCCCCATGCTTTGTTGTCGTTCACTTGCTGAGTCGTGTTTGACTCTTTGCAACCCATGGACTAAAGCACGCCAGGCTCCCCTGTTCTTCACTATCTCCCAGAGTTTGCTCAGATTCATGTCCATTGAGTCAATGATGCCATCTAACCATCTCATCCTCTGTTGCCCCCTTCTCCTTTCCGCATGCTACGTCGCTTCAGTCACGTCTGACTCTGTGTGACCCTGTGGCCTGTAGCCTATCAGGCTCCTCTGTCCATGGGATTTCTCCAGGCAAAAACACTGAAGTGGATTGCCATGCCCTCCTCCAGGGGACCTTCCCAATCCAGGGATCGCACCCAAGTCTCTGACGTCTGTCTTCTGCATTGGCAGGTGGGTTCTTTACCATGAGCGCCACCTGGGAAGCCCCTTCTCCTTTCTAGAAGATGACATTTAAAAGGTCAGGAATCGGAAAGGAAGTTTTCTGCAAAATGTGGAAGAATGGAGAATGTCCTCTTCTCTTCCTCCAGTGCTCACAAGCAGAACAGCACTGCTTATGGAAACAAGCTTCTCCTGTGTTAGCAGCTCAGAGATTCCCTGTATTCTCTCAAAGATGCTCTGAGACTGAAATCTTCTGGTTATAAACTTAAGAACCTGAGGATCCTACTGTGTACATAGTATTACTAGAAGAGACAAGAACTCCTCACTCCTCAGCTTGATAAAAGTTTTCTTCTCTAGGGAAGAACATTCACAAATTAAAAACTACTGTTTAAGTAGTTTCTGAGACCCCAGGAAGCACTTGTAAGGGTGTTGGTCAAAAGGGGATATTCTGGACTGATGCCAAAGTCAGATTTTGGGGGAACTCCCACCAAAGGCATTTCTAACAAGGAAACTTTTCAGGAAGAGCGTGAATACCACATGAGAACAAATCATGTGCAGTATCAAATATTTAGCTATATTTAGAAAATATTTCCAAGCAAGACACATGGCTGCAATTCATGTTTCTAACAGATGACGCTGATTTGCCTGTGGCTGAGCGGCGCTCAGCAAATAGGAAGGCGGGCTTGCAGAGGCTCGGAACCCGACTGCGGCGGCCCTGCCCAACAGAGCTGAGGCAGAGCTCTGAGTCACCCAGCCTCCCTCTCCCAACCAGGGCTGTTCTGGGTAGAGGCCTGTCTCAGTGAGGCGGTCATGCATCTGTTCACGTGCAGACTGCTGGAGGCACAGGAAATGGGTTGCCAGAAAGACACACCAGTGAACCCCCAAGTATGAGCAAGACTTGTCAGCTATCAGAGTGCAGCTGTCCCCCGGGTCATCCTGACGTCTGTCGGTATGTGTGATTTTCATAAACAGATTGACTCATCACCCATCCCCATGCCTCTCTGTCAACTGGGGCCCTGAGTGCTTACTTAGCACTTTACTGCATAGCAGGAGCCTCCCAGGGCACCTTTCATTCCCTGAGCAGCTCCCAGGGGCCAAGAGGTTCATCCAGGCTTGGATCCCAATCAGGGGACAGACCTGGGGCTCCTGCCCTAACTCCCATCCCTGGCAGCCCTTGCATCCCTCACATGCCCAACTTCAGGGGGGTCTCCCACACACCCCACAATTGTTTCCTTCACTTTTCTGCTTTAGGCTACAATGCATTAACATTTATCTCACACTGAAGTATTTTACAGCAGCTCTTGGGATAATTAAGTCACACAGGGAACGGATCCTAACACCATGTTGGGGATCTCCTGTGTGAAGACACGGGCAGTTGGTGATGGACAGGGAAACCTGGTGTGCTGGAGTCCATGGGGTTCCAAAGAGTCGGACACGACTGAGCGACTGAACTGAACTGAAAGCCGGCTTCTGCCACAGTCTCTCCCAGCTTCTCCCTCAGATTACAGAGGAGCCAACCCACAACCCAGCACCAGCACCTGCATATAGATGGTGAAGGGTTTTCTATACAAGGGACACCCCACCCTCTGCCTCAAAGCTTGAGCTACAAAAGTCCCCCTTCTTGCCCACATGGCTTATGGAATGCTTCTGATTCCCTTAGATGTGTTTCCAGCCCCTTCCAACTAAGTCGGGGGAAGTGAAAGGTTATTGAGAGATGCAAGTGGGTTGTCTGGAAAACGTATTCTCAGATGGCAGAAGCTGAGAAACAGGCTTAAGGACCGAGGGTCCTTCCAGCCAGCGGGCCTGAGCCAAAGCAACCAGAGAGACCCTTGGAAGACTGGCTGCTCCAGACAGACTGGGCTTAGGTCTCGCCAAATTCTAAGCCTCTGGGCACAGGGAAAAGGCAGGAGTTGAGAAAGCGCTCGGTCTGCCAATCCATGCCAAGTGCAAACCTCCTTTGCACTGTCCACCTGCCATGTGCCGGGAGCCCAGCAGCTGAGCTGGGAGCCCGGACTAGGCGTGAGAGCCTCCCTCCCGGGTAAACACAGCCGCAGGGACTCTGTCCCAGAGAGGGGGGCACTCCGGAGTCTCATGGTGACCCTGGCCCTGTCACAGGCTCTGCCTCCACCCCAGGTCCCTGGGGACCGCCCACATTTGGGAACTGTAACATAACTTCTAGGGAACAGAACCAGCTGGCTCATCTATCCCCCTCAATTTTCGATGCTATTATTAGGGCACATCTGTCTCCGAGTGAGGTCACCAAGGAAAAACCCAAATGGAGAAAATATTTTCAAGCCGCCGTCATTTCAATCTTTGGAAGAGGAAGCGAGGCAATAAACTGCCAGAGAACCCCAGAATTCACGGTGACCCAAGAGGAAAATGGAAAGTATTTGCCCTGGGAATGCAAGCAGATGAGCTATTTACAGGGTGCTTGGCCAGCAGGGCGCGGATGGACCGGCAGCTCCTGGGACGGTTTCCTCTTCCCCAACTTCCCAAACCCTTGGCTGGGGAAGTCAGGCGGCGGAGTTCCCCCTCAGCTCCAAACCAGACCCAGAGGAAAGCCACTGAGCGGCCGGAGGACGCAGGACCGAGCCTCCAGCCAGTGGCCAGCACACTCGCTTTCTTTGCCAACAATTTGTTTTGTTCGAAACCAGTTGCCAACATTTAAAAATCAGGACATTTCACACAAACATCCAGATTTCCAGCATTCTTTGAAATACTGTGCTTCACACTGCGCCCCCACCCTCCCCCCCCGCAATCGGGGGTGATGACCGTCTGTGGGCCGGAGCTAAACTACACACCTTGAGATGGACCTTCTGTCACCTGTCACCGGGTGTTCACCTGCATTACCTGCCTGGCCTCCGACAGCGTTCAAGCTGAGTTTCTGGATGACAGACGAAGGGGATCAGGCTCCAAGGATGCCTTAGACCTCAACTGGTTGTAAAAGCACTACTCACTGCCACGTAACACGGTCAAGTCACCTACCCCCCTGAGTTTCTTCTCCATCTGCAGACAGTGCACAGGACCACCCTGCCTCTCGGACTGTCGGGAGGATGATGTGGGAGAACAAGGGGAATGCTTTCAACACTTGCCCACCCCACAGGCAAGGTGAGACATGGCCATTTAGGTCTAAAGGATAAAACACTCAAAGAAAGGTGCCCTCTCTGATTAGATTAGTAGCCAGGGAGAGGGAGGCAAGAAGTGGCTCAGTGGTTACTTAGGGAAGCTGAAGGAGAACCCAGCACTTCTGAGCCACACAACCAGGCCCAGTCTCCTCAACCAGAGAGGTGGGACATCACGGGGTCATGGCTGAACAGAACAGGCTCTGATGGGCTTCAAATCAGAGCAGAATTTAGAACTAGGGGTGCCCGGCACTTGGGACCGCCAGTTGTGGCCCAGCCTTGGGGAGGAGACGCTCACCATGGCATCACCACAGTGGGTCAGGAGAAACCTTAATGTCTTAGCCACAAAACCTAACACTCAAAATGCTAGGGGAATCCAGAAAAGGGGGGATGGATATATGTATAGCCGATTCACTTTGCTGTACAGCAGAAACCAATACAACTTCGTAAAGCTTTTGAACTGTGGTGATGGAGAAGACTCTTGAGAGTCCCATGGACTGCAAGGAGATCCAACCAGTCAATCCTAAAGGAAATCAGTCCTGAATATTCATTGGAAGGGCTGATGCTGAAGCTGAAACTCCAATACTTTGGCCACCTGATGCGAAGAACTGACTCACTGGAAAAGGCCCTGATGCTGGGAAAGATTGAAGGTGGGAGGAGAAGGGGATGATAGCGGATGAGATGCTTGGATGGCATCACCGACTCAATGGACATGAGTCTGAGTCAGCTCCGAGAATTGGTGATGGATGGGGAAGCCTGGAGTGCTGCAGTCCATGGGGTCACAAAGAGTTGGACACAACTGAGTGACTGAACTGAAATGAAAGCAACTATATTCCGATTAAGTATGGGCTTCCCTGGTGGCTCAAACGGTAAAGAATCCACCTGCAGTGCAGGAGATCTGGGTTCAATCCCTGGGTTGGGAGGACCCCCTGGAGAAGGAAATGGCTACCCACTCCAGTATTTTTGCCTGAAGAATCCATAGACAGAGAAGCCTGGTGGGCTACAGTCCATGGGATCACAAAAAGTCAGACACGACTCAGTAACTAACACACACATAGTACTCTGATAAAAATTTTTAAAAAAAGAATGCTAGGAGAAACCAGAGGGTCCTATGGCCTCTGAGTATTTCCCAGGGCAGTGGCAGGGGCACTTTTAGGTATAGGCCCACACCAGAGCCAATGGAGAAGGCAATGGCACCCCACTCCAGTACTCTTGCCTGGAAAATCCCATGGATGGAGGAGCCTGGTAGGCTGCAGTCCATGGGGTTGCTAGGAGTCGGACACGACTGAGCGACTTCACTTTGAGTTTTCACTTTCATGCACTGGAGGAGGAAATGGCAACCCACTCCAGTGTTCTTGCCTGGAGAATCCCAGGGACCGGGGAGCCTGGTGGGCTGCTGTCTATGGGGTCGCACAGAGTCGGACACGACTGAAGCGACTTAGCAGCAGCAGCAGAGCCAAAGCTCCTGCCCAACCTCTCTCTTCCCCTAAATCTGGTGAAAATAAGAATAAAATGATGAACTGGATGGAAGAGGGCCAGCCACCAAGGGGCTTCTCCTGGATAAGGAGAGGTATGAGCGATAAATGCCTTGGTCTCATGTCCACCCTGCAGTCCTCCCGAAGGCGATGCACGAAGCACAGGCTGTCTGCAGGGAAGGCTGGGGAGAGACCGGCTATGAAATGAGAAGAGCAGGGACCACCAGATGGGATCCTGTGGCCAGAGCGCCTATGGCTGGGGGCTGGGGACGCCAAGGTGACCAAGCCACCCAATCAGGGTGCCTCCCCCAAAGCCAGAGGCTCTCAGAGGCCAGAGCCCAATTGCTCACTGCTCCCAAGACAACCAGCTCCTTCAGAGAGCATCAGGAAGACAGGAGTCCCACTGTTTGCCCACATACCTCACTGGTTTCCTGGTGGCTGGGGGCTGAAGGGGCTTTGGGCAGAGTCCTGCCCTGACACCCGTTCAGCAGGCCTGACAGGAACTAATGAGGATCACAAACCATGTGGAAGACCTGGGGATCTCCCCTCAGGGGAGCTAAGGAGACTCTGGCGCAGATGGTCCAAGGCCCCCGAGTTTATCTCCCTGACAGCTCTCCCATCCTCATCTGCACCACCCTGTGCTCCTCCCATCTTACCTGGATTAGACGGCCTTCCCTTTCTCCAGGTGTGCCTTCCTCCAATTCCCGCTCCGCATCTCTTTCTACAATGTAAAGCTCATCTCGCCAATTTCAGCAGACCCCTGCCTGCTTTAAACCCTCAACAGCTTCCCCAAAGTCTTCAGAACAGAGACCAAACTCCTTCAGAGGGGCTCTTGAGAGCTCTGGCCCAGCCATGTCCCTCCACCCCCTGTGCTGAAGAAGAAAATCTGACCTTTCCGCCAAGACACATAATGTGGCTTCATGCTTCTGAGCCTTTCATGCTGCTCCCTCTGGCTGGAGAGCCACCCTCCTGACTTGCCCAGAGAGCTGGTCTCCATTCTCTCAAAGCCTGCTCACTCATCATCTCCTCTCTGCCCTTCCCCACACCACATGTCCCCTTGCCCAACACATGCAGAAGCTCATCGCTTCCTTCCCTGGAGAACTGCTCCTCCACACCCTGCATGTTCATTTGTGGCTCCCTTTAGAACAAAATCAAATTATCTGGTTGTACCATGGGTGTCACTCAAACTACAGCGAGCAATCCGTGAGGTCAGCAAACAGCTGAAACCCTAGGCCCTAAAGCATGACCCTCCCAGAGTCAAGAAGTAATCAATGCCCGTTACACTAAAGGCCTAGTGCCCTCCTGGACTCAGAGGCTGCTTGGGAAGGCAAGAGTCTTCTCCTCCAGAAGCCCCAGTCCTCACTGTGGAGTCTGGCTGAAAGCTGTGATTCCTGAAGCAGAAGGAGGAGCTTCACACACACCCAGAAGTCAAGAACCAGAGGCAGCAGCCTCTAAGGCCTTCATAAGGTCCTGCCCCCAGGGCCAGCCCCTCCAGGAGCACCCCAGGCCCAGAACCCAGACAGGTCACCCTGAGCAGGCTCCCTGGCCTCTCCCATCCCCATCAGAGGCTGGTCCAGGCTGCACACAACTCCCAGAAGGGGTTGGCTTCCTCCCACAGACCCAGGGCACGGCTGGCCAGGGACTTGGACACAAAAGGAAGGCGGAGCCCCTAAAGGCACCTTGTGTGAACCCTAAACCCTTTAGGAGCCCCTAAGGAAATGGCAACCCACTCCAGTGTTCTTGCCTGGAGAATCCCAGGGATGGGGGAGCCTGGTAGGCTGCCGTCTATGGGGTTGCACAGAGTCGGACACGACTGAAGCAACTTAGCAGCAGCAGCAAAGGCGCCTAAAGTTCACCTTGTGGACGCTGGAGCAAGAAGCAGCTAGAGTTCAGGCCACTCTGTGCAGGTCCCTCACTGCAAAGAATGCCCAGAGGGGGGGGACCTGCCCAGACCACAAGCTCAACAGAGAAGAATCCAGATTTCTACAAACCCAGGTCAAAGCTGGTTCCACAAGTGTGCCACCTCTTTGTCGGCTGTCCTCTCCAGAAACTTCTATCCTGACTGAGAGCAAACAGTCGCACTCTGCTCTCTCCTTGGCCCTGTCCCGACAAAAACAGCCTCCACTCACCTCCCCTGCTTATGAAATCCAAAATCCCGTGATCCCTCCTGCCTATTCCTCCTCGTTTTGTCCTCTACCACCCAGGACAGTTTGTACCCATTCCAATTCAGCAAGGTACACCAATCCTTATACTATGTCCTAGGTTCAGTGCTGAGTTCTTTATGGGGGATAAAAAATTACATTAGAGTGTAGAAAATGTTGGCGATTTTACGGAGGTGCAGATAGGGGCTATAGGAAGTTAGCTTAGTTGGGAATCAGGGGAAATACATTAAGGAAGCTCTACAGGAAAGGTGGCATTTAAGCTACATCCTGGAAGATGAGGATGGTGCAGAGGGCGTGTGTGTGTTTCAGGTAAGATTTCAGCCCTGGGAAAAACATAAGCAAAACAGAGAAATAAAAGCACATTCAGAACAGCAAGCAGGTTAGCTCACCACCAAGCCCAGGCGAAGGGGGGCAGTTTGCCTCAGAGGTAAGCAATTAAGAGGGTTAACGGTCTGCTGGGAAATTTACAACAATAATAAAACTGATCAGCTTTTTATTATCACCACAAGCTGGCAATTCTGATTGAACATATTCCTAACCTAACATTTTGTCTAATTCCTCCAAGCCTCTTATCTAACTCTAAACAATTGAGCACATGACTTTAATTTTTAATAACATATGTAAGCTTCAAATTCACAGCTTTATTACTTATCCTTTACCGTCTGAGCCACCAAGCAAGCACCAAAAATACTGGAGTGGGTAGCCATTCCCTTCTCCAGGGGATCGACCTGACCCAGGGGATCGACCTGACCCAGGGGATCGAACCTGGGTCTTCCACACTGCAGGCAGATTCTTCACTGTCTGAGCCACCAGGGAAGCCCATTACTTATCCTAATAAATTTACTGTTTTCTACACAGAAGTTGGCTTCCCTGACATTCTGTTAAGACCACTTGTGGATTTTTTTTTTTTTTTAATGTTTAAATTTTTTCAAAAGCAGAGACATACAATCAACCCCAAAGAAAGACAGATAAGGACAGTGTTACAGTTTCTGGATTTACTGTGAAATGGGAAATTGGTGAATTTCTGCCAAACATACCTTTATGTTTAAGATTTTTTTCCTACTTGTATACCTGACATTTCAATTGAAAAAACTTTCAAAATTAAAATGAATAAAAAATTCTTTACAACTAACTATAAGCGAAGACAGATGGAGAAATCTGGCTCTGTCTACCTAACATGAATATGCAAAGGAGGGTCAGTTTTTATGAAGTCTGACAAATTTATATGAGCCTCAGAAATAGAAGACTTCCCCGGTGGCTCAGCGGTTAAAATATCCACCCGTCAGTGTAGGAGATGAGGGTTCAATCCCTGGGTTGGGAAGATCCCCTGAAGAAGGAAATGGCAACCCACTCCAGTATTCTTGCCTGGGAAATACCAGAGACAGAGGAGCCTGGCGGGTTACAGTCCATGGGGTCGCAAAAGAGTCGGACATGACTCAGCAACTAAACAACAACAACAGAAATAGGAGCTATAATGTTATTAGTCATTACAGCTACAGACCAATATGTAAGTGCAAATTTTCCCCTGTTCCCAAAGGATGCATTACTATCTTTAACAAGGATTAAATCCACTACTCATCTCTGCCTCTACCCCCCGACCCACAACCACCAGCACCACCACAGTTTTTATTGACTGGCATGATCATATGTACAAAATTCAATAGTAGAAAAGTTTTATTGTCTGCAAATCTTTCCTGGCCGTTTTCATTATTTATTTCTTTATCATCACTGAAAATAATTTTGTCATACAGAAGAGTGTTTAAAAAAAAAATCCATGCCACATGCCAAATATGCTAGATATGCCACTGGTTCAGCTTTCTGACAAGATGGTTTCAAGAGGAGAAGAGAAGGTGAGGCTTTGGGAGAGGAGAACCAAGCCAAGATCACTAAGACCTGGACTGCCGGGCTAATGAACTCGGACTACGGTCTCCAGGGAAATGGGCAGAAACGACAGAGGAAATTAACAGAGCTTTGACTATCCCAAATGTAAGACTTCCAAGTATTAAGAGCAAAGCAACCCCCAAATGTAAGTAAAAGTCAAACTGGGAATAATATTTTACAGAATACATTATGATGGAAGGGTTAACACATTCTGTACATAAAGAACTCACAGAAATAGGTGAAAAAAACCTCTAAGATGCCAATAGATAACATGGCAACATAAACTCAACCAACACATAATGAAAAAAACAATATAAGATTTCCCCATTAAGTCAGTAAAAAACAGAGACATAATCAATACAAGTGCTTGTGAGGAGCAGTGCACAGTGGGAGGCTGCTGGAGACACCCCAGGTGTATAGGACCTCGAGGGAAATCAGTTCACAAATATGTTTTAAAGGCCATAAAAATGTCTGAAGCTTTCATTAGTTATTCTACCTCTGGAAATCTACTTAAGGAAATACTCTAAAATATGGAAAAACTTACAAGCACAAAGATGTTAATTAAGCCATTGTTTATTTAACAATAGCATTGAAAATAACTCAAGATCTAACAATAGAGGAATGATTAAATAAATTAGGGGTACGTCCTTGGGATTCATCATTCCGTGTTGAACAATAACAGTTAGAAGGTAACATGGAAAATTTGGTATAGTGTTAAATGGTGGCAGGGGGGAAAGCAGAATAGTCTATGAAGATTGTGCATAATTAAAAGGCCAGGAGGAAATACATGAATGTATATGAATAGTTATATTAATATGCATTTCTGCATAAAGTTTATATTGACTTCCATAAACCTATTTAAGCCTTTGTTCTGATTTCTTAGTTATTTATTATATTCTATTGTACTACATATAAGCTTGTAAGCATCCTCAAACCTCTTCGAATTAAGATGAAATACAGGGACTCACCTGTTGATCCAGTGGTTAAGAATCCACCTTGCCATTCAGGGAACACTGGTTCGATCCCTGGACAGGGAACTAAGATCCCATATACCTTGGGGTCTGGGCAGGGAACTAAGATCCCATATACCTTGGGGCAGCTAAGTTGCTCCCAAGGCAACCCCCAACTAAGACCTGATGCAGCTAAATAAATAAAATTTTTAAAAAGAAGATGGAATATAAATTAACCAGTTAATTAATAATCAACAAATCAATAGACTTAGTTAAAATTTTAGGGTTATGATGATAGTAGGGTTATAGGTTCTTTTACTTTATTCCTAAAATGTCTGTGATACAGTTAGTTGGCTTTTACAATTTTAAAAATGTACAGATCACAAGCAAGCTAAGTCGTGTCTGACTCTTTGCGACCCCATGGACTGCAGCCCTCCAGGCTTCCTCTGTCCATAGGATTCTCCAGGCAAGAATACTAGAATGGGTTGCCACGCCCTTCTCCAGGGGATCCTCTCAATTCAGGGATCAAACCCCCGTCTCACGTCTCCTGCATTGGCAGACAGGTTCTTTACCACTAGCACCACTTGGGAAGCCCAGATGTCTCTCTCTCACACACACACACACACGTGACATGCATACCCTGCTGTTCTGTCTCCTCCAGCACCTTCAGTGCTTCTCCTTGCATTTGATCCAAGAACACAGCCGCCTCCAAAATGCTCCTTCATCTGAGGGAGAAGCAGCCTTCCTTCCCCTCTGGGCAGGCTCCTCAAGGTCCAGACTGGACACTGTTCCCTGAATGGGGCCCCATGGAACTCTGGAAGCCCAGGAACATCAGAGGAGGATAACAGCTAGAATAACAGAGTGAGTGGCCTTTCCAATACTCAGAACAGTAGTGAGGGACAGAGTTACGTGTGACTCCCTCCCACAGAGACGAGAGCAAGATGGTTCGAGCAGGACCGTGAGGGTCATTTTTGTACCCCTTGCTACAAACACGGTGCCCAATCAAGAGCTCAATAAATGCTGCTGCTGGTGGGTTCATTTCCCTGCTGGCCTTTGAACAAATATTTATAGAGTATCTGCCACATGCTGTGTCCGAGGCACAGCGGCTACAGCAGTGAACACAGCAAAGCCCCTCCCTTCCCAGTGGAAAAAGGCATAAATATATAAATGGTACATCATATAAATAAATACCGGGTACATCGGATGGCAGTGAGTGTTTTGAAGAAAGATAAAGGGAGGCAGAGGAAAGGGTGTGGCTCAGGGCAGGGGGAGGGCTTGCTATCTGGGCTGGGCGCTCAGGGAAGGCCTTCCTGCAGGAAGTGAGGAGCTGAGCCCTGCACGCGGCCTGGTCCTGGCCAAGGTCAAGAGAGCAGCCCAGTTCAGGGGCCTGAGACACAGTGTGCTGGGCAGGATCAAAGGTCAGCAAGAGCTACAAGCGCCCGAATGGAACGAGCACAGGGGGGTGGGAAGAAACAAACAGGCCCATTGGGGCAGCGCTCCTCAGGCTGCCTTGAGGATCTTGGCTTCTATTTGAGAGATATGGGAAGGCAGTGGGGGTTCTGGGAGAGGAGCATTGTGATCAGCTTTGGGTTTTAAAGATCTCATTCAGCCTGTGTGAAGACAGACCTGGGGAACAGAAAGCAGGGCAGAGAGATCAGTTTTGAGGTTGTGTGATTGTCCAGGTAAGAGAGGAAGATGGATTAAAAAACAAACACCCAACAGCTCTCTGCTTTGGACCATGACTGTTTTACCTCTGGGTGTGAGAGCACGACTCTTTCACATGCCCACTCCAGCCTGGAGGTGAGATCCCTGTTCACAGGAGGTGCTTGCAAAGGCCTTGGGATCCTGACAACATGAAAACAGGAAGGAATTCTGGACCAGAGATAAGCACCTGTCTGTGGGCTGGTGAGGAGTGCTGCCCTGGGTGTGCCTCTGTGGGAGGTGAAAGGAATTTTAGGTTTGATGAAGGGGTGTAGATATCCCTGGTGACTCAGATGGTAAAGTGTCTGTCTACAATGCAGGAGACCCGGGTTCAAACCCTAGGTCGGGAAGATCTCCTGGAGAAGGAAATGGGAACCCACTCCAGTATTCTTGCCTAGAAAAATCCCATGGACAGAGGAGCCTGGTAGGCTACAGTCCATGGGGTCGCAAAGAGTCGGACACGACTGAGCGACTTCACTTTCACTTTGTAGATATCTCGCTCCAGACTGCAGCTCCTAATGAGAGGTGTGAACTCAGGCAGACAAACAGGAAGACGGTCTGGGGGACAGAGCTTGCATTTGGTTTCTGTCCCCCAATTCCAGTGATCAGAAATACCCACTACCCTCAGAACACTGGTCCTTCCTAACCAGAAACCTGCTTCTGACAAGTGGAGAACATGGAGAACGTGCTTTAAATTGTGCCAAGTGTATGGCAAGAATGTTTTTCTAGATATTCCTGTTTTTAAAAAGGGAAGCACTGGAGCAATTGTGAAAACACCTTCAGTCTTGCTGAGGAGTAGGGATGGCATGAAGAAGACCAACACAGAGACCTCGGCGGTCTAAACACAGTCAAAGGAACTGTGACTCCAGCCAACTCCCAACCTGTAGCCAGAGTCTCAACTCTTACCTATCAAGGGATTCTTCTAAATTCTCAAGATGTATGGAAATTTTGATAGATCTTTGGTACCTATAGAGTACAGAATATAGCACAGCATAGATTGATACATAATGCACATCATATACATGAGATGTATGTCATATATTTCTACTTCTTGGCCTTTCGGCTTTTTTATCTATTTTTTTATCTATCTGCACAAAGTGGGAAATGTTACAAGCCTGTGTGCAATTTAAGTTTCTATATCTGGATTGTCCTGCAAACCCGCCAGAGTTGCAGGAAGCTCCTGCTTGTTCTGCCGAGATCGCTCTTCCAGATAGGCTCAGAGACCTGCTCTTTTATTGTTCTGTTTAATAATGCATAAAGATTAAGCACAAATTCACAAAGAGTGGTTTTACTTTTTCCCCTTCTTTGGCTTAGTCACTGCATAATTGGAGGACAGAGTCAGGAGGTTTTATGGTTCACACATGCCTCAAGCTCACCCACATGCCACTCCACCTCAGCTGCCGCCCTCCAAAGTTGGCGTGATCAGGCCTACATCACAAGCATTTTCTGGGGGTGGGATTCCATGGTCTTCAAGGTTCTACAAAGGACTGGGGTGGATTCAGAAGTTCTTGTACCAAGTGTATGGCAAACCAGCAATAATAAATATACATTTTAAGTATTAGTTTAAAAATATCTAAAATCAACAGCCCCTCTTCAAACATCTTACTCATTCTTTACTGATCCTTTCCTTATATCCCCCACACTCTTTTCATTTCTCTAGAATCCCTACTTGCTTCCTTTTCATCATTACCTAACCACCAAGTCCTGCTCTGCTCCCCTGAAAGTCTTCAAAAAAAACCCTGCAGGGTTTGTTCCTTTTCATTCCTAGCAACCTGATGCAGCGTGCTCCCCCCAACTCCTGATAATTAACCGCTCCATATTCCTACTAGGTGGAAGGCCAACCCAGTTTCCTCCAAAACGAAGCAGGATGACAAAGCACCTCGGGAGACCTGCAGTTGACCTGCATGTGGGTTTTCTGTACTCCCCAAGCCCTGTATCAGAGGGGAAGGAGACTTATCCATCAGACCCTGCGTGTATTTCAAGACAAGAGGAAAAAAAGGAACCCTGCTCTCAGAAGGGAATACTCTGCTGTAACTGGTGTTTACCACGTTCCACTGGGTGCTGAGGAGGAAGTGGTTACTATAACCCCAAGGGGGAAATGCTCGCTTGAAACAGGAAAATGGAACTCTTACTACTTTCCACTAGCAGTGTGCAAGAAGCCCGCCACACTTGGAAATGCTTGCACAGCACTCTCCTCCAGAGCAGAGTGTCTAAGGCTCAGCCCCATTACCCTCAAAAAGCACAGATCAGGATCCAGATACAGGTCTGCTCTTTTCCAGAAACATCTCAGCATTGGAAAACTTCTCACTATCGCTTCCCTTATCTCTAAGCAGACAGATGGTCAGGAGCCCCTGGGCAGCTGGGGGGAGGACGAGGGGGAAGAAGGCTGGATGGTGGATTGGAAAGAATACTCAACTGAGCAAGGGTCGGACAACCGGGGCTCTGGGCCCAGCTTTGCCATTTACTAGCTGTGGAACCTTGGGCAAATTACTCAACCTTCCTGCTTCTCGGTTTCTACTTCCCCTATAAAACGGGGATATTATTAACTGCTATGCTCACGTCTTTGGTTGTGAGAGTGATATGGAATAAGGCATAAAGGTGAAGGTTCTCAGGACACTCCAAAGTGCTATGCAAAGGTAGGCTTTTACCATCAACAAGAATCAAGACCTTACAAAGCTTTCTTGAGCGCTGAACTCTGTCTCCTCCAGTTTATCCCCTCAGCTACATTTCCACTTGAGTACTTCCCCAACTCATCCTTCTGAGCCTTGTTTATTATTACTGCCCACAGTTCTGCAGAATTTTGGTAGAATATTCTGTAAAGTCTGCCGAGAGGAATCTAAGCAAGACCAAACACAAGAAGTGGGCAGAAATAAACAAAACTACCTGACCCTGGGCTCCCACATCCTCTACAATTGATTCAAAGACAAAGACTTTACCCTCAAGGGCTAATTTGCCTGCCTGGAGGGTCAGAGTGGCCCCAGTTCTGAGTCATATTTTCCATTTATTAAAATGAACATCTGGCTGCTGCCTGATGCCTTTTGTGTACCGTCTTTTAACTCATGATTACCTGCCAGGCAATTTTGATGTGTAAAGCAATGCAGAAAGGAGAGTCACGGACACGCCCATGCTAATTCATGCCACTGTGCATGGCCTAACACAAAGTCAGCCATCTTGGCTTACCTGCAAATTCTAATGAAGCAGAAAAGTAGCCAGAACCAGCAAGTCCACACACTCATAAAGAAGAACTATGAATTAATTTAATCTAAGAACATTCCCCCTAATTCCATCCCCCCACACCCCAGATCTTGGGTCCCAGGAACCATCCTGCTATTTCATCTCAGTGGGAAGCAGGCCAATTAAGAGAAGTCTGAGCTCTAGGGCTCTCTCTACCCCTGTGTGACCTTGAACAGGCCACTCAACCTTCCAAAACCATGGCTTCCTCATCTGTGAAACAAGGATAATAACAAGACATGCCCTGCCTGGTTCCCAAGGTTATTGTGACAACTAAGTGAGAAAACAGATGTGAAAGTGCTTTGCAAACCACAAAACATCATCCAAATGCAAGGTATCTAGCAAAAGTGCCTGGAGAATAACCCCCAAGGCTGGAAGTGTTTCATTTAATCTATTAATGGACGGATATCCTACCTTAAAATTTAAAAAGAATTTAAGGTAGCTGCCCAGAGGGGTGCTGAAACAATTTCTAAAGAAGTTTATACAAGCAAGTTACAAGACCTATCTACTGCATTGGGTAGGCAGGCTTTGGGGATTCTTATTTTTTTTAATAGGAAAACTGTAGATCTTTTACTTTTCTTCTTTCACTCTGATTTCTGCTTTAGAGCCTCGAAAAGGACTAACATAAACATATCGTGTTGCCTTTTAGGCAGATCTATGAAGAGTAGCCGTCTTTCAACATCCCTTCCCAGCCCCCAGATGGCCTGGAAGTCTAGGGCTCTTGGAAACCAGGTTTCCCAAAGATTTCCAGGCCAAAGGCATCCCCATCACCCTTCCAGGAGGGTGCTGCCCTCAGGGAGTGACAGCAGGAGTCTCTAGGACACACAAAGGCTTATTCTGCTCACAAGGGCTATTTACCAAGTCAGCCCTGCCCGTTTGCCAGGATCACGGTGAAAGAGCAGAGCTGGGACAGTCTCCTGAATGCACTGCCTGGCAGATTTACTCCTGTCTATTATTAGCACCCCGGCAAGATGCCACCTGGCTGGGGAGAGACCAGTGCATCCAGGTGGAGAAGGCAGGAAGAGGTGCATGTGCAGGAGAGAAGCACAGGGAGCTGTCTGAGGTTTGAGGGGGAGGGAGCAGGGGTTAAGGCAGTCTCTCCTTCCTCTTCAGTCCTCTAACTTCATTTGAATCTCACACAAGCCCAGCCCCAGGATCAGAAGGCCTGGAATTCAGACCCAGACTCACTCTGACTACTGCTCAGGGTTGGGGAAGAGAGTTCCACCTGCCTTTTGGGTCTGGCTAGGGGTTCCCACAAGCAGCTGCCCACTCCTGAGCTCTGGGTTATGCCACAGGCTGCAAGACAGAGGAGACTGGAGAAACTGAGCGAGCGGGAAAGTTGATGAACGCTTCTTTCCATGGCAAAAATGCAACTCACTGCAGCCTAAATGGACATATGTTCCCAACACATAATAACTACCATTTTATTTGCTATGTCATTGAAATATAGTTGACTTACAATGTTTCAGGTGCACAGCAAAGTGATTCAGTTATACACACACACACACGCACATATATATATATATAATTTCCTTTTCACACTCTTTTCCATTATAAGTTATTACAAGATATTGATTATAATTCCATGAGCTATACAATAGGTCCTTGCTGTCTATTTTATATATAGTAGTGTGTATCTGGAGAAGGCACTGGCACCCCACTCCAGTTCTCTTGCCTGGAGAATCCCAGGGACGGGGGAGCCTGGTGGGCTGCCGTCTATGGGGTCACACAGAGTCGGACACGACTGAAGTGACTTAGCAGCAGCAGCAGCAGTGTGTATCTGCTAATCCCAAACTCCTAATTTATCCCCCTTACCCCTACTTCCACCCCACTTTTCAATGTGTATTAATTGCTCAGTCGTGTCCAACTCTTTATGACCCCGTGGACTATAGGCCACTAGACTCCTCTGTCCATAGAATTCTCCGGGTAAGAATACTGGAGTGGGTTTCCATTTCCTTCTCCAGGGGATCTTCCCGACTCAGGGATCGAACCTAGGTCTCCTTCATTGCAGGCAGATTTTTTACCGTCTGTGACACCAGGGAAGCCTGTTTTCCCCTGGGGTAATCATAAATTTGTTTTCTATGTCTGTGAGTCTATTTCTGTTTTGTAAATAAGTTGCTTTGTATCATTCTTTTAGGTTCCGCAAACAACTACCATTTGAAGAGAACCTTCTACATAAATTATGCTCAGTCCTTCACAAAGTGGGGCATCATCCTTGTATTACTGACAAGAAAACAAGCTTGGAGAGGCCAAGTAAACTGCCCAGTAGAAGAAAGTATCTAACACTGATTAACAGGGACAGAGCTGAAGGGGGAGATGACCAACTTCACTTCTCTACATCTTGTATTATCCCACCTGTATGGGTATTTCACTTATTTCACATGCTATATCAAGCTTGAACAGTTTGAAAAACATCAAACGAAGGAATTTAAAAAAAAAATATGCTGCTGGTCACTGGTAGGATTTGTATTCAAACAGATCTGTCCAATCCCATAATACGCTCTCTCTGGTCACACATTTGCACTTGTCCAAACCCAAACTAGGACATGGAAGCTAACGAAGATTATTTTTCTAACATTACTGGTATGAAAAGTTTTACAGAAGTTACTCAGTGACAAATTAGTTCTTAAACATGACAAAAAAAACATCCTATGGAAAAGAAAACAAAATGACACAAAATGAAAACTGGCTGCCATGAGGGCATCGGAACCAAGGCTTCTAACTTAGTGTTTGAAAGACACCAGAGTCTGGCTCAGGAAAGAAGAAAAGAAAATCCCTGTGCAGCTGGCTGAGACCTCCTCTAGCATACTGCCCCTTGGGGAAAGTGAGCCCATAAAGGAAATCAATTCGCCTAGTCTAGTGGTTAGAAATACCATCTCTGGAGCCAGCCGTGTGAACTCCGGCTCTGCCATTCACTAGCTCTTCAGGTAAGCTGGTCTGTGCCTCATCCATCGCTTTATCTGTGAAAAGAGCTTGGGACACGGGGAGATAGCACTAGACACTCTCTAGGTGCTGTAGGAAAAAACAAGGCACGAGACACTGGTCACGTCCCAGGTCTCACGTGAGTCCTTGGCACGGGACTCCAAGTGCAGTCTCTTTGGCTTCGTGCAGGAAAAAACTTAAAGAGTGAGCCACAGTAAAGGGAAAACAGTCTTATTTAGTGAGATGCCCACTCCATAGAGACAGAATGGGCCACCACAGAAGGCAAGAGCTATAGCCCCAGGATAGTGGGTCCGGGCCTCTCAAAAGGCACTGGGAGAAACACATTCCATAGACGGAATCCTGTCTGTTCTGTCTTAAAAGGCCCCGATGTGTGGGGGTGGTAAGTTTTTATGGGCTGGGTAATTTCACAGGCTCATGAGTGGGAGGAATATTCTAGTGAGTCATTTAGTATATGCTAATATTTTATAGTGAGCGCGCAATGAGGCTCAAGGTCCACTGGAAAGCGAATCTTCCACCATCTTGAGCCTAGGAGGTTCTAACCAGTTTTTGTGGTATCCTGTTCTTAATGCTTGTGTCATTCTTTTTAATCCTTGTGCCTTGCCCCCTTCCTTCCTGTCTCTTAGGTGTTCACTTGTATTATCATTACCGTCCCAGTCAGAGAGAAAAGGAGTGAATTATCTATTTCAAAAAGAGCAACATTGTGTTTTGGTCAGGTTTTCACATGGTCTTGACAACCCTACTCACAATAGGCTTACTTTAGGCTGCTGTCAGGAAAGAGGTTTCCTGTGTGAAGAGGGAGGCCTCCCAGGAAGTGATGAGGAGTCTTCAATCAATACTCCCAGCAGGAGAAACAGGGGGCAGGCCCCGGGGTGGCTGCTGAGGGGCAGTCCTGGTGGAGGTGCTAATACTGGAGGAAGGAAGAATGGCGGCTGCCCAGCAGAAGGCATTGTCAAGACTTACAGAACAGACTTTCGGACTCTGCGAGAGAAGAGGGTGGGACGACCCGAGAGAACAGCACTGAAACATATACATTACCATATGTAAAACAGATAATCAGTGCCAGTGTGATGCATGAAGCAGGGCACCCACAGCCAGTGCTCTGCGACAACCTGGAGGGATGGGGTGGGGAGGAATGTATGTAGGAGGGGAGTTCAGGAGGGAGGAGACACATGTATACCTATGGTTGATTGATACTGATATACGGCAAAAACCATCTTAATATTGTAAAGTAATTATCCTCCAATTAAAATAAATTATTTTTTTTAAGTCTTAGGCTAGAGGAGATTGGGACTGACTTCCTCATAGATTGGTCCATGTATCCCAAAGAAACACATGCCTCTCTAAAACAGCACTCTCTGCCTCTCTATGTATCTGTCTCCTTGTTTTCTTCCATGGAGGAATAATGTCTATCAATATTTAGAATTTTAGAATATGTCACTTTAGCTCCATTTGTTAAAATAAAATAAAAAAAAATAGAATGCATCAAAATTCCAAAGAAAACTGTCCCTTTCTAATGTTACTGCCTACCTCCCCTCTACCCTTCTCAGGCTTTCTTTTTTAAATCTCCAACCTGAAAATGAGTTGCCCTATTCTGTGCTCTTAAGAGTCTAGGGAGCTAATTTGGCAACCCCAAGCAAGTCATGTCACTTCTGAGCCTCAGTCCATAAAACAGACGAATTCACCACATAAACTAAAAAATAACAGCTGGCTCTGAAATTCCGTGGTCTTTGGATACTCTCAAAAAAGGCTCAATTGTGGTTACTGATCTGTGTTAATATTCTGCTTCCCTTTTAAAGTGGTTTTCAAGGGAGAAAGCAGATAAGAGAATGGAAATTTTCTACCTTATCAAAGTAACCCAAAGCATATATTTTAAACTGTATTTTGACAGTATGAAAGCAATTTTTCAAAAAACGCTTTAAAGTGTTTAGCACGATGAGTATAAGTGATTTTTATTTCTTTATAGTTTTCTAGATTTATCCAATTATCTACAACAGACGTATAACGTTTTACGTTACTAAGTGCCGGAGACAGGGTTAAGAAAGAATCTGTCTTAAGAAATCCCCCTCTTCACCAGCGTAAGCTGCTGTCACTTGGCCCAACAAGGCAGAAATCGGAGAATTAAAGTGATGCCAAACGTGGGACAAGGGGAAATGCGAAAAGTCCCCGCAAATCTGTTTTCCTATTGTTATGGACAACCCTGGCCCCACGTCTGCGCTTCTAACCTACCTATAGAGACCACCTCCAAGCCTAAAACTGATCTCAAAAAGCGCTGGTCAACTCCTCAGCCTCCCTAGATCCAGCAAAGGGGCAAAAATGTAACCCAGAAGCCAGAGGGCGGGGCCTCTAGGCCTCGGAACAACCACGTGAGCGCGGCTCCGCCCCTACCTTTTGGAGCCGCGGCACCGGAGGCCCCGGCAGAGCGCGAGGCGAGGCGGGGGAGGGCGGGGCCGGAGTGCAACTAGCTGTCCGAAACCGCGTGACCCCGAAAGAGCCCCCGGCTGCTGCAAATTTAATTCTCATTCCTTTGAGGTTTGAAAGGCAGCATCGAGGTTCTCAATCCCTTTTGGCCGCGAGGCGGAAGGCAGGAAATCCCGAAGGCAGCAAATCCCGAAGGCAGCTGAGTACCGAGGAGGAACAGAAATTCGTCCTCTAAGGAGATAAGGCTGAATGTGTCAGGGTCCTTGTCTAAGAAAAGCGGGTGGACGAGAGTTCCTGGACAGTGACTTCACCGTGATCAACTGTACTAAGTTATCCACGATTTTTATTGAAAAGGAAAGCCAAGTCTCACCATTTGCGGAGGAAGCAAAAAGGAGGACCCAGGCTTTTCAGCTGAGTTGGGATGCAACTCAAACCAAAGAAAAGTTAGAGCAAGGGCACTAAGCCAGGAGTGCCCTGTTGTCCGGGATACATTTTAAAGTGTCTTCTCTCAGCACAGAGATTTATGCTGCCCTCTCGCCTCAAAGCCCACTGGACACAAGACAGCTAGCCTGTCCCTGCAATAAACAGGGAAGAATGTTCCACCTCATGCTGGGTAAATGCAAGACCATACTCCACCCCACCGCACACACATACCTTGTGGATAAGCTAGGTCTGTGTGAGTGTTTCTTCATAAGCTGAGAGAAAGTCCCCACATAGGAAATGGTCAGCCTGTGAGGTGACGTCATTGTGCCCGAGGGTGCCTTTGAGAGGCACTGTCCTCTGAAACCAAAATTCACCAGGGATGGCCAAATTATTAGTGCCACTTCTGGTGGCCTTTCAGCTGAGCACCTTGGTCGGAAAATTAACCATCTGCTTCCTTTTACCAAGTCAGACCGTGTGGTCTTGAGAGAAGATGGAACACCAGGTGGTGGGCTCTTGGCACCTTTCTTCCCAGCCTGTGGATCCTGTCTAGACCAGCTCTTCTGCTCTTGAGGGGTCTTACTTCACTTACCATCAGGTCGACCAGCAGGTTTACTATTGTAGAATAGTGAACTTCCTCATCTTTACAATGGGGCAGAGAAGGAAAGGGAAAGAATTCATGTGTTGGGTGTGCACTCTGTGCCTGGCACTGTGCAAGAGGGACTGTGTCTGTTCCCTCAGTCTTATCAGCCACTGTGGCAAGGGCACAGAGTGGGTAAGTGCAGAAATTTTGATAAATCCAGAGTCGAGGTCTAACCCAGGTCTGCTAGATGTCAGCTTGCCTTCCTTCAATTGCCTGGAACACCTACATCAAGGCAGAAGATTTGATTTAAAAATTAGTCTTTTATTTTAAAACCCAATTTGCATATCTTTGCATTGTACAGATTTGGATCTGTGCTTACCCCTTCCCACCTGCAATGACATTTACATGCCTCAACCTGAGTGCTGAAAAAGGGAGTGAGTGCAGGTCTACTGGCAGCCCTGCAGGACACAGCTCTCCTGGACAATACTGTACCTCCCCCTTCAAAACAAATACTCGCACTCCTGCATCTGTCTTGAGAGGCCCAAGCTGGGAGTTCCAGATACTGCTTAGAAAGTTTACAGGCTGACTGACACCATTAAATAAAAAGACAGTGGCAGAGGTATCTAGAAAGAGTGGAGCCGCCATAGAGGTGGGTCACCCAAAGGGCTGAAGGATTCCTCAGCCTCCTGAAGGATCCCAGTCACCTTTCACCTCGATTACTCAAAGGAGCACCACCAGCTTGAG
Source organism: Bos mutus (assembly GCF_027580195.1). Lineage (NCBI taxonomy): Eukaryota > Metazoa > Chordata > Mammalia > Artiodactyla > Bovidae > Bos > Bos mutus. Next base: position 56,424,856 of record NC_091632.1, on the reverse strand, counting down.
GCCTGGTGGACAAGTGCAACATTTTTATCCTTGGCTGCACAACATCACCTGGGAGCTTTACAACCACTGTTGCCTGGGTCCCCCTCCCAGAGATGCTGACTTACTCGGTTTGGACTGTGGTTTGGTATCAGGATTGGTTAATGCTCCCACATTTCCAATGTGCAGCCTGGGGAAGAACTTTGGGCCTAGTGTTTGGTCATAGTGGCCCCAAAGAGCTGAGAAAATGGAAGTAACATTCATGAAGCAAGCCATTCAGGGTTCTTGAGGACTTCTGCTGACAGGCAGTGAAGGTGTGTAGAGGGTAGGTTTTTGGAGCCAAGCAAGCAGAAATCTGAACCCTAACTCCAGCATTTGGCCCACTGTGTGACCTAGGCCAAGCCACTTCATGGTTCTGAGCCTTAGTTTCCTGGTCTGTAAAATGGGAGTGATAATAATACCTCCCTCACGGGACTGTGTTAAGAACTAGCTGTACTAGGAAACTGCCTGGCATGAGGTCTTTGGTAGGTGACACCTGTGACTGTTAACAAACCACCTGGGATTAACTCGCGGTTGGCATGAAGAAAAGGGATGTGGTGGGCAGACAAAAGGGGCCCTCTTGAGTGAGTGAGAGTCATACTTCTTTGGGGAGGAGCCCCATGAAACCGAAAGTGGCGTGGGAGACAGGCAGGACAACCCTGCAAGTCTCCAGGACACGTCCCACTCTGGTTGCCCATGTGGAGTCCCCGTTTCACTTCCAAGTTCAGCTTTAAAGGGAGGTGGCAACTTAGGAAAAGAGTCCAAAAGCATCTGGCTACAGCTGTACCTCCCAAAGTGGGTGGTCATCAGACTGGATTATGTCACCCTAGGTTATGTCACCCACGCACGGCAGCTCTGCCCAGGACAGGTGTGTCCGCCTCCTCCTTCTTCCCTCCTACTTTAGGCTATGATGCCATGATGCTCTGAGGAAAGCCAGGTCCCAGGAGGCAGCCAAACCACTGCAACCTGGCCCCTGTTCTGTACAAATGTGTGCACAGCTGGGTGGAGGAGACAGAGCTTGGCAATCTGTGTCAGGTGTCCCAAGGCAGAGACAAGGGGGAATCCCAACTCTGGAACAACAGTTGCCAATTCATGCTCTGAGCAGCCCAGCATAAAAGATCCTGCTTCCAACATAATTATTTCTCCTTTCCTCTCCTCTCCCTCCTCCTCATCCGCAGAGTTGATGGGGCTTTTTGCATATATTATATCCTATGATGTTCCAAACAGCCGTGGGAGGCAAGAGATGCAGGGACTAAATTACCCCCACTCACTGATAAGAAAGTAGAAGCTCAGCAGATCCCATGATTTGCTCAAGTTCACAGAACTTATCGGGGGCAGAGCCAGGACTTGAATCCATGTCTGTGTACTGAGAACCCATTTCTCTCTGCCATGCTATGTCCCCTTGCCCCTACCCATTTCAACAGCCCTCCCACTTGTGCAGTATAAGTCAATTGTGAAATGGTGGGGAGAGGAGGGTGAGGAGAGGTAGCTGGTTTGATTTTCAATTCCGAAATTGTAAGTTTAAGCAACACATCATTTCCTCTCTCCTATCCTCATCTGAGATATGGCAAGGCTACCAATGCAAAGATTAAAGGAGGACTAAAAAACCAACCTCCAAGCCCCTTACAAGGTCTATGCCCCCAGAACAGAGCTTTAATCTTACCAAACTTCATTTTAAAAAATTAAGGAAATGAGAGACTTCCCGAGCTGTCCAGTGGTTAAGACTCTGCACTTCCAATGCAGGGGGCACAGATTCAATCCCTGGTTGGGAAACTAAGAGCATGCCATGCAGCACAGTCAAAAAAAAAAAAAAGAACAAAAAAACTAAGGAAATGAGGATAGTGCAAGGTATTTTGCAAAGAGATTTTATTAGTTGCTGGCCCAAAGCGGGAAATGTTAAGTTCCAGCTGCAGAAGGCACAGATATCCTGCTAATTCCCCAAGGCATGCTCTGTATTGACAAACCATCTGGCTTTCCGCGTCTTAGGGAAATGTCCAATACAAAGAGCAAATGAATTTAAACTAGTGGAAAAATAGCTCCTGTACAGCACCCAAGTCTCATCAATGGGACTCTCACCCTTAGCATCAAGGATGGACGTTGGGCTATTAGGAACAAAATCAAGGGGGAAGAAATGGAACCAGCACAAGCATTAGCAGCAGGAAATGAGGAAAACAGCAGACTCGCCCCCAAAGAACTCAGGGCAGGAGAAATTTCTGCTCCTCTGTTACCAGCTCCTCTCCAACCTGCCCTCCTGGCACGAGGCTTCCAGGAGATGCGCACCAGCCAGGGAGCCAATCTTTCTTGAAACCCTGTCTGGAATGCCTACATTTGTATTCACAGAGTCTGTCAATGATGGGGCAAGAGTGGGAAAAAGGTAGCATCTTTTTTTTCTTAAACCAAAAAGGGAGACCCATAGGTATAGTCCTCACAAACCTGAAATCATACTTGGCCTAGAACTGGAGTCTCTAAGAGCCCTTCTCCTGGGGCCAAATGTTCTTTCCACAATGGAAAGAAGCCGGTGTAAGCCCCTGGGAGGGCCAGTACAGGGCTGCAAATGAACACATTCGGGGGTATCATCTGCTGTTCAGGGAGAATCCAGAAAGAAGGCAGTCATTCACATCCTCAGAGAAGAAAAACAAGGCACAGGGGCCGAAACCACTTGTCCAGAAGGACACACAGGTGGGTTCAGAGGCCGTGAGCTGGCCCCTCCATCCTGACATCTGCCTCCTGCCCTCTGCCGCTCATGCCCACGGGTCAGCATTCCCAGGGCAAGAGAATACAGAACTCAGAATCAGACTGATTCCTGGTCCATCAAAACCAAGGTGAGGTTCCCACGTACCATGAGGAAACAGTCTTCTACAGGAACAACAGAGTGGCCTCTCTATACTCAGATATATTGATGATGTTCCCCAAACTTGACGTGTTCTCTTATCACCCACAGGATAGCTTACTCTCCTAAGAGTGCAGCCTGCCAAAGTGCAACTCCTGAGCAGCTTAGTATTCAGTACACCTGGTATAGCAGTACAGACACCCCAGCTGTTCCCCAGCCCTGCCCCTCAGTCCTGGGATACTCACTCACTCACCATTTCCCGGTCCCGCCACATTCTCTCAACTTTCTTGGCTGTTGGATCGTGTGACATGGAATCCGCCTTCCCTCCCTTGTTCAGGCACTGATGTCCAGCTCACCACTGAAGACGCGGCTCCACAGTCACCACGTCCAGGGAGCCTTCGGGGATGGCTGTGGGCTGGAGGTTTCCCAGTATGCCCCACAGCCCTGCCCTGCCGCTCCCAGGCTCCTGATCTGATTGGACCTGAGATCAGCTACATCTCCAGTTCCTCCAGGGCCTCGCTCAGCTGGAATGTTTAGCATGTAACAGGTGTTTAGTTCAGTGTTTATAAAATGAACTAATGAAAAGTCCAAACACACTGTAGAGGGGGAAAAAAATCCCCAGACCTGGGGAAGTGAAGTGGCTTCTTCTGGGTGCCAGAAGGGCAGGGGACTGATGGGCAGTCTTTAGGAAGAGACTTTTCGTGAGCAGGTAAACGTAGAGCAACATGGGAGCTGATGACAGCTCTGTGGAAGCTGTGCAAAGAGTCGGGGGAGGATAAAGATATCCACCCCTGATGAACAGGACCAGCTGCCACTGGAAAGCAAAGAGCTCCTCCAGCATGGTAGATAAGGCCCCTGCCCACAGGGAACTTCAGAAGAACCCACGGGAAAGCCATGTGGGCTAGCAGGCTTTTGAACCGGTTTTGTCTGCTGTAATGAGGCAGCGGAGGTAGGTGAGCAGGGGGGCAGGTCACAGAAGCATCTGCCCTTAGACGAGCAGTGAGGCTCCAGTGGCTGGAGAATCTCTCTAATTCTTTAGCCACCCACTGGATCTAATTTCACCTCTGGTCATGCTTGGTACTGATGGAAAAAGAGGTTATGTTTAGTTACTAACAGACATGGAAAAATTCCCTCAGCTTCACAGGGATAGCATTACTGGACTCAGGTCCTCGCCAGCATTTTGCAGTCCAGAGCTGGGGATCCACCTTGGGTTTTGGGATAAGTGAAGAGTGAAAGTGTTAGTCACTCAGTCTTCTCTGACTCTTCACGACCCCATGGACTGTATAGCTCACCAGGCTCCTCAGTCCATTGCAAGAATACTGGAGTGGGGAGCCATTTTCTTTTCCAGGGAATCTTCCCAACCCAGAGATTGAATCCATCCTGGTCCCCTGCGTTCCAGGCAGATTCTTTACCATCTGAACCACCAAAGAAGCCCCAGGCTTTGGGAAAAATGGGAGAAATTTTAAAAGATCAGCCCATTCAAGTTTTCTTACACCCAGCCCTTCCCCAGCCTCTGAGAGAGCCCAGTCTCCTCCAGCCTGAGCTGTGAGCGCCCTTCACCCAATACAGACCAACCCCGTGTTAAACATCCCTCTAGCTTACCTATGATTTCTTTCTGAAATACAGTATTAACTATGTACAATGTTGGAAAAGGGCACTCAAAGGGTTTGGGTGTACATCCAGTCTTCCTAAGGGCTGTTCTGTATGGCAAGTACAAACTGGCCTCTGTACCCAGGGGGTCGCTTGTGGCTGGTTTATGGTGATGGCAGGGGCTGAAGCAGAGCAGAGGTGCAGAAGGACACGTGGGGAGAAGGTGCTGGTCAGCAAGATCCGACTGTGTAACAACAAACGCCCCCGGAGGGCTCACCGGACTGGATGCACCCAGGGAGCGCTGTGGCCCTGGACCAACTCCTGCCTCACTGATGAGGCTCAAGTCATCTGCTGCCTTGCATTTCTAGTTCTACATACAGTGAGCAAGAAGGAATACCTTAAAAAGGAATCTTCCTATAAGGAATCTTCCTGTAGCGTAATTTACTGAAATAATGGACTGAAATAAGTTCAGGGTGGAGCAACGTAAACTCTGGTTAAGAGAAGGCAGAAACAGTGCAGAGGAAGAGGAAACAGGAATGCCGCCAAATAGACCATGAGATACAGGACCATAAATTATCTGCGAAGAGAGCTCTTTCGCAGTCAAGAGTCTACAGCTCCCATGCTGGGATGGAAACAAAAACCTCACCCACTGCCCACACCGATCTGCCAAAAGTGGGCTGAAAAAGGGGTCATGTGAGGGTATCAGCTGCCACCTGCCGTGGCCTGTGTCCCTCGCAGCTCCCTGGTTTTTGTTCTCCAGCTCAGGGGTCAGCCCAGGAAACAGCTTCCTGGACTGAAAAGGAACGTGAGCGAGCTCTGACACAAAGCCTGCTCCTGAAGTTGCCGACGACGTGAAGCCAGTGAAACCGACGAGATCCCTGAAGTCTTGCCCTGGCAGCTCCCCTCACCCAGAGACTGGTGCCTCCCGTGGCTCGGCCTGAAGTAGACACAGCGAGCAGAGGCCAGAGGGGACCTGCACAGCTCTGGGATCGCTCCTCAGTTTCCAGGTCCACTTACACATGGCCCTCAGTGAGGCAACGGAGGCTGAGCTCAAAAGACACTATCCCCCCACCTCTTGAGGAGCTCACCAGCTCCTCTGGGCATCTAGGGAGAGGGAAGAGCTGCTCCCAATAACAAGGACCAGTCAAGGGTCTGCAACCAGACCAGTCTGCAACAACCACCTCCCCCACCCTTTTTTCTAAACAAGAAACAGGAGAAAGCACCAATCTCCATAAATTTCCCTGAGGATAAGGAAAAGTGGAGGCTTATACACTAACCCGCCCCAAATCCAAAGCAAGGAAAAAACAAACTGGACTTAACCTATTAAATGGTAGCACCGATTCTGAGTCCCTCTGAAATGACAAATCGGACTAGTGGTATCACTGTGAAGAAGATCCTTACAGCCCTGAGGTCTCAGAAAAGAAGTGTAAGTGCGTTAGTCACTCAGTCTTGTCTGACGTCTGACTCTTTGTGACCTCCATGGACTGCAGTCCACCAGGCACCTCTGCCCATGGGATTCTCCAGGCAAGAATACTGGAGTGGGTTTGCCATTTCCTTCTCCAGGAGATCTTCCCGACCCAAGTATGGAACCTGAGTCTCCTACATTGCACACAAATTCTTTACCGTCTGAGCCACCAGGGAAAGAAAAGAAGAGCTCTCCCTTAATCAGTCCTACAGGGGACAGGTGCTGTGCTGTGCAGAGCTGCTCCTGGAGACCCAGCATGCAAATCCCCGGCACTGCAGGATGGTCCCATCTGTTTAGGATCTCCTGTAAGAGAAAGAGAAGAGCCATCCCATCCTGCTACATCTGGCATTACACGAAGGCCACGAGGAGAAAGGAGGAAGGGAAGTCTTGTCACCAAAGCAACCCTGATGGCAGAGACGCTGCTGATGCTAACGGGGACCATCGCCATGAGCAGACGGCTCAGCCACCAGACAGATATCAGAGCTAGTACAACATTCCCATGAGTGGAAGCAGCCTGTCCAGTGCAGGTCAGAGCTTTTATGCTAGAACTTTCTCCTCTGCCTTCTACCTGGCTCCTGGAACCCCCCACCAACAAGCCTTGCATCCTCCTCTCTGCCCAAGCCGCAAACTGTCCATGGAGACTGGTATGATGCATTGGTCAAACCAAAGACAGACACCCTTAGTGAGGGTGGGGGTGAGGGTGGTGGTCTGGAAAGAATGATCGGAACTCCTGTTCCCATCACCAATCCATCTGTCCCCACCCGCAACACACAAGCCCTCCCAGCTTGATTGACCTTCAGATTCCACGCCACTAGCTGGGGAGGGGTTGAATTTGTTCTCTGACCTCCTCAGAGTATTTAGTGACTTTTCATCAAAACAGCTCTCTCCAAGGAGAGTTGTTTAGCTTTATGAAAATACCTAAAGCCACCGGGATATGTTTTCTTGCCAAGACATCTGACAACTGGCCTATTTTTAAAGTCCCAACTAATAATCTTCGAGAAGTGCTCTACACACAGACAAGGAGGCAACGACCAAAAAAGTAACAAGACCAATATCAGGTTTTTGGTTTTTAATCCGGCCAGAATCTACCCATCCAAATAATATTTCTTCAAAGTGTTCTCCTTAGGAGGCCCTGCCCTCATTCCACTGGTGCTGTGTTTGTTCAGAACACTTTTGGAAAGCCTGGTTGTAGCAGAGCCTTTGTTTTGCATACAGTCCAGCATATTATTAGTAAGCCCTGAACTAGCCGCCACTGCGGTAAGCTCTGCACTTTAGGCCCCGAGGCCAAACAGGTAAGTAAAACAAGGCCTGTCCTATCGAAGTGCACACTACCTGGTAGAAAAGGGAGGAGAAAGGGAACAAAGATTTTTTGGAGACTGTATACCATAAGCCAGGTTCTGTGCTAACAACTTCTGATACGTTGCCTTTAATACGCACACCAGAAAGAAAAAAAAAGAAAAGTCTTCTTAAATGCAAAGACTGAGACTGAACGAGGTTCAGTGATTTAGCCAATGTCACACAACCCAGGAATTGCAGAACTGGTGCTGGCCCCAGGCTGTCAGGCTCCCAGCTAGGACTTCCCACCCCTGCAGCACCCGGCAGTATATAGGCCATCCTAATACATGAGGCTTCCCAGGTGGCACTAGGGGTAAAGAACTAACCTGCCAGTGCATGTAGACATAAGAGACGCAGGTTCAATCCCTGGATCAGGAAGATCGCCTAGACTAAGAAATGGCAGCACGCCCTAGTACCCTTGCCTGGAAAATTCCACGGACAGAGGAGCCTTGTGGGCTACGGTCCATGGGGTCGCACAGAGTCGGACATGACTGAGCATGTGTGCACTAGAAAGTAAAGGAGGCATGGATGCATTTTGATATATGGCAAAACCAATACAATATTGTAAAGTTATAAAATAAAATAAAAAAGAAAGTAAAGGAGGCGAAGTGGGATGGGGCAAGTCGGGAGAGACTGCTCAGAGCAGGGAAACTTGATCTGGGCACCCAGGACCTGAGGGAGGAGCTTGTTGTGTATGTCTCCTCTTGCATCAGGAGCTGGCCTCACATGTGTCTACTGTTTACCCTTTCATAAAGGGTCTTAGACAAGTCAGGTGGGCAGGAAGAGTTTTTCCACATATAAAATAGGACGTGTTGTTGTTTAGTCGCTAAGTCACATCTGACTCTTTGCAACTCCATGGACTGTAGTCCACCAGGTTCCTCTGTCCATGGGATTTCTCAGGCAAGAATACTGGAGAGGGTTGCCATTTCCTTTTCCAGGGGATCTTCCTGACCCAGGGATGGAGCCCAAGTCTCCTGCACTGCAGGCAGATTCTTTACCACTGAGCCAGGACGTTTATCTCCTAACTATTTACGTAAACATAGACAGACAGACTTCCAAACACATCCAGATGTGTCTCACTCACTCACACAGAGTACTGTCCATAGGATAGTACTTGTCAACCTCACAAGGAGGCAAGGAAAGCAGGCCTTCATCCCAACACATCAAAACTAGTATCTTACAATAGCCAAAAGGTGGAAACCACCCAAGTGTCCATCAATGGATGAATGCATGAATGAAATGTATTCCACACGTACAAGGGAATATTATTCAGCCCTAAACAGGAAGAGAATTCTGAAACGTGGAAGAACCTTGAAGACATTATGCTAAGTGAAATAAGCCGGTCACAAAAAGACAAATACTAAATGACTCCACTGACGTGAGGCGGTCCAATTCACAGAGACAGGAAGTCGAATGGTGGTTGCCAGGGGCTAGGAGGGAGGATGGGGAGTTAGTATTTAATGGGTACAGAGTTTGAGTTTGGGAAGAAGAAAAAGTTCTGAATACGGGTGGTTCTGGCATTGGTTACACAGCAATGTGAATGTAGTTAATGCCACAGAAATGCATACTTTAAAACAGTTAAGATGGTAAATTTTATGCTGAAGAGGATGTGGAGAAAAGACAACCCTCCTACACTTTTGGTGGGAATGTAAACTGATGTAGTCACTCTGAAAAACAGTATGGAGGTGCCTCAAAAAACTAAAAATAGAGTTATCAGATGATATAGCAATCCCACTCCTGGGCCTATATCCAGGGAAAACTAAATCAAAAAGATACATGCACACCAATGTTCATAGCAGCACTATTTTCAATAGCCAAGGCATGGAAGCAACCTGAATGTCTACTGACAGATGAACGGATAAAGGTGTGGTGCGTATATACAGTGGACTATTACTCAGCCATAAAAAGAATGAAACAATGCCATTTGCAGCAACATGGATGGGCCTGGAGATTATCATAATAAGTGAAGTCAGAGAAAGACAAATATATGGTATCACGTAAACATGGAACCTAAAACGTGATACAAGTGGACAAAATACAAGTATTCACCAAACAGAAACAGACTTATAGACATGGAAAACAAATTCATGGTTACCACAGGGGAAAGGCCGTGGGGGAGGGATAAATTAGGAGTCTGAGATTAACAGATACAAACTATTATATATAGACTAGAAACCAACGAGGACCGACTGTATAGTACAGGGAACTATATTCAATTTCTTACAACAACCCATAATAAAAAGACTATATAATGTGTGTATATGTATCTATATATAGTATACAACTATATAGCTATTTATACAGTTATAAACTGTTCATAAGATCAGTTTCTTCTGTTCTCTTCCCAACCTCAGGCCATAAGGCTTCCAGTAACAGCAGCGGGAGACTGGTGGTGGCCAAATGTGACTGTACAGTCATCAGACAGTCTAAAATCAGCCCCAGAAAAATCCCCCAAATATATATAAATGCCTTAGCCCAAGCCTGAATCAACAGGAGGAAAGGGAGGGCCTAAAATTAGCAAGACATACACCCCTTCCCAATTTGCAAAGCAGTACTTTGGCTTGTATATTTGGCCCAGTAGAGAGCACAGCAAATAATTTCAACACAGGAACAATGAAAAGAGACTTCTGGTATTAAGACTGATGTGTTAAGGAAAACTTTGTTCTCTGACCAAGTTCAACTTTCCCTAATATATAATAATGCCGTAATGCCCAGCAGCCTGCCCTGTCACCGCAGCAGCTGTGTGCTCTGCTTCCAAATGGTCCTGTGTTGCTTCCATCTCTCCCCACCGAGTCTTTGGATATGATGGGTTCAATTTTAAATGACCCCCAAACGAAAAATAAACACGGAAGAGCTCTGGGAGAAACACTAGGTTGTACCAGCTCTAATTCTGAAGGCAGGTTTCAGTGGGTCCCAGGAGGCCTAACCAGGACCCACCCAAGTCCAGAGCGGGCACTCTGTCCTGGGCTCCCAGGTACCGGCTGGAGCCCAAATGGGTGACCTATGACGGGCCAATAGTAAAACATAACCACTCTGGAAAAACAAGGATAAAAGTCCTGGGAGGGAATCAGTATTTATCAAGAGCCTACTATGTGCAAGGGGCTAGGCCTTTATTCTTCATGAGCCGTCACAGCCCTGTAATTGTCCAGTTTAATGAAAGGGAAGAAATTCTGCAGTCTGCCCAAGGAGCAGAGCTAGAACTCAATTCCAAGTCATCTGACTCCAGGGTTTACACTCTTTCCATTACGCTCAGCTGCCTTTCAGAATGACTTTTATTTTTTTTTAAATCTCACTTGACTGGCTGCTCTGCTTTCCCAAGTTTTCTGTAGGCCCCAACCCAGTCCAACTTTCCATTTGGGTAAAAAGAACATCATCCCAGCTGCTGTGTCCCAAGTCACATGAAATGGCGGGAAGAGATTTTATAAACACAAGTCCAAAAGCCTCTTTAAATAAATAGGAAAGTGGAAATTATTTTTAAAGGGGTAAGCTTCTAAAGAAAGCACCTCCCTCCCTGGGATTCCAGGGCTGATCATCAGCCTACCCGCCCCCAGAGGCTGAACTTGGCCTCCAGAGAGCCTGGGGGTCTGGGCCATGGTGGCTAATTCTGAGCCACCACTGTAAGGAAAAGTCACATCACACCAGCACCTAGCTTATTCCCCAAAAAAGAGCGGGAGGGCACGTGGCATTCTAGAGACGGCCTTCACCTGCAAAACTGTTAATGCCCAGAATATAAATACTCAGGTTTGAGGAAGGTGCCAACTTCTTAAAAAATGGAAAGAAAGAAAGAAAAAGACCAGCACACCAAGTGACACTACTCTGTAGAGATAATTTTGCCAATGCAAATGCTGTTTCTCATTTCTCCTTCTCTTCTCCTCACACGTACCAACAATCAGCAGACAATATACTCTCAGTATCTGGCCCTAAGTCCATGGCTTTAGTCTCCTGACCCTGGAACTGCTTCAGACCCGAGTAGAACAGAGCTCACTGGTCACGGTACAAACCAGGCATTTCGATCCAGTCTGCTTCTTTAATCTGGGGACCAAAGAGCCCTTCAAGGCAACTGTTCCAATAAATCCTCCAGTCAACTGCTAGGAGCAGACAGTGCAGAGCCTTACTTTTCCAGAAGCTGAACTCAAGTTCCTATTGGGGACGGGGAGGCCCAGGAGCCCAAGAGCAGAAGAGCACTGAAGACACTGAGCTAGGAATGCCTCAGGCTTCTCAATGAAGTCAGGCCCCTCCGTCACCCTCTTCCTCCTCTCCTGCCTCTTCCTCACTGGTCTAAACCAAACCATCAAGCAATGCTGAGAATCTCTTCACACAAAGAGATCAGGGAAACCCTTGTCTAAGAGTTACGGTTTTAGAATTTAATTTCTAGACTTTAACACCACTTCCTATGTGGGTCTAGAGACCACCGCCTGCTGCGTGGCCAAACTTTTCATTGTGACCCTTTTGGGGCAATCAAATTTACAGCATGCCCCAATACATCCCTCACATACACACACACACAAACTAGAAAACAGACGTTTCGCAAAACATACTTACCATTGCTTGTGTGATGCTTTTCTGACGTCTCTATTCGACTCTATTCATTAAAACATGTTGGTTGCACCCATCTATGCTGACCCCCATGGAGGTCATGCTCTGTAGTTCTAAAACCACTGTGGTTCATAGGAGGCAGGCCTCACATTCTGACACCATGGGTCGGATGGAAGACCTACATCAGGGGGCTCATCTGTACCTTATTCCTCTTTCCTGGATAACTCCAATTTTCCCACAAAGCCTCACGCCAGTGCTTTTAAGAGAATTCAAGTTATCCAAGGGCCCCAGTCACGGGGGATATCCCAGCACACATTGCTGACTATCCTTGTCTTCTGGGGCAGCCCCAAAGAACTCCACTACGTGTTCACAGAACCGTTGCTAGTAACCTTTAAGACAGCACAGAGAATGGGAGAAGGGTCAGAGGACTAAAGACAGGTCAATATTTGCCTACTGTTCTGCCAAACTGGATTCTGGAAGCTTCTGACTGGCAAACATAGGGCTGGTTTATAGAACAAGTGAGTTGTAAGCATTTACAGAGAAAAGTAGACATCACTACCAGTCTAGTGGGTTTAGCAAGAAAAAAAATCTCAGCAAACCACTCTCATGTCTTCTTTGGATGCAGGCTACAAAATCAGGAAGAATGCTACAGAGAATGAGTTTATATCTCATTAAGTTGCATGAAAAAACAGAGAAATAAAATCTGTACTAGACAGTGAGTAATTAGTTCTGAAGCTGTTTGAATTACATCCCGGGGGCTACTGACAGCAGAAATTTAACCCCAAGGAATGCTTCTGTTAAGGCCCCAGAGGGTTCCTCCCTAAGTCGAATCCTAGGCAAGCTTTTCTAATTTTTATTTATTTACTTATTATTTATTTTTGGCTGTGTCGGGTGTTCACTGCTGCACACCGACTTTCTCCAGTTGCAGCAAGCCGGGGCTACTATTCATTGCAGGGCACTGGCTCCAGGTGCTTGGACTCAGTAGTTGTGGCACACGGGCTTAGTTGCTCTGCGACATGTGGAATCCTCCCAGACCAGGTATCAAACCCATGTCCCTTGAAGGGGCAGCAGGTTCTTAACAACTGGGCCACCAGGGAAGTCCCAGGCAACCTGTTGATCAATGACTTCTTTAACTGGTAAATACAGCAGGACTAACTGGTCTGGAGCAGCCTCAATCATAATCGATAAATGAATGAACTGGCCACGTACATTGCACTTGGCAGTTTTATCAAGTACTTTTACATATTTTATCTCATTTGAGCCACCCCCACCCCCAAGTGAGGGAGCCTGGGATCATGACGTTAATTTTGCAGTTTAAGAAGCTCAGACTCAGCCACCAGGGTTTCTCCACCTCTGCCACATTCACTGCTCAGATGGAGTAATTCGTGGCTTTGCTGTGCGCTGCAGGATGTCGCGCACCATCCCTGACCTCTACCCACACAATAGCAGTGGCACCTCCTCCCTTCAAGTTGTGATAGACAAAAATACCTGTAGGTCTTCTTCTTACCCTCTCAAAAAGCTGGGATGGATAGTGAGTATGATAAAACACAGAAATCAGGAGTCAGAATTATCTTGAGCAAACTGCTAGGCCAAAACCAATAATAAAAGAAAATGGAGGTTCTACATTTTGGTGTTGAAGATACTCCCTATATAGTGAGGTGGGTGCTGGTTTCACAGCGGTTATATATGGTGGACCCGGGGGCGGGGGCCAAGTGTGTGAATAGCAGCACAGGTGTTTCCCCACTCCCACCCTCCACGGCCCCAGCACTGCCCTATGGTCCTCTCTCCCCTCCCCACCCACTGCAGCAGACCCCGAGATACTACAGAGCGCACACCGCCCCTGAACATGCCGCCTCCCCATCCGCACCCTGCCCTTCCCAGGAGTCTGGTGTGCAATGAAACCAGCAGACAAGATGGCAAGAAGGAAGAGAGGGGAAAAGTGGAGAAAAGGGCCGGGAGAAGAGGCGGCGGGGCACAGAGAGACCATGGAGAGACCAGCAGTGAACAGCCAAGGCGGGGGCATTGCAGGAGGGTGAGGGTGAGGAGAGGGAGGGGCTGAGGGGGGGCCCCTAAGTCTAGGACCAGGAAGAAAAGAGAATAAGGTGGAGCGTGTCCCCCAGGCCTCCTCCTCAGCCCTCCATCATCCCCACTTTCATCATTTTCCCTCGTCCCCCAGCCTCTGCCTGGCCCCTCACCCGGGACACCCAGCTTCACCCACTACCCACTCATAATGCCCCTACCTGGGAGTCTCTGGAATTCAACACACTTGGTTAAAATCCTGGCTTTACCAATTACTAGCCTCTCTCTTAGCTTCCATATCTGTGAAATGGGATAATAGCTTTGCTCTGGGATTAAATGAGAAGCTGGCTCACAGAAAGTGCTCCCTGTAGCCAGAATGAGATGTAATGGATATCCCTGGCAGGGAAAGAGTAACCTTATTCTACGACCACAAATGCCAGCTCCCACCTCTGACGAGGCCACGGCTAAGAAATGAAACGGGCAGGCCAGGCCCTGCACTTTCTCCTCTGTTTCCTGAGGACATTGTCTTCTTGTTGGAGCATTAGCTGTTCCTACTTCTCAGGGTCCCTTCAGAGACAAAGTGCCCACTAAGGTGACTGATTTTCTACAAAAAAGTGACTGTTGCTATTAGCAATGAGAAAAACAACACACCATGCCTTGATATCCAGTGAGGGCTCTGAATAGTTTCTAAATTCTTCATCACACTTACTAAAGTCACAGAATCTTAGACCTGAGACATTGCAGAAGTGACATGGTCCCAGACTCCCCCTCAGGCATGAGTACCCCCTACCCTCATAGGGACTGCAGGGGGCTCAGCACAAGCAGTCCCCACTCCCAGGAAACACACCCACCACAGATCACACTTGGGGATACCAACTTCCTACATAAGGACAGAGAGAGTGTCCTTAATTAAAAAGAGGACACACCCTGACGTTCATTCACCAGGCCTTCTTGGGAACAAATCATATCAGAAACCACTAAACAAACTGGTTCACTTGAATCTGGAGGTGTCACGATCTGAGAATAATGCCACATAGTTCACTGAACCAGAAAACACAGGCAAGTGTCAACTACCAGCTGGAGGTCCAGGAAGAGATCCACTGATTAAAGAGATGTGCCCATGACCAGGCGGTTAACCTTTCTGCATGTTTCCTTGGCTGAGAGATGGCAGAAATAATCATCATGGGGCATGATGAAGGCATGACGCATTTAAGAGCACGATGAGGTGTTTAGCAAATATTCAACAGAGGTTAAGTTTCTTTCCCCTTCACAAATAAGCAAATCTGAAAAGTTCACAAACACAGTACAGCAAACACAAGGAAAAGAATCCCTGCCTTAAGAGACACACGAGCACAGCAGATGGAGCCCTGGCAAGGGGCAAGCGAGGGCGCTGGTTCCTCTTCTCAGCACCCTCACTGTGTGGACCTCAGGTGGGGGTTCCCTTTGCTCTGGTTGTCTGCAAATGACGTCACGCCGCTTCCACGCTGAGGAAGAAGCACTGAAATGCAGCGTATCTCTCATGAGGAGGGGTCTGCATGCGGTTCCCCACACTCACTCACTTCTCGACATGACCGTGGGGGCTAGAGGAGGGGGCGACTACAGGGGAAGACACTGGCACCTCGCTCCAGGCAGTGAGAGAGACAGAGCTCTCAGCATCTCTGCACAGAACCCTGAGCTCTCCAGGTGAGGGCTGCCCCTGCAAAACCATGGTTCTCTGTCCTCTCCTGGCACCTGGGCCCCAGCCATGCACCAGGCCAGGGCCCTTAGCTAGGGTTGGTGGTGTGTCCTGGGAGACCTCACCAAAGTGAGTGCAGGCCTGAGGGGCGACGAGCTCCCAAGCCTGCCTTTCCCAAGCCAAGCCAAGCCCTCTAGGGGAAAATATAATTGCCAAAACTGAACTCTAAAGGGACAGCAGACTGTGGTGATGCGTCCAGTCCTATGCTACACATTGTCCCTGAAAACTGCCTTTCCTTGTGCATGAAGGCTAAACCATCTTCTCAGAGATCGTTCCAGGGAAGGGTCCTGTCAGAACGAGCAAGAACAGCCAACCACACAGATGCCTTTACATCTGCAGGTAAAGGACCCCAGAAAGGAACGAATGGCCTACTGGGGAAGCGCCAGTCACGGCCACCAGACCCAGACACGTGTCATGCTGCCCTCTCCAGACAGATGGGGCAGCAGCACTGCCCCATGGCAGGATGGTACCACAGGCTGAAAGGCAGCTTGGGGTTTGTTTGCCCAACCAGATCAAATCTCATTTTCTGTTCCCTAAATGTCATGGGTATGACTGTCAAAGGCTAAGAGGACCCACAACGGACCGTTTCCTAAGGACAGAAGTTGTGTTGAATTTTTGTTTCTGCAGCACCTAGCATGGTGCCTGGAACACAGGGTAGATGTTCAGGAAATCTCTGTTGATGTGCAAGACGAGAAAGGTCATTGAGTTGTTAAGGCCTCTAATGTGGCAGTTACAGCTCATTTCTGGATTGAACAGGGCTGACCTCAGGGCAGAGGGGCAGGGCTGGGAATGCTGAGCCCATGGGTGATGAGAAACCTCTCTTAACTGAGACACGGATGCTCTGAGCTAATGAGAGGAGGAGAGCTTTTCAGAATCATAAGGCAGAAGAGTGTGTGCCTTCTTGTTTTATTCTGCCTCTTCCCAGACTCAGAGTAGGGCCCACCTAAACCACACCTAGAAAGACAGAGGCCAGGGGACAGGTATGGTTCACTCACATTTGAATGGGTCATAACTCTGTCACTCCAGCAGCTGGAGACAAATGGAAAAGACACGCTCCTCCTGCAGGTGGCTGATCCCAAAGCCAGGGAGCCCCTGGCCAAGATCAGGGCATCAGGAAGAGGAGGGGCATTATCTGCAGAAGGTTCTGGAAGGCTGCACCCCGACAGGGCAACCCTCTCCTCATCAGACCACGGAGCTGGAGCCCAGCTCTGCACCTGGCCTCTCCTCCAGTCCTGGTGACTCAGCACTTGCAGACCTGCCGCTGGGCTCCAGGAAGAGCACCTGGCTGCACCAGCTCTGTTACTCTGGTCATGGCGCAGGCTGGTGCCCTCTCCAAACTGCTGCACTTACTTGCTTAAAATGAAGAAGGCTGAGCCTGGCAGCTTAAGAAAGAGCTGGAAAACGAGTATCAAACCAAGGTCATCTGGAAACTCAAACATACTGCTGGGGAGGACCCAGGGAGGAGCTGATGGGCAAGGAACAATGCCTTAAGTTTTCCTCGGGTTCCTTGAACTCTCCATGGCCCTGTGGCCTCCACTCCCCCCGCCCCACCACCATCTCCCATAAAGAGCAGCCTTGACTTTGTAACACACTGATAATAAAGACCTGTCAGGCCAAGAGAGAGGGAAAGGTCTCAGCCCAAAGCGGAGTTTTCAGTGGGCCGTTTGCTCAATAGGAAGGCTGAATGAGCAGCCTTCTGGTCACAGCGGCTGTGTGACAGAGAAAGCCGAAGTGCAAGGGCGGGATGCCTGGGGGATGACCTCTGAGGGATGACCTCTGAGGGTCTCAGCACCACCAGGCACCCACTGGCTCTGACAACATTGATTCCCTAGTCTACAGTCTGCACTGAGAGGTCGGGGAGAGCAGAACAGTTCTGACCTCAGACTCCAGAGCCAAACTGCCTATGTTCACATACTAGAACTTTCCCTGACACTTGAGAAGTTACTTAACCTGTGTCTCAGTTTCCTCATCTCCAAAATAGATATATTAACAGCCTGATCTCACAGGCCCATTATGAGGATTAAACAAGCCAGGATATTGAAAGCATCGAGAACAACGCCTGACGTATATTAAGCCCACAAGAGTTAACTACCAGCATCTTTACTGACAGCTTTCTCAGAGCGGTCCTTTCTCAGTCCTTACACAGCACGCAGCATGGCCTCATCCGTGTGAAACAAAAACAATTAGTACCATTTACCATGTGAGCATCGTGGGGATTTACATCACTCAGTCCCCACATAAACCCAATGCAGGAAGTACTTTGACAGACGATAACTATCTTGCCTAAGATGATACTAGTAATTGGCCACCTGGGATTGAAACTCAGCCTCTGACTCCAGAGCCACAGGCTACGCTGCCTGACTGCTGACTACCACCTGCTCAGCACAGAGCAAGACGGCACCAGAGCCCTTTAAACAGCAGTCAAATAAGAGAGGACAAGAATATAAAAAGAAATGCTGTAGACTTCAGAAGAAATTCACTATCTTATAAAAGCCTGTGTCCTTCTCTGGACCTAAGTTTGTCATCATCTGCTGCTTTCCCTTTGACTCTGGAATTCCGACTGCACAGGGTACTTGCTCACGGCACCTTCGAATCTTCGTGTGAACACACTTCCAAGAACTTCAGATGCTCTTGGCACTCTGATCACAAGCCAGCCACACAGGATCGGTGAGAGCTGCAGGCAAGGCTCCCTGCTATATTAGCCAGGAACTTCCTGCTTTTGGAAGAAGTACCATTTCTACAGAACAGAGAGTACAATCCCCAAAGGAGAATTCCTGTAAGGCTCTGAGGGTTCTAACATCTTCTAACAATGGCCGTACTTCAAAAACTTGACCTTCCCCATTTTCTCTAAGGACCTCATCTCTTAAGGGCGGCAGATACATGGAGACTTGCTCAGTGAACTGTTAGCATGGCAGGGAGTAAGAGAGGTGGTGAGTCCTCCCACTGCTCACCAGGCCTGACATGAGTATACTTTAGGGACACTCACTAACCCAGCTGCTTGTGACGGGAAGCCTCCTCCTTCCTTATGTGCTGAATGCTTCTCACTGACCTCACACAGCATCAGCACCATAAACATCCCTACTTCTGCAGAACAACCAGTACCAAATAGCCATTTCCTGCTCACCAATTGCTCCCTTATCAGAAAGCTTCCTCCTCCTTCCTCCTCTAACACCCGTGTGCGCACACACACACACTGAGAGGATCAGAAAAGGCAGGAAATGCTTGCCTAAGACCGGAGAAAATATAAGAGAACAGAAAGAGACCAAAAAAAAAAAAATTCACCAGCTATTTGTCTAGCAGGGCAACTGTTTCCCCAACAGAAAAATCAACGTGAGACTCCCCCTTGATCTCAACACAATGAACCACCAAGAAGGAATTACTAACCTTCTGCTGGGCTGCCTATGTTCTTCTAGGGCCTCACTTTATCTCTTAAAAAGGCAGGACACAGCAGGCACCACGCCTAGAGAGAGATGAACTGAGCCGACTACACTTGCAGGGTAAGAGTGTAGATTTAAGTCAAATCATTTGGCCCTGAGAAACCCATGGAACAACTTCTCACTGTTTCTTTACTGGGCAGGTGTAAACGCGGTTTCGTTAACAGGGCACTTCCCTATTTCATCCGTCTAAAATTCAAGTCTTAAGTCTAGAGTGGAGTCAGAACCGGGAAACCCAGAACCAGGGAACCTCCGTTCGTGTGCTAAGAGCAAGAAAGCGAATTTAAAGAAGGGTCATCACCAGGAACCAACATTTCAAAGGGCTTTCTTCAGTCCCTGGTATGTTTTGTACTGATCTATAGAACTGTTCCTTGCCCCAGCTCCCTGCAATATCAAGGAACCAGGAGTTAGAATAATTTCATTCCTTTCTAATTAAACATTTTTTCCTCCTGTAGATAATCTACATTGACCCTATCGAGGAAAAAATCTGAGCTGGTGTAACTGCAGGAGGTGGTTTATTTTCACAACAGTAAAATATCTAAACCAAATATGCCCTGTGTTTTAGCAGCTTAAACATTGAGGTCTGACAAGGACCCAAGATTCCACTTCGCTTGCCAAGGGCTAAGTGTGTATGTTTAAGTAGGAGAAAGTGATTATGAAGAAAAATGGGAATGTCTGAGTAGGTGAAGGGGAAAGGGGTGCAGATATTGCTAGAAAAATGAGATTGCACTCTAAAGTCCCATCGCCTAAGCATGAGAAAAAGTGAGGGTCAGTACCCCTGGGTGTTTCGGGCTGAGCCTCCCCTGAAACCAACGAAGCCTGCACCGGGGACCCAGGAGACCCGGCCTGACTTCATTTCCCACTCGAGTTGTTTACAATTAACCAACAGAGCGGCGGGCCTTCCGGCCTCCATTCGGGTTCGCCCCGCCAGAGAGGTCTGGGGAGGGCCGGCTCTCGGAGGGGCTCACTGCCTCGCGGTTCCTCCGAGCTCTCGGCCCCAACCCCCCAGCGCGGGCTCCTCCCAGGCGCCCCGCCTGCCGCCCACGCGCGGAAGCCCGCGGCCGGGGAGAGGTCTCCGCCTCCCGGCATGCTTGGCGGCGGGGCGCGCGCCCGTGGTGGTCACGTGATGGCAGGGGCGGGCCCGCGCGTCTGCACGCGGCGGCCGCGGCGGGGTGAATGGAGCTGGAGATGCTATTCTGCTCATTTGCTTGCTTCCTCGGTGGTGGCAAAGACCTGAGGGCCTCCACTGCACGGTTTCGGAAGGAATCCCTGCGCCGCTCTTTGCCAGCTTCGCGGTCTTTTCGAAAACTTATAGAAGTCTCAGTTTACGCATTTGTAAAAATAGGTACAATAGCTCTTTTGTAGGAATTTTGTGAAAAACCAAAGGGATAGTCAAGGTGTGCTGACCTACTTTACTGAGTTAGCAATAACTTGTGATTGATATTTTATGGCACGCTAAACGGGTTTATTCTGGAGTATTTGTACTGTTAAATACCACTCATTAGTTGAGCAGCCTCCGTTTTTCACATCGCCTAGTATGTTGAATTCAGCCTAGACTGAATTCCCGAAATCAGCTCTGATGTTTTCCCTGGTGGCTCAGTTGGTGAAGAGTCTGCTTGCAATGCAGGAGACTTGTGTTCAGTCCCTGGATCAGGAAGATGCCCTGGAGAAGGAAATGGCAACCCACTCCAGTATTTTTCCCTGGAGAATTTCATTGACTACAGTCGGCTATGGTCCATGGGGTCACAAAGAGTCGGACACGACTGGGTGACTATGTCTTCCCCCATCCCTCTTACCCCCAGGAGTTTTTGGTCTCACTGTTAGTTAACTTTGTGTGAGACTGATACTCAAAAAAATGCCACAAGTAAACAAAAACCTTCATTTCTTTAGAAAACAGTGTGCCCAACTCCTTGGACACCTTGTGAAAGATACTGACCAGTTCTGCATCCAAACCCAGCAGAATTAAGCTTCCCAAGACCAAACACTGAGAGGGTCAGGCCCTAATACTATTTGTTCACAGCCCAGAGAACTTTTGAATAATTCAATCTTAGGCTGAATTCAGTATACTTTTGAGTATGAAAAACAGAGGCTGCTAAAATCAGAATTTAGAGTAGAATAAACATTAATAGTAGAAGCACTTAAGAAAAGTCTATTTAGCATGCTATAAAATAGCAGTTAAAAATTATAAACTTATTAAATTAGATCCCCAGTGTAATTGTACATGACTAAGAAAGTAATAAAACAACTTATCTTTTTTAAAATTGCTATATAATCTAGGCTAGCCACCCCCCCCTACAAAACAAATATAATTGATAAAAGTTGTGAGAATTCCCTGTATAAAGCTTGTGTGTGCTGATGAAAATGTATGAGACGGGGGGGAAAAAAAGACCCATCTAGTTTCTTTCTTGGGTCATTATGAAGAATTGAATGAGCAGACAACATTGAAAACTGTCTTTCTGGAGAATGCAACGTTTTCTCATTCTAGGGAAACAAATAGAAAGACCTAGACAAAAGCACTGGAGATAAAAATGACTGTGGGGAAAGAGTTTACAGTGGCTTGAAACAAAGCAGTGCATCATTTTGGCAACTTTACAGCCAGGCTTTTTTTCAGGGATCACTGGCTACTTAAACAGCAAGTAACAGAAGTTCAACAATGCAGTGCCCAGTCTAGGAACAGGAGGCTTTCGGCTCCACAGCTGATACAGGAAAACCTGTGACTTCACACAACTTCAACTTTTGAATTCTTGAGCTGGACTGAATTTTCTTAGTTGTAGCTCCTTTACACTGTGAAAAAAACTTCTCAAAGTTTAGAACTGGGAAGGAGAACTATTGGCAAAATTGTTGGTGTGCTTTTTAGAAGAATCACAGCATTGCTCCTGCTTGGTTAGAGGTGCTAAACGTTCAGAGATGAGTTCTAGAAGAGGCAGGAAACAAGAACAGCATTCAGTGGTATGGCTGAACCAGATCCATAGGTTCCCCACACTCAGGCCACTGTCCTACACAGTGAAATCATCCTAATATTTAGGGGGTAAATATTCATCCTGTAAAATATCTAGGGGCTAATGCAAGGAGATCCAACCAGTCCATTCTGAAGGTGATCAGCCCTGGGATTTCTTTGGAGGGAATGATGCTAAAGCTGAAACTCCAGTACTTTGGCCACCTCATGTGAAGAGTTGACTCATTGGAAAAGACTCTGATGCTGGGAGGGATTGGGGGCGGGAGAAGAAGGGGACGACAGAGGATGAGATGGCTGGATGGCATCACTGACTTGATGGACGTGAGTCGGAGTGAACTCCAGGAGTTTGTGATGGACAGGGAGGCCTGGTGTGCTGTGATTCATGGGGTCGAAAAGAGTCGGACACGACTGACTGAACTGAACTGAATGCCTTTATCACTTGCCCTCCAATTTACAGAAACGTTCCAATGGCCAGAGGGAAAGAAGAGATCCCAGAAACATAAAATTGGGGTTGAAGACTCTGATTCTCTCCCTTATGCCCCAACTCCTTTTGACTTCCTGGGTTGAATCCAAGTATTGAGAAGCAGCAGTGTGCACATATATGCACACATGCCTTTAATCTCCCACCAGAAGGATTTGTGACTGTCTCCACCCTCCCCTTGCAGGAGGCTGAGCTGGCCTGGACAGCTGGAGGCTCAGTTGGGGACCATGGGCATCTTCCCTCCAGCTAATATCAAATGATACTGGGACTTTTCTCCTGACTCCTTAAGACACATTTTGAGGCCCAAGTCATTCCTTTCAGCTCCCTCTCAGGCAGGTCACTTGAGGAATTAGAAAAGTCCCTGGGAACTAAAGCAAAGCTTCTTAACCAAGTAAGCCCAGAGGTGCTGGGAAAGCAATCTGATCAACCAGAAGAAATTTTCCTCCTTCTCTTCCAACTCCCAAGGACCCATCTGTTCACAAAAACAACGCAACCAGCCCATTCTCTCATGTCCCAGGCTTTTAAAGGCAAAGGGTCAGCAGGCAAGGCTAAGGGCTGCTGGGAGTTGCCAGGGACATCTGGGCAGATGTTCCCCTCCCCATTCCTGTGATAGGAATGTCAAAAAGCATTTGGAACCCAGCTCCACATACACTTGAAAGATTTCAATGGTTTCGGAGGCAGTACAAAATTTTCAAAGAATAAGATACAGGGAAAGAACGTGGTATCACAGAGTTGAACTCAACCCTGGAAAAAAACAAACAACACAAAACCAACCAACCAAAAAACCAGATAGTAAAACTCTGGGCTGGATAGTTGCTTTCTCCAAGTAAGTATAAGAGGCTCCCTTTTGTCCACTTCCAATCCCAGGTTCCTTGACCAGAAACTTTCTAGAACTTTGGCTTTCTGAGTTAAAAAGGGACCTCAGAGATCAACAGATCTTTGGGTTCTAAACCTGCAGACTGGACTGAAGTGGAGGTGGGCTTCTAGCTATAGATGTCCTGAAAGAGCATACACAATGATTTGTGAAATGTGCACTTTTCCAGGGAAAGGACACACTACTTTCAACCCCTTTCCGAAACACAAGGTCCAAAATGGGGTCAAAAACCATCAGTCTAGTCCAACTCTCGGGCTTCAGAGATAAGGCTCAGAAACTCAACTGCGTGCTCCAGGTGACAGAGCAAATTACATGCCACCTTCCAAAGCTGGTTGGGCCCGTGGGAGGGGAGGACACCGCATGCACTAACAGGCTCTTTCCCATTCTAATTACAAGGATTCCATGAAGTCTCCAGCCGCCACTCTGTCTGGCTTTCTGGGTCTGGGTGTGTCGGTCACCACTTGGTTGCCAAGGTGTACAGATGGCCAGGGGACTGGGGATGGCTGGATGTGGCCAGCTGCCAGCTAGCTAGCACCCAAGTACCAGCTTACATCACACTGCTTCCTGGAAGCTCAAAAGGGGGTTTTCAGAAAACCCAGTTTTCACAGGGTGAGGCACAGTTCAGTCCTCTAAGGACCCATCACAAAGGTTGGTTGCATAAGCAAAATCAGTAAAAACCACTGCCCTCAAGTACCAGGTGGTCCCTATTTCCAGGCCAAGACAATTAACAACTTGATAAGGGGGAAAATAGAGATTGATTAGAATAAACTGGAATGAAACACTTTCTCTTTTTTCAGAGAAAGTCATGGAATAGAAATATATTTGTAATAATGGAACTAATAGCTTCAAGTGCTATCAACACGGGCCATGAACACTGCAGTCTAATTACATGGTTGCTCAATGGGGATAGACAGTCGGTTTGCACATGAGTAATTAAAGGCCACCATCACAAGGAAACATGTAGAGTCTCATTTAAAGAATTACAAATGAAAACTCTAAGGGAAAAAAAGATTAAAGGACAATTAGACAATACCAGACTAGAAAACCCAGCGGTGGTAGGGAAGCCAGAGCATTTAGAACTTGCAGATGACCCTGAACTGGTTCAGTTTTTCCAGAGGGTGAGGTGGGACAATGACACAGTCGTATGTTCTTCTTGGGCTCTGAAAACAATGCCACTAAGAAGACCATTTCCCAAGGTAATAGCAACAGCTACATCCAACCAGTCCATCCTAAAGGAGATCAGTCCTGGGTGTTCATCAGAAGGACTGATGTTGAAGCTGAAACTCCAATACTTTGGCCGCCTGATGTGAAGAGCTGACTCATTTCAAAAGACCCTGATGCTGGGAAAGATTGAGGGCAGGAGGAGAAGGGGACGACAGCAGATGAGATGATTGGATGGCATCACTGACTTGATGGACATGAGTTTGAGTGAACTCCGGGAGTTGGTGATGGACAGGGAGGCCTGGCATGCTGCAGTTCATGGGGTTGCAAAGAGTCAGACACGACTGAGCGACTGAACTGAACTGAACAGTAAAGGCATGACCACGTAAATTATGCAGTGGTTCAAAGCTAAGGCTCAAGACTTAGGCTTCAGTCCTTTTCTAGATAGTCTGTGCCTCCATTTCCTCACCTGAAAATGGGTTGCTATGAGGATTAAGTAAAATAATCCATGGAAAACACTTAAAACAGTGCCTGTTCTACAGTAAGTGCTTGATAAAAGTTAGGTGCTATTATTATTACATATTAACTTACAAAGAGGACTTCCTTGGTGGTCCGGTGGCTAAGACTCCATGTTCCCAATGCAAGGGGCCCGGGTTCAGTCCCTGGTCAGGGAACTAGATCCCACATGCCGTAACTAAAAATCCCACGAGCTGTAGCTAAGACCTGGTGCAGTCAAATAAATAAATTAAAAATTTTTTCTTTTAAATATTCATTTAAAATGACAAGCAGATGACCCCATGTCCGTTCCTGAAAACGCGAGATGACATTCAAATGATAAAGGCAAAAGATAAAACTACTACAATCAGATTATAAGTATGTAAAACAAAGTTATGCAGCTTATCAAAGTCCACTGAGAATAAAAAGTTAAATTGCTTGTTACTGTTAGACTCTCTATGTAATGTTTATGTTAAAAATTGAAAAGAATAAAGAAGATAATCAACACCGCCTCAAACCTTTGGCAGGATAAGGCAGGGGACAGAAATAGGGACCTAGTACTGTTTGGGTGTCTACACTGCGCCAGGGAACCCAGCCGCAAGTGTGCTGGGCGGAGCTCCCCGGGAGTAACCGTGTACTAATTAAGTTCCTCTCACACCAGAGGCAGACTTGGGCGACACATTCCGGTCAGTGAGACATTGGGGATATCTGCTGGCGCCTTCTGAGAAAGATGCCTCAGACACAGAGAAGAATCACGCCCTTTCCCCTCCACGCGGGACACCTGGACCTGCAGCAGCTGTCCCGTCATCCTAGAAGAGGAGCCTCACCATGCTCCGGGGATGCAGCAGACTGATGCGAAGCACAGGAGTGACCCTGCTGCTCTAAGGAATTGCCCAAGGCTGCAGCTGCCTGTGCTGGGGCCTGTGAATCAAGGTGAGGTAACACCTTTTCCTTAGGGTCTTCCCAGGTGGATCAGTGGTAAAGAATCCGCCTGCCACGCAGGAGACGCAAGTTCAATCTCTGGGTCCAGAAGATCCCCTGAAGAAGGAAATGGCAACCCACTCCAGTATTCCTGCCTGGGAAATCCCATGGACAGAGGAGCCTGGTGGGCTACAGACCACGGGGTCGCAAAAGAGTCGGACATGACTTAGCGAGTATACCACAACAGCAACAAAATACATTTTCCTTATGTTCAAGCCAGCAGAGTTGCAGTTTTCTGTTACTGGCAGCGAGAGCACCTTCACTGATGGGGCAGGGAGCATGAACAGCCTTCTGATGGAGGCCTGGCAGCCCCTCAAAGCCCTGTGGATTCTGCAGGAGGCCTCGCTGGAGCCCATCCTGGAGAGCGCTCAGGGTGGAAGGAAAAAAGGCAGTAGCTCTTCTATCTCCATCCTACAGAAGATCTAAGGACAACTTAGGCTTTTACCCAGCCTAAGGACATCCTACCCTGGCCTAAGGACAGCTCCAGATGGTGCAGCAAGCTGGTGACCGCACTGGGCGGCTGAGCTCCCTACTGGTCCCTTAAGAGGGGACCGGCAGAGGCCTCCTGGACTCCAGTGTTCATTTCTGGATTCACATGTTTCACAAAGCCTGTGACAAAACTGCCCTCTGGAGTAGGGCTGCCAGGAAACGCACAGGACACCCAGTTAAATCTGAGTCAGATAAAGAACAGTAACTTTTTACTAAGTATGTCCCACATGTGAGGCTTCCATGCCTCTGCTCCAGTTCTCCCCTCTCTGCCAGGTGCCAGACTCAGGACACAGGCCTCTGCCTGCACACTGGACACGGAGATGACCTCCATGCCCCCTGCTCATCATCTGGGCATCCCTGAGTGTGTCTGGCCCAGAGGCAGGAGGATGGCCGGCATCTGGCCTCATGAGGTCTCCGATGAGTCTAGGAAGGTCTGGTTCACATGTTAGAGGAACAGACAAGAAGTGGCTGATGCTTAAAAGGCAGGGGTAGGGCAGGCATCACTTTGGTTTCGGGAGGTGGGCAGCTAGGCAGCAGGTGGTGGAGCACTTGGGGGAGCACAGTGGCTCCTGACTTCCAACTTCCCCCATAAGAACTTCATTGATGAAGCAGAAGAGATGTTTCCCCCAGCCTACTCTGTCTGAATGTGAGTCCCCTGACTCTGGCCCACTTCTCTAGACTTACCTCATCTGTGGTCATGACGGCAGTGTGGTCTCCGTCCAGCAGATCATGTCTTACGGCACCATCCCCCAGGCCGAGGACAAGGTGTGTGGAATTTGCTTGGTGTGACACTGTCTACACCTGCTCACAAACGATCCCTTAATATAGCTGGCCCATGAGAGCAGAGCCTCATTTCCTGGAACCTGGCTTTATGGTTCCTGTCTGGTATCCCTCCAGTGTCCTGCCCAGGCCAGTCCTGGCGCACAGTAAGTGCCTGTGAAAAAACATCCCACAGACGCAGGAAGATCTGACCAAAAACTCCAGCCATGTTTTAGTGACAGGACAGATTTCCCTTCCCCAGCCCCTCTCTCCTCCTCCCAGTTTGCTGCCTCTTGTAGAAGGGGCTGTGCCAACAAGGTATCTTCGGAAAAGTTTGGGGCTCGTGACCACGAACTTCAGAAGGACAGAAGGGAGAAAACGAATGGAATCTCTTGCATTCACAGTGACCCCTTTTTTCTTCCCAGAAACAGGAAGGAGAACTAAACAGAAATGGCAGGTAAAAATGCTGTAGTATTTGCAAGGCCCAGTGCAAAGTGAAAACAGCTCCACCTTGTCTTCAAAAAGTGGGGAATAGGGCCAGGAATGGCAGTAAAATAAAAACCTTTTTCCTCTCTTCCACAGTCTCTCTTTCTCTGCCTGATACAGTGTCGATCTCTGCTGTCTAGACATCTCTAGGCCCGGGCAGACCCTCAGGGGACCCAGGGGCCTCGCCCCGTGACTCTGGCCACTCAAGGGGGCTTCTGGGTCCCCTTCCATCAGCCACCAGGTCAGAGAGCCCTCCTCTCCCCACAGACCCACCCCAGGATAGAAGCATCCACAGGATCAGAACCTCCCCGTGGGACACACTTGGTACCTGGATAGGGAGTGAGTGGGAGACTCGACCCCACTGAGTCATCGCTTTGTGGTGCTGCCAGCCTCCGGTGGGAGGGCCGCCACGCCCCACCAGTGGCACAGACCCTGGCCCTCCCTGAGCCCTCCCCCAGGCCCCCGCTGGGACATCATCAGCTGCTGGGGTGTGGGGTGAGGAGAGGAGGCAGATGCAGCCCCAGCCAGGGGACCCAGTCTCCCCATACTTCATTTACAAAACATAACTCAAAGACAGAATTATTAAGAATGTCAAGATGGTGACTGCAGAGCATTAAGCCCAAGGGTGGGGGAGAGAGCAGGGGGCCCTGTGTGATTGCACTGGTCGTGTACTCAGGAAACTGGCCCTGAAGTCACAGTGCAGATTCAGAGAGGATGCAACGAAACAAAAGAAAACAGACACAAGAGATCCTCCAGCTAATGGAGGGTGCCCGGTGCTCATAAACAGGATGAAAAATTAAACTCGATCACTTCAAAAAAAACTGGGCCCATACCTGGCCCTAGGTAACAAGGCATTTCTCAGCCTAACACCCGACCCCTGTCTCCTCCCCACTGTCCCTAAAATCCTCTGGCTCCATTTGATATCCTCCTGAGATGCTGCCCAAGTAAATAATTCCTTTCAGTGGTTCCTAACCAGCAGTAGTACCTGGCTGGGCCCAGTGGATGTCTGGAAGAGGGGTGCTCAGTGGACAAGGGAATCAGTACAGGCAAAGGGGCGGAAGGTAGTAGATGACCGGTAGCGTGCCGGGCAGTCCCAAACCACGAGACAGGTCCCCCCAGCACAGCAGTGACACCCACTTAGAAAAACCACACAGGGGAATTTCAAGTCACCGAAGCTTCGGTGGAAACCTGCCCGTCAGGGCCGCCTCCTCTCCTTTGTCGTGGAGGCGACAACAGAAATCCCTCTGGAGTCCTGCCCGTTGTCCCCTCGAGTTCTGAGCTGAACCTGCTGCGGCGTCTGCCAGTACTGAGCACCCCTCACCCACCGCGCCCATCCCTGGCCCCAAGGCCCCACCTTAAAAGGCAAGAAAGAGAAGAGGAGTTTCACTGTAGGTTGGGACCATGCAGGAGCTGGAGTGTGAGGCTGGTCATTTTTCTAGCTGCCCTTCATTGCCCTCCTCTCTCCTCCTCCTCCCAAGCAAGCCCTACTAGGGCCTCCCTGAGAGGGATGGGGGAGGGTCCCACGGATGCCCAGGGCTGAGAGGAGGGCTTCAGGAAATCTCCCTGCGGTGGCTGCTGTGAGCCACCAGGGTGGAAACTTAGCAAGCGTGAGATAATCGCCCAGTTTTATATATAGCACCTGTGTCTTCCGGAGACCTCAGAGCGAGGAAGGGCAGGTTTAACCACCTCGTGCCTCCCCAGGGGTGAGCAGGGCTCACTGGGAAGCAGACCTACCTTCTCGGAGCCCTGCTGGGAAGGGTCGGGCCCTCGGGAGGGGCACAGAGTCTGGATCCCCTGCCCTCCTGGCCACTGTGGGCGCAGGGCCAGTCTGAGGATGAGTGATGGGTGAGCAAGACTCCCCACACTACATGGGCAACTGAGAAAGATGGCGCGGGGCAGCTGGGCTACCAGCCTCCTCTGCCTGAACAGATGCCTAGAGCCCATGCGCCTGCACACAGTTCCTGCTCAGCTGTCTCCCATGTGCCCACTTTACAGCTGAGAAAAAGGTGTTGAAGGGACAGTGGTCCTGGTGGGGGGAACATGGCCTGGGAGGAGAGAGGGCTGTCTGGGCCCTGGCCCTGCGCTCAGCAGGCCCACCTGTCTGTTCCTGTCTGGTCCTGCATAACCTGCTTAAGGGCACCACAGACCTTGATGCTCCCCAAGAGAGGAAGAGGCTGGGGCTGTGAAAAATGTTAGGGAACCCTGGTACATCATGGAGCACCCTGGGGTACCTGACTACAACAGAGGGAGGAAGCTAATACAGCCAGGTTAGGCAGCTGTCAGCAAACCACAGGCTGGTCTGGAGTGCTCCCCCATTGCACACCTGGTGTGGCACCCCTCTCTCGGGCACAGGCCCCCACGTGCACACCTACAGCCATGCAGCGAGATGCTCCACCAAGACCCCAGAGGTGAAGAGACTCTGGACCTAGCTGGCTATTCTCCACTCTTCTGGTCTCTGGAGGCCCCCTCCACAAGTTCCCAGACTGTGACTAATCCTGTCTCCCCGTGAGTGAGTCGATGCCTGTGAGTCCCCCCGCCCCCCGCCCCAACCCCCTCATTTCTCTCCACCCCTCCTGCCCTGGCTCCCTACACACACCATGGTGAGAAATAGCTCGGAAATAGAGGGGAAACCAGGTTTGGAAAGGGCGCTTCACTGGGGAGGGAAGTGGCCAGCAACTGCTATATTTATTTCTATTTTTCTAAGACCTCTGTGCCCCCTCTGCCTAGGGGTGACAAGGACTGCATCCTCCCCGCAGATTTCCGGTCTTTTCCCATTTTAGATCCACGGCAGCCCGTCTCTGCGTCTATCTCCTCGCCCCAGGGCCCAGGACAGAGGCGCGGTCTGAGTGAGTTTCCAACAAGGAAAATTTCTCCTGGGTTATTTATAAGGCACCGGTGGAGACTTTCTAAAATAATCCTAAATGCTCTTGGTGGCTCCTGCTCTCATTCATTTCTTCCTTGTATCTCAGAACAGCCCACGAAGGAGACCATCTTTCTACTTAGTTCAGGCTTGAAAGCTCTTCTACTTACTTACGATAGAGACAGCCAGCATCCTGAATGTTGAAGACAACTACCTGTGTGCGTCCTGAACACCTACACCCACTTCCATAAAACAACCTACCACATCCAGGCCGTATTTACCGGAATCCTTTCTCCCACTCTCACCCCTCGACGTCCTAACTCTAAAATGAGAGCCTGTGACTTAGTCCTAACCCACAAAGACCTCTCTGACTTATTCAGAGAATTAAAATTTTTTGGACTCTTGATTATCTAATTTTCTCTTTTTGCTCGGCTATTTCACAGTGGCTTTGGCAATAGGCCATCACTGAAAGCCAAGCAGGAGGCCCTCGGGGAGAGGATGAGGTGTCCATGCTCGCACATCCTAGGGTGGGCCTTTGACATCTGTGGGAGACGTGAGTGCTATCTCCAGCATTTCCAGTTCTTCTCCTGGGCACGTGGTATGTCTTGAGTCCTCTGTCCCCTTAAAGTTAGGTGAGGGCATGAGCCTTTCTTGGCCAATTGAATATAAAAACAAGTGGCAGGTGCTACTTCTTGGCTGAAGCTTTACAAGCCAGGACAGGATTCGCCACATTCTCATTCGCTCTGTCTTGGTACCC
Source organism: Bos mutus (assembly GCF_027580195.1). Lineage (NCBI taxonomy): Eukaryota > Metazoa > Chordata > Mammalia > Artiodactyla > Bovidae > Bos > Bos mutus. Next base: position 56,393,598 of record NC_091632.1, on the reverse strand, counting down.
AGCGGAGCTCCAGACAGTGGCAGCACCACCGGCCTGGGTTACAGGGTGAGCACAACAAACAGCAGAGCCCACAGCTGACCCAGGTCAGGTAGGCAGCATGAGCAAGAAACACACCTTTGTTGGTTTCGGGGCTATTTGTTATGCAATAAAACCTAGCTCATCCTGACTAATACAACACCTTTGATTGAAAGTAAAAATTATAAGGCTGCTGTGAACCAAGCTTGCTGCTAAGACAAGAAAACTGCAACAGAGAGGGAAGTGAAGGGTCCAGAGGGAATTATCTGCCATCCCTTAAGCCAGATTTGTTTTCTCATGTTTCATGCTTTTGTGCAAGGGGGTCCTTCTACTCCAAATATCCTTCCCCCTTTCCTGCCTAAGTGAATTCCTCCAAAATTTAACTCAAACAGCACCACCTCGGAGATTTCTCTTCCCAACAGTCACAGATGGAGTGGCATCTGTCCTCTGCTTCCAGCAGGACTCCAAATGGACTTATCATTCTAAACACACAGAAACTGTGCTGAACACTATTACCTGGATAGGCAGTATGGGGCCATGGTTACTAGGACAAGGTCTAGAGCGGTGACTCAACCAGAGGTAATCTGCCCCTCAGGGGACATTTGGCAACGCCTGAACATATTTTTGATTGTTAAACCTGGGGAAGGTGCAACTGGTCAGGGATGCTGTTAAACCCCCTACAGTGCACAGAACAGCCCCCCAAACAAATATATATATGATGCCCCAAAATGTCAATAGTGTCAAAGTTGAGAAAACCTATTCTAGAGTAAGAATGTCTGAATTCATATTCATATTCTGACTCTTCTATTACTGTGATTTTAGGCAGATTAACTCCTCATTCAATGCTGACCACATAATAAAAGCGTAGTTAAGAACTTCCCTGGCTGTCCGGTGGTTAAGACTCTGTTTCTCCACTACAGGGACTGTGGGTTTGATCCTGGAGAGAGAATTAAGATCACACAAGTCATGAGTGTGGGGGGGGGGGAAGGACTGAAATAAATTATTGCATAATAGGTGTTGGGTATGTCATTTGCATCCTTGATTGAACTGGAAATTCCTAGAGGATAGGAACTAAGGTTCACTAATACACAGATCCATATCTGCCAGGACAACCTGGATGCTGACAGCACACAATAAATATTGTGGGCTGTATGAATAAAGAGTTATTTATAAGAGTTCACTCTTCCCTGAAAGTTAGCAAGTTGCAAACAGTAGATAAAACCCTTCACCTGGTCCCAAGAAGACAAAGTCTGTGCATTTAGCAAAACCTCTGCTGGTTTTTGTGCCAAGTATTTTATTACTACTAGTTCACTGCAGAGCACTATTGCAAGTATAGTAACTCTCATTAACCAGAATATTTAAGAAATGAGATCAACATACACACCATCCTGGAAGAATGCAAGTTCATGGGAAATGAGTTTTATAACAGTGATGCTATCTGGAGAAGTGACTTGAATCAAAATGAACTTCTCACCAATAGCCATAATACTTTTTATTTATTCAAACTCAAACCAAGGGCAGATATAAAATTTTAATTTGAACCAGGAATGTAACAAGAGGGGTTTTCCCCTTTCTTAACTCTATTGAACAAGTTCAAACCAGACATAAACCTAGGTTTTCAAAAAGTACCAAATCAGAAAAACATTTTGGACCAAAGCATCATGTAATTCAGCTCCGTCTTCGATCTCAGGCCCAATCAAATGACCCGCTGAAATGTGCTGGAATATTCTAACGGGCCACGGTGACTGTGTGGAAAGCCTGTGACCATCCACCATCCTCACTGCCTGGGTTGGGCTCAAGGGACACGTGTAAAAATCCTCTGTTCGTTTTCCAAAACTCCTCTAAGGCCACGCAGAAAACAATTCCTTCTTTGTGATAGATTGTTTGTGCACATTCACCAAAGGAGATTTTGCAAATATTATACTTCATTAGACCGAGAGAGAAACAACCATGTCCTTTCATTTCTTATGACTCACTGACGTGAAGATTAAGGATGCTTATTTCATGTGCTGTGAAGTCCTGTATACATCATTAGGCAGAAACACAAAAATAAATGCATTCTTCAGTCAGCTACCCTGCCTCCCAGGGGAGCCCAAACGCCCCTGCGGGTCCTCAAACTGGCAGCAATCCCATCAACACTCAGGACCACTTCCTGCCACCACCCCCACCCCCAGGAGGCAGAAGACAAACCATCAAGAACACTTCCAAGCAACTAAGGGTGAGACGATGCCATTCAGAGCACCCTGAAAAATGACTGCGGTCGCCACTGTCTTCACCGGTTTTAAATGATACACACACTTTTCTCTGTTTGTTTAATTAATATAAAAAAGGAAGCATATCTGGGACCTTCAGGATGACCGTGGTGCAAAACTAAATCCAGTACAGGCGCCACTGAAGAGACGAAGAGGGAAGGAGCGCCTCGGGGAGGGGGGCTGCCGGGCCACAGCCTTCCAGGAGGCCCACAGGAGGCCAGGGAGGCGGCATGGAGACACTTGGCAGCTCTTCCTTTGTTTTTCTTTGTATTTCCAGGCCCGATAACACCTTTCCCTAAATACAGCACCCGCTGAGTCAGCTTGGGTGGGATCCTGAGGAGCCAGAGCTGGGGGGTGGCAGCGTGTGGGTGGGGGCGCCCTGGGTCTCCTGCACACCGCCGTCCCGCCGTGGGGGCGGCTGCTCTGGGTCACCATGCTTTTTTTGGAATCAAGAGATGGTTGGGGCAGGAAGGGACCTCAGAGATGACCAAGCACCCACCCGCATCCCCCCCCCGCCCCCCACCAAAGTCCTGAGAGAGGAAGCTCACACCAGGGTTGGGGACCAGTGCCCAGGGCTTTTGACTCTTGTTTGACAGCATCTCTGTGGAATTTTCTTTCAAAGCCATATCGTTTCAGCGAAGAGGATATACAGATGGCAACTAAGCAGATGGAAAGATGTTCAACACCACTTGTTGTTTGGTCGCTAAGTCGTGTCTGACTCTTTTGCGACCCCATGGACTGTAACTCGCCAGGTTCCTCGGTCCACAGGATTTCCTAGGCAAGAATACTGGAGTGGGTTGCCATTTCCTTCTCCAGGGGATCTTCCTGACCCAGGGATCGAACCCCTGTCCCCTGCATTGGCAGCTAGATTCTTTACCACTGCGCCACCGAGGCAGCCCACCACTAGGGAAAAACAAAACCACCATGAGACAGCCCTGCCTGGCTATCAGAGTGGCTAGAAAAAAAGATAGCAACACCACCACGTGCTGGCGAGGATGCAGAGAAACTGGATCACTGCTGGTAGGAACACACAAGGGTGAGGGCATGCTGGAAACAGTTTGGCAGTTTCTTAAAGAACTTAATAAACAGGCAACAGCCTATGCCCCAGTGACTGCATTCCTGGACATTCAATGCAGAGAAATGAAAGCTTATGGCCACAAAAATAACCTGTACATGAAGGTTCACGTCAGCTCTATCTAAATTGCCAAATAATGGAAACCACCCAGATGTCCCCTCCTAAAAGTGAGAGTTTCTTCAGCGTCTCAGAAGCCACGCCAAGGGTGAGGATTCCAACTGACAAGCTAAGGGACCCCTGAGAGCACGGCGCTCACTCCACCCCACGCCTTTGCCCCGTGGCGGCCGTTCACCGCCCCACGTGGCCCCTACACGGTGCTCATCAGAAGCCACCTTCCCTGGTAACAGTGCTCTGCTCCTCTCTAAGAAGGTGCTCAGAGCTCACGCCCTGTGGTCTCAGCTCTGCCCACTGAGGCTACCAACAAAGAGGTCCCTTCCTGCAGGTCAGTAACCCCGAGACAAGCATCTGTGGGAAGCTGGGGCCTCCTGGCCATCTGCCCCTTTGGAATAAATTTCTTCCCTCTGCTCATCCGGTGTCTCCTAATTTAGCTGAAGTCTGTAGGCAGGTGATGCAACCTGATGCACCCACTTCAAGTTTAGGTGCTAATGTTATGTTTGAAATATAAACCCCAGACAGGCTTTTACCCGTGCCGTTTGAAAGGGGCCAGAAAGCCTGGGGCTGCACAGTGTAATCAATCCAGGAACCTGTGAAATGGAGAGGCCCGTGACACCCGCGCTGGGTGGCCTGGGGAACCGGGATTCTAGAGATCAGAGCTCTGTACCTGCAGGACCCCTGCCCTCCGGCAGCAGTGCCCTCTCTCTCCTATGGGAGGAGGCAGGAGAGATCCCAGGCTGCAAGAACCAAGGCCTGATGCCCTCCCCTCCTGCCATGGTCAGAGGCTCACCGGCTGAGCAGTGAGCAGCTTTTTCACTGTTTATTGCCCTTTTGGGTTAGGAGTTCTTCACTTTTCCCCTCCCTCAGGCCAGGGGCAGAGAGACGGCTCCAGAAGCTCACTTCTGCTACAGTTCCATCAACCCATCTGTTTCTGCACAAAAGCCTATTCATTAGAAGGAAAAGAATACTCTCTTAGTTCCACCTCTGTGAACAGAAAACTTATCTTGAACAGACTAAAGCGCTACTCCAAGGCACCTGTGTGAAGACAACTCTCTTGCCCTCCAGGTGGAATAAGTCCAAGGCAGCAAGCAACTCTCGGAGAAGGCAATGGCACCCCACTCCAGTACTCTTGCCTGGAAAATCCCATGGGCGGCGGAGCCTGGTAGGCTGCAGTCCACGGGGACACTAAGAGTCAGACACGGCCGAGCGACTTCACTTTCACTTTTCACTTTCATGCACTGGAGAAGGAAATGGCAACCCATTCCAGTACTCTTGCCTGGAGAATCCCAGGGATGGGGGAGCCTGGTTGGCTTCCATCTATGGGATCGCACAGAGTCGGACATGACTGAAGCGACTTAGCAGCAGTAGCAGCAGCAGCAAGCAACTCTAGTTTCCTCCACCTGTGGTTCAAACCTGTGGTTCAAACCTCTCATCAGCCCAGCATCTGCTCTGCTTTGATGTTTGGTAGCTAGGTCTAACACTTTGCGACCCCATGACAATAGCCCACCGGGATGCTCTGTCCATGGGATTTCCCAGGCAAGAATACTGGAGTGGGTAGCCATTTCCTTCTCCAGGGGATCTTCCCAACCCAGGGATCGAACTTGCATCTCCTGTATTGCAGGCTGATTCTTTACCACTAAGCCACAGGGGAAACCCATTTTCCTCTGCATTCAGCACAGTTAGTCCTCATCTTCCAAAAGCACGAGGCCTGGAACTAAGCTCAGCAGCCCTCTGCATGGAGCTCCACCCGCTTCGTCTCTTTTCCAGGTAACATACAAAGGAAGGAGCAGGGACCTGGGAGACATTGATAGGTTCAAATCCCAGCCCTGCCACTGATCAGCTGTGCCCTTGGAACTGGCAACCTCATCTGCCTGATCCCCAGTCTGCTCATTATAAAAGGGGGAAACTAACAGATGCCTTGGAGAAATTAAAGTAACTTATGGAACATGCCTGGTACATAACATATACTTCAGAAATCACAGCTGCTGTTACTTCATCGGTACTGTGTAGCCTAAGACTGCATTTGTAACAGACGTGCCACCAACTAGTGCGTGCTGAATGTTTGTTAACATTTTAACTCCCAGTGAATATCAAAAGAAAAATTTCTGAGCCAGGTCTCCGCTATCCTATCCTTCATGCAGTTAACTTTGTAAAACTTCTATTCGGGACTTACAGTCTTTTGTTTTTAGAATTTTATTTATTCATTAATTATTTTGGTCTGTGCTGGGTCTTCATCAGGGTGTGGACTTTTCTCTAGTTGGGAGAGCAGGGGCTGCTCTCGAGTTGCCGTACGTGGGCTTCACATTGCAGTGGCTTCTCTTGTTGCAGAGCACCGGCTCTAGGGCGTGGGGGTTTCAGTTGCTGTGGTTCCCAGGCTCACAGGCACAGACTCAATAGTTGTGGTACACAGGCTTAATTGCGCCGCAGCACGTGGGATCTTCTCGGACCAGGATGGAACCAGTCTCTCCTGCACTGGCAGGCAGACTTTCTTTACCACTGAGCCACCAGAGACCTTATATTCCCTTTTACAATACCTGGTCATGGAGTCATACTGAACTATTTTCTGAAGTTCTTGAAATCTTCTTTCCAAGGTCACATGTCATATGTCTGCAAGCCACAGTCAGAAGCCCCAGACTAATAATCCCCAGCAATGTGCCACCTGGGACATTCAGGGCACTTCCCGCCAGGCTAACCCACGCTGACCTTTAGGGCCAGCTCCCTTCCTCTGCATCTCCTGGTGAGACTCACTGCCTTCCTCTGGGGATGTGGTATTTGAGGCCAATGGTGACAGACCAGAAAATCTAGGCCAGTCCAGAATGCCAAAGAAAGAATGCCAGGAAGAACCTCTGACCTGCAAGAGTTGGTTCAGTTTCTCGGCATGAACCAACAGCCCGCAGTGAGGCGGGAGGCGGTTCCCTGGAGGGAGTGGGCTGATGCTTAATGTATAGTGTGATACCGCAAGGCAAACAGCGTCTCAGACACTGCTCCATATGGCCTTAGCCTGGGATGGAAACTAATTACCATCCTGTGTATATTTCCAGGTCGGAGCAATAAGGGAGCTACTGTCCAGCACACTCACCATCCAGACTGCCTCTGAGGTCAAGGCTGCCACATGCTAACAAGTTCTTTTCGTGGTTTCATTCCTCCCAGACGTTAGCCCCTCCGTCGTGCGAAGAGCAGGAGACTGGGGCTCAGGGGGATGTTATCACAGGCCAGCCCTGAGACCCATCTCTCCGAAAGGGTATGTGGTCCAGTAACATCATGGGAAGGACTCAACAGTTCAGGGTCTAGAAACTCTGCTCGGACATCGAGTGGCCGACTTGGGAATGGGAAGGTGAGTGAGGACCAGAGGCAGGCAGGAAAGATGCGAACCCCAAGGAATCACAGCATAAGCTGTCACCGCGTATTATAGTCAAGAAGGAAAGGGGGATTTCCACATTGGCAGTACACCAGAGGAGAGGCCCGTGTTTGGCAGGCAGGGTGCCCAAGACGGTGGTGATGTGTGGCCCAGACAGTCTGTGCTGCTCTGTGGGTTGGGGAAGGGGACCCACCTGTGGCCACGCAGCCCCAATTCCTGGGAGAGTCTACATAGGCTCCTACAGGCCCTCCTGCAACGCCGAAGTGTGCTGGTGTGCCCCGGGCGGTCCAGCTCAGCCCGGCCACCTGACTGTGCTCTCCCACCACACCATCCCCCACCCTCCCGGCCCCAAGAGCAGCTCAACAGGTCTGTTGAGCCAGGACAATGGCAAAAAGCAGCTGTGGGGCTGGGAAATGCTGGACAAGCTCTCCTGTGCTTTCTTTCCTTTGGGGTGTGCAAAGCGGGCTGCAGAGACCCAGCCTGGGCCTCAAGGCCTCAGTTGGGTCTGCAGTGGAAGAAAGCATCTCTTAAATCTAAGAAAAAGTGAAAAAAGTGCAAGTGTTAGTCTCTCAGTTATGTCCAACTCTGCGACACCATGGACTGTGGCCTCTGTCCATGGGATTCTCCAGGTAAGAATATTGGAGTAGGTTGCCATTTCCTCCTCCAGGGGATCTTCCCAACCCGGGGATGGAACCTGGGTCCACTGAATTGCAGATTCTTTACCCGCTGAGCCACCTAAGAAAGATCCTGTCTTCTTCTTCTCTCTTTTTTTTTAAGTCTTTATCGAAAGTGTTACAATACTGTTTCTATTTTATGTTTCGGTTTTTTGGCTGTGAGGCATCTTAGCTCCTCCCCTCCCCCCGCCCCCCGCACCGGTTGAACCTTCACCCCCGCATTGAAAGGTGGAGTCTTCATTACTGGACTGGCAGGGAAACCCTAAGATCCTGTCTTAATAAGCGTGTGCCCAGCCCACCAGCAGACACAGTACAGGGAAGCAATGAAGGCCAATCAAACCACATACAAGTTCAAAGACCTCCCTGGTGGGAAGAGCCACAGCTAGACAAAGTGGTGGTGTTTCTTACACACACACACACACACACACACACACACACACACTCACTCCATCCTCTCTCTTATGCATGATGGTGACTCTAAAAAATGCAGCAAGAAAGCAGAGGAGCGAGGGGAGGGGAGAGAAGAGATGGAGGGTTCCTCACCCCTAGAAGGCTGGGCCTCCTGCCTGGGGGACCTGTCAGTTTCCACCTCCCAAACAGAAGGACTAGAGGCAGGTCCCAGGTGAGTAACCTGACACCTCTTGCCCAGCAGCTGGATCTAATGGATTGTTTTCTACTCTTGAAGCTCTGAGCCCTGGTGACAAAGTGAGGCCTCTCCTACAACGGAGAAACCTTCTTGGAAAAATAAATCCTGCCACCCATTCTGTCACCATCCTTCACAGTTAACGGCACTTTGGGGTGAGACGGCCAGGGGCCACTCCACGAAGGCAAGTTAGGGTCCTGGTTGGGGACGAGGGGCCAGAGACAGGCTGCCTCTATCCCTGCCTGTTCTGTGTCAAGACCTTGAGACACACAATCTCAGCTCATCAGCTCCAGAGCCCACGAGGAAGGGTGGTCATCCTCACTTGGCAGATGAAGAAACCGAGGCTCAGAGAGGTGAAGTTCTTCTCTGGGACAGAGTGAGGGTGTGACTTCACCTGTGGCTGGCCGGAGTCCTCTTCTCCAGCAGACCCCCCCTAACTTCCCTACACCTCCCACTAACCTCAGCATCCAAAAGACCTCAGTCCCCACTTTTTCTTCTAGGGGAAGAAGGGCACCAGTAGGCAATATTCCCTTGGGTGCCCTCAGCACTTTCACCTAAGCGAAGAGAATGGTGGACATTGCAAGTTCAGCTTAATATGCTCAGGAACGACAGCGGGGCTACCTCTAAGTCCTCCCACCTTGCTGTCTGTTGAGCATTTCATACATCCAGACACGGCGCCAGGCACTTCACACATGGCCTCATTTAAGGCTCACCATCTTAAGGCTGGTATTATCAGCCCCACTGCACAGATGTTGAAACCGAGGAACAGAAAAGTAAGACATTTCTCTAGGGTCACACAGTCAGGAGGTGGCAGAGCTTAGACTCAAACCCAGGACTGTCCTGACTCCACACCAGGGCTATCTCCCTGGAAGGGTCTACACAGCCCCTAGCCCAGCCAGCCTCCCCAGAACTCTTCCAAAGATTCAGACTCAAGCTTCTCTGGTAGTTCAAACAGTAAAGAATCTGCCTGTAATCCAGGAGATATGGGTTCGATCCCTGGATTGGGAAGATCCCTGGAGACGGGCATGGCAACTCACTCCAGTATTCTTGCCTGGAGAATCCCCATGGACAGAGAAGCCTGGCGGGCTACAGGGCATGGGATCGCAAAAAGTCAGACACAACTGAGCAACTAAGCACAGGACAGATACTAAGTAGAAGCCCCTCCCAAGTTTTCCTGACCATGTGCCTCTGGTCGACTGGGGTGAGGATGGAGGGGTCCCCCAAGACCCCATCTTAGCCTCACAAGAGCATATTTACAGCACAGTCATTTAAGCATTGCATTAAGGTGGGTGTCCCCATCCTCTCCAACCTCCAAGAGCCTTTGGATCCAGAATAGTGTCTTTTCTTGACCACTTCTAACAGAGATAGCAAACCCTTCAAGGCCTTGACTATCTTCAGTGGCTGCTGCCCAGATTCCTCTATTCCTTGTTCCACGACACGCACTGAAGCTTCCTGCATTTTCCATGCCAACACCAATTCATTATTTATTAACTCATATTTAATGACTGTGCTTGTTTAATAGTTAGACAACTTGTTCTTGCATTTCGCAAATCTCAAGTATGTCTGTTGGCATCCACTTTGCCCTAGAGGGCACATCCCCAAGGACAGGGATCGCATCAATTAAGCCATTCTCCTCAGCAGAGGTAACTGCAGACAGAGATGGTAGACCAATGCCTGTTGTTTGGGCAGCCACGGGGGTGCCACCTCCGCCTCTCAACATGGGCAGTCACCGGAAAGGAGGTCCAGCTCTGGGCACGGGTTTTGGGATCTAGCCAGGGCCCAGCCATACTTCAGAAGTGCCCAGCATCTAACTGCCAAATGAAATGTCTGCTTTAAAGACTCAAGATTTTGCTGAAATCTTCTCTTTCACTTCCTAAGACACAAGAGAAAACCACCACATGGTACTGGAAAAATCAATGCCCCCATTAAGCATCCCTGGACTCCAGATGGAGTTGTGGTCTGGTCTCAATTATTCAGGAGCTGACAGCCCTGCTCGAGGTACATCAGACCCCTGCTCTGCACCCGCTCCTCACTCCCGCCAGCCGTTCCTCGTGTCCATCGCATTCGCAGGGTTAGCAAACCACAGAAGCATAAAGTGCTCTGGCTGCGATGGTCACTCAGGCAGGAAGAGGTGCGCTACTGAGCAGCTGGAGTCGAACTAGGATGCAATTTCGAGTGTCTGCTCATCCCTGCTTCCCAGCCCCACTGTCATGCCCACGTCAGAACTGGCTCTGCTATGGACATAAAGGTTGTCTCTGACATACTTCTTAGCAATTTCTCCTCTGGCAACACAGATGTGGGCGTATCTTGCATTGGTACAGTGCTTGCCCTCATCCATCCACTTTTGGAAAGACTTATAAAAACATCATATTTGTACACCTGAAAGTAATATGATACCATAAGGTAACTATATGTCAACTTTAAAAAATAATATAGATCATTGTTTATTAAAAAAAAACAAGTATACGGAAGGGTATGCGTGACAGAAATAAACAAATGAGTACTGGAGAAATAAAGAGAAAACTTGGGGGGAAAAAAGCAACATCATAGTATTCATAACAAAAAAAACTTAGACAGGAAAGCATATACTCTCAAAATGACTCTACAAACACAATGTCATTTGAGACTCGCAAAAGACCACACGAGATCAGAAGATGATCGATACACCCATTTTACAAATGACGTCACCAAAACCCAAAGAAACCAAGGACCGAATCTGAGAGTCCTAGTCTTTCCAGCACACTGCACTCCTGGAGTAAGACCTTCTCAGAGAACGTCTTGTGTGTCCTAAATTACTGGAATTAGCTAAATGCTGAATACTAATGACTACTTAATGCTGTGACAAAGATGATGACAATGGTGAAGAGGAGGAAAAGATTTCGATGGTCTCATGCAGACTAAAATATCCAGTTATAACGCATTCAAAACGTCCCATACGTCAGCACATTTTTCTATCTGTAAGGATTTTCCAGAAGTCTCTCAAACCAGTGTCTTCCCAACCTCCCAGCTTGAACACACAGCGACCCATTTTCCTATGCTTGGCTCAGCAACCCAGGTCTCAGGATCTGCTGTCCCAACAAAACCTCCTAGCCATTTCTTAAGAGCCATTTCTTAAGCTACTGGCTGCGGTTGGATTTTCCACTTGACATTGTTAACAGATTAAACTGTTTATCTCATTGTCATACACAGGCCTTTTCAGTTTCCTGCTAATAGATTCAGGTTAGATAAGGATTACAGAAGTGATACTCCCTGAGTTCCTCTCTGTACCCGAGCCGGTATCCTTTCCCCATAGTTATGAGGTGTATTTTCTTAAACCTACTCTTTAGATAGCCAACTTGCAAAAAGAAAACCTTACACACCCGTGCATAGCAGAGGACTAGCCAAACACCAGCTCCTACACAACTAAGGAAGAAGCGCTTAACACGAGACCCTGCTGAATTATACATTTTACGACTCAGCCATCAATTGCCATAGAGAAGAAGAAAACAAATTGAGCTGAGCCTGGAAAGAATGTCAGTGAAACTGGAAAAACACTCGCTGGGAACCGCCTGGGGGTGCAGGGACCTCCCCAGTAACTGCCGGGGTCCCACAAACTCACAGCATACCAAGAGAGATTGTGGGGTGAGCTGGTGGATGGCTGGTCACCGGGGAACCAAATCCCTCCATTCTGAGGCACTCTAAAGACTCCCCATAGTGAATGAAAATATTAAGTGCTGTTAATATAAAATGTATTACAGCTTCTTCTTGGGAAACAGTACAATCAGTTTATTCATCCTGATTAAATGGATGGTGGGGGGAGTAGGAAGCAGAGGACCCATTGAGACGGGTCAGGAAAGAAAACTGCTGTCACAGTTCCAAAAGCCCAAAGCAAAAGTACCTCGTTCCTGCCTTCTGGACGCATTAAGATCAGTTTTATAAACGTGAGCAAATAGACCAGGTTCTGCTTGGCCAAGGAAAGGGCTTACCCTGCATCATAATACTTACATCATCTCTGGGTTGTTGTTGTTTCGTTGCTAAGTCGTGTCTGCCTCTTTTGTGACACCATGGACTGTAGCCACCAGGCACCTGTGCCCATGGGATTTCCCAGTCAAGAATACTAGGGTGAGTTGCCATTTCCTTCTCCAGGGGATCTTCCTGATCCAGGGATGGAACCTGTGTCTCCTGCATTGGCAGGCGGATTCTTTTCCACTGAGCCACCAGGGAAGCCCCATCTCTGGGTTAGGCAAACCCTAATCTTAGTCACCAGGTCAATGGAAATGATCTCAATGCCTCTGTTTGAGATGCTGCATCATTTTATTTTCCCTTTCCACCCAGAATTTTACCACAAAGGTAAAAAGCTAGACTAACAGAATAATAGTGACCTTCAAGAGGGTGGGATCTCTTCAGTCCAATATTTGTCACCACCAGATCAAATGAGGAGTTTTTTTTCTACTTATTCTACAATGGGAAAATAAAAATGTATCCTCCCCCTCCATGTTCCACCCCCGCCTCTTTAAATCCTACATAAATATGAACTGCAAAGGTTCATTCTGCTTGCTTACTGTCAGTACCTCCTTCTTTTTGGTTACTTATAAAACTTAACAGCCGGTTTGGAGCAAAACAGAAGTAAAATTTTCAGCAAATTAAACATGTAGTACTGACCAGTGGCCTGAAGAGATATCTTTTGTTGAATGGGTTTCCATTAAGTAATATCAAGTCAGTAAAATGCCCAAGTAAAACTCAACAGAGGGGAAAGATCAGATCTCTAAGAGTGAATTCTTAATGAAACTGTTTTAGAAACACTCCAGACAAGTTAGTCAAAAGCCTGCGTGTTGGCTTACCAGTGGAATGATGATCATATGTCATTCCTCACCAGAGAAAGCCTGGAGGGCCCTGCCTTCCCATGAGAATCATCAGAGTGGTCTTCCCTGCTCAGACACTCCGGGAGATCTTGTTCCCTGAGGCTGGTGCTGATCTTTGATCCCCAATCCCATCACTGAATCAAAGGAAACTACACTAGGAGACAGAGAGAAGGTAAGACCAGCCTTCTCGCTGTTGTATGAACTGCACTTGAAGAAGCTGCTGTGGTCCCACAGTCGCCTGTGAATTCACACAGAGAGAGTGAGTCGCTCAGTTGTGTCCGACTCTTTGCCATCCCATGGACTGTAGCCTACCAGGCTCCTCTGTCCATGGAATTTTCCAGGCAAGAGTACTGGAGTGGGTTGCCATTTCCTTCTCCAGGGGATCTTCCCAACCCAGGGATTGAACCCAGGTCTCCTGCATTGCAGGCAGACACTTTACTGTCTGAGCCACCAGGGAAGCCTGGTGAATTCACAAGTAGACTGTAAACACCGGGTTTTGAGAAATCGATTTCATTCTAGCCTTACTGGGTGAGGCACAATCATTTTCTAGGATTGTAATGTAGTACCTAAACAAAATCTTAAGCTGCTACCAAGCATTTCTTCCAAGAGGCCCAGTGGATTTTCCAGACATTACTACTCAAGGTGTCTCCTAACTCCACCTCCACTAACGTTAACTGAGCCTCTACTACATTCTGGGAACCATCTAAGGCACTTTAAAACACGGCCCCCCTGAACTCTCATCCCCTACTCTGCAAGGTCATGCCTCCGCTCCCCATTTTTCAGAGGGTTTGCAGGCACGTGCGGCCTTGGATTTCACCCAGTTCTCGGAAACCTCAGTCAGACACCCCTACTCCTGTGGCAGAAAGGTCTCGGGAATGAGCAACGAGCTTGTCTTCATTGTTCTTTCCCCCCTTTCTTTGTCCCTCCTCTTGCAGATAACTCCACAGTTCTTCTACAGGTAGACAATGCAGCAGAGCTACTGCCTGTTACTCATGCATTCATCCATTCCATTAACCCACATTTCAAAAGCATGTCCTATGTTGAAAGCCAAGGTGGATTTTCCCAGGGGAGTAAGGAGTTTATCCACTAATGAAGTTTTATAAGTGAAAAAAAAAATGTAAAACATGACTATATTGAATACTCTCTGGCCTCACTTTCCTCATCTGTAAAACGTGGATATTGGAGGCAAGGAGCTCTAAAGCCTCTCCCAGACTCAGATTTATATTATGATAATTATGCAGGTCATAGAAAAAATTTTGTTATTTTTTTAAATTCTAAGAACAGAGCCCTACCTTCCTAATGAGATCATATTTATATCTATATTGTCTCTTAGCCCAGGAGACCTGAAGTGTCTTTAAATAATAATTCACCTCTGGAAAAATGAATGCCCAGGTATCTGGAGGGGCCATAGTGAGAGAGGTGAGGGCACAACTACAGCAAGCTGAGTTTGACTACAGGGTCATAGGACCAGGTTGGCAGATTCTTCCAGCCCCCCAGGTGGCCTCCACAGTCAAGCAGACTGGACCCACTGGTCTGAGGGAATGCTATAAAGCTGAGTGTTCCTATGTTGTTAGGTCACCTATAGTGCCACAACCCTTAGTTAACTAAGTTAACAGTACGCAACCACAGAACGGCACTCAGGAGAACTGGACTTACAAAACCCCAAATATTCCAACGAGACAATGGCCACTGGCACTCTAAATGGCTTTTCACGTTACCAACAAGTTCACAGTTGGGTTTGCTGTGATTTTGTAAACAATGAGCTCCCTGATACATGAAAAATAAATCATTCACAATGTCAATTCCACCTAGTCAGGAAAAAAATAATTGCAAGACACATTTGTCATGGACTGGAGGGCATGACATACATAACCTACAATGCCAGTATTTCGTCTCTTAACAAAACCCATAGACGGGAGTTCCCTAACAGTCCCATGCCTCTTAACAAAACCCATAGACGGGAGTTCCCTAACAGTCCCATGGTGAAGACTTTGCCTCCCAATCCAGGGGATGCGGGTTCCATCCCTAGCCCAAGAGCTAAGATCCCACAAGGCTTCCAGCCAAAAAAAAACAAAACCTAAAACAGAAGCAATATTGTAACAAATTCAATAAAGATTAAAAAAAGAAATCTATAGGCCCTTCCATGCTGAGGGCGTGCCCACAACACAATACAGAAGAGTTCGTGAGTTAATCCTGAATCTCTGATTACCTGAAGTCTACAAAGCTTGTTCAACCAGGACATAAAATTATTTCCATTAACTGCTTTAAATTCTACCTTTAGATAACTAAATTGAAACCTCACAAGCCTAAACAATGTTATCAATGCTCCTAGAAATATAAATAAACTACAGAGGACTAATCTAATCTGTAACTACATTTACCTGGTATGTGCCAACAAAAATCAGAAAAGGGACTCGGTAGCAACTCAGCGCTAAAAACAAAAGTTCTGAAAATGCTTTATGTAACACCTGAAATACATTTCTCTAAAAGCAGAAACTGTCCAGTCTAATGTTGGTTTTTTTGTTGTTGTTGTTGTTAAACCTAAAAGCCTGGTAAATCTTGAGATGTGTTTTTGTGATGCCTAAATACCCATCTCTGTTTTCCTCTGTCTCACCTTTACTTGAAGGATTTTAAGCTGGATGAATTATACTTTCATCTTTGATAAAACAAATTCTTTGAAGTGATGTTTTGGCTCTGTACTGGCAAAGCCTCAATTTCCAAACTTAAATATCTGAGGAGGCCAAAGCCCTCAGATAACAGAATGTATTTTTCACTTTTCAGGTTAGCATGCTGGCATCCTACCAGCACAAGCCTCTAATATCAGTCTAATCATTAACGAGAATCTTGGGTATAGTACTGATTTATTTGATGATGCTTTTTCAATGTGGAATTATAAAGAACCATTCTTTCAGGTAAGAGAAACAGATCAATGAATGGGTCTGAGAGAAAAGCACAGAATTAAATGTGCCCTGTTTCAGACTCAGCTGCCTGAGGTCCACACCACAGAAATCTTGTCACTTTTCCAAACACTCTGATACCTATTTCATATACAGCAGGTTTTGAATCCAATCTCTAGAATTACATAGTCACGCAGAGTTACAACTCTATAGGTCCCCGTGAGATCATTCTCAAGCAGGGTGCATATTTTAAAATGGGAATCTGAGCCAGAGCTGCAGTCTTTAGGTCCCTTTGCCTCTCTGAGTCTTGGTCTCCTCCCTAAACAGATCAGGGTAACAGTCAGAACCTCACATAAATGACTTGGGGTTCTCTCAGATCTGAAAGGTCCTAAGCCCTTTCCAGAAAGACCCTCGCCATACACCTGAGGTGGAAGGGTGCCCCATCTTAGGAAAACAACATATGCAACCTGAACTCTTTACCCCATAAATCTGGGCCTTCAATATTCTCTTCCAGAATTTTCCACTTAAAAGAACTTACCACTAGATTCGTTTCCCCCCAAAGATCCCTCTAAGACTTCTAAATTTTAATTGGAAAAATTTCACACTTTTAAAAACCACATAAAACCGTTTTAAAATGTTCAAATTTTTTTTTACCATATATTAGTTTGCTTTTTGAACCTGAAAAAAAAGACAACAAAACTAGTTAACACGAATAAAGTAAAGGAAACAAAATTTCAAAGGCCCTGAAAAAGTAGTAACCCCCAAGAAGGCAAAGATTTTGTATTATACTTCTTTATATGCCTCCCAGATAATCAGACCAACATTTTGTTTTCGTTATCGTACACATGACTGTTAGCACGATTTTGGAATAAATCAATAAAAACCTATTTTTTTAAGTAAAAAGCATGCTTTTCTTAACTTAGTGCTTTAAACCTGGCATTTCAATGGCCCACTTACTTTTAAATGGATTAACAGAAGGAAGTCAAGAACTGTTGATTAATTTCTAGTTGCCTTAAAGAACAAGCCAGAACACCATTCTTCCTCAGGGCAATTCATTTCTGTTCAGATCTCAGAAAAGAGTAAATGTGAACATGCCTGAATTTAAGCCATTGAACGCAAGGCACGTACAACAACTACTTCTGAGCAAATTTCAAGCGTCTGATCCTTTATAAACAGACACACAGGTGCAAAAATTTGGAACATTCTATTTCCGAGACAAGCATATCTGTCAGGCTCCTCTGAAGCCTGAAGCCCAGGAAAGGCCTCAAGCACTTTGCATGTTTCTGAGGGTGTCTTTACAGCTCCTACCCAGGGAAGCAAATGAGCAGAGAAGGTTCTCACCACACACCCGTTCAGTAAAAAGGCCTCTGCTCATTTGCATCATCTAAATGGCTAAAGGAGTTTCAGAGTGTGTCTCCAAACGACTTTTCACTTTGTTTTTAAGTACAAGGACGTCTTCGAATCCCCCTGCACCGAAAGCTGGGGCTTCTCACAGGCAGGGAGCAGGCAGAGAGGCCAGAGAGCAGGAGAGCTAACCTGGCAGCCAGGCTTCAGGCTTTGCAGGGCCGTCACCTCCACCGGCACACACGTCACACACAGTCACCCCTCACACACAGCGTCACACAGAGTCACCCCTCCGCAAGAGCACGAGAAGGTTTAACTCTGTGGAAAGACAGGGTGGCACACACACAAAAATGTTCTCAGCATGGGTCTAAGGGTCAGGGGTTGGTTGTGTGACCGCCAGGCTGAACACTCAGGTTTCCAACCTGTGCGTCCCAGTGGGGTGTTGGGAGTGTGCGTGGGCATGTGTATGCCCCTGAGTGCAGGGCTGCAGTGTAGACAGAAGCAGCACAGCCCAGAGAAGGGGACTGAGTGTTGACCGAACCTCAAACAGCGCCAGCTCGGGTTTTATCTGTCAAACATTGAACAGCCCAGCCGAAAGGCCCAGTCAATCAAGTTGTCTGGCCTTCTGCAGACAAAATATCCATCTCAGGTAATCAAGTGATTTTTGACCCAAAGAACAGATGTTGCGGTGTCACTGATAAGGCTCCACCATAACAATCTGTACAAAAAAAGAAAACTGAGTTTATCACTCAACCAAAAACTCAAAAGTCCCTAGGATCCCATAATTTCCAGTTGGCTACCCACCCTTCCCTCCCTCCACCCCTCTCCCCACTCGCCCTTGGCCTCATGTGATTCAGAAAACGAGGCTGTCGGGGGATTTTTTTCCCTGGCCCTATTCTGTGGGTGTCTGAAACCTTATTTAAAGGAGGGAGGTAAGCTGGACAGCCGTCAGGCCTCATTTCCACCTCTGGACCTGTTTGCTAACTTGATACCACTCAACCCTCTGGTTTCTCAGCTGGCATCCTTCTGGCAAATGAAAAAAAAAAAATTATCACCTGTCATTATTTATCTCCCCTTTAACTTACTTCCAGACAAGAGCCCTTTTCAAACATCAGGACACACAAAATACTTTGAAAGCCAGCCAATAGGAGCTGCTAATCCACCACTAGAAAGGGCAAATGGAAAGTTGGAGAACAAGTGAAAAAAAACTTGGCTGTGCCAGCTGTGCTCCAGGGTTTAAAAAGCCAAAGGGAGGAGAGGAACAGAGGACCGTCTCATGGGCCTTTAATTGTGGATAAGCGGGCAGAGAAATCTGGGCCATACCTTCAGTGAGAAGCATATTCCACCTTCCCGTTACCACCATCCCCTTCCAGGTGGACCAGATGTGTCCATGTCAGGTGCTTTGTGCTGGCCACAAAATGCCAGGGTGATGGGGACCACATTTTGCATATACATTTGCCTCCCCACCATCAGCAGAAAGCAGAGTCTTATGAAAAGAAACACTTGGTCTTCTGAGATTCAGACTGTGATTTCTGAAGTGGGAGTGTGATACAAATATGCTTTGGAGTCCAAAATACCTTAGAGAAGAATGTAGTGTAGAACTATAAAGTTCTCAGCTGCTGTGGCTTAACACATTGAGTGAATAGTACGTGATACTCAAGATTAAGTCGGAAGACTACCTACTACAATAAAAATGCAGACTTTCCCCCAAGGTAGCACAAGAACCCCCTCACACACCAAACTAGGAAATTCCCCAGACTCTGGAAAAGCTTAGAGAAAGTCCAGACCTTTTCAGAAGCGATAGCTTCAACTCTTATGTCTTCCGTCCGATGCTCTGATCCTCCTAAGAGCTAAAACAGCCTAGCAGTGAGATAAACCGTGTACAGAAATAAACCCCTGTCTGCTGCCATAGCCAGAACAACATGTCAGTGTGCTGAATCACAACAGATGCACTTGGAAATGTACTTGAAATGTACCTGTACCAGACAATAAGTATGTCCATGAAGAGGTATATACGCTAAGGGTATCACCCAGGTGTTTATCTCAGGCAATTCAACCTATTGTAATATTCTGTCATTAAAGAAACCGTCTCCTTACCTCAAACCATGCTTTTCATTTTAAATCATACAGCAAACTCTTTCTTACATCTGTTGGCCCCACAAATATTGCAATATCCTGACAATTGACTGAGGTGAGGTGGTTTTTCACCCAACAGACACAGCCATTATCTACAGGTTTCAGGGACCTGTCACAGAATCACATCACTCATTTTCCTGGCCTATTAGTACAGGCTGAATTAATTTGCTGACATCCTTGTCAGTTTCCCCTCTGCCTAAATGAATCACAGAATTAAAGGGTTTCACCTGATCAGACAAAAGCTACAGCTCTGTTCTCTATCTCTGGAGATTAATCAGGAAGCCTTTGGTAACACTCATGAACACGATCTTCCCAAGAAGTGAGTGGTGACCTACCCGAGGTACCTTTAAAAATGTCTTTTAAGATGTACATGGAAACAGTAACAGAAGTGACTCCAATTTGCTGTCCAAGCTACAAAGCGCAGGGCCAGGGCCTAGGTGCCTCCCAGGAACACCTGGAGAGAATTACACGTTGTGACTGCCCCAGGGCCCTGGTCAGGGTCTTCCCGACTCAGTAGAAAGTAAGAAAAAGGGACACACGGGCATGAAAGCAGCACAAGTTCTAGAAAAATCTCAAGGCAAGACATACCACTCTGGGCTTCTGCTGGTCCAGGGTATGCAGGAAAGCAGAGTTGGGGTCCAGGCAGCGCTCAGGGTCACTGGAGATGTCCTCCTCCGAGTCCTCATAGGAGGAGGAGAAGCCAGTGGAGGAGGCAGATGAAGAGGAGAGTTTCCTCAGCGGCAGGCTGCCCCGAGGGCTTCCCTGCGCCTCCTCCAAGGCCCTGTCCTCCTGGGCATCCGTGTCTGTACCCATGTCTGTGATGATGACGGCAGGGATGCTGTTTCGGCCACAGGCCTCTCCCAGGGAAGGCTTGTCCTTCTGTGCTGGGGAGAGCCGCTCTGGGCTGAGGTGGGCGTCTCTGCCCTGTGGCTGGCCTCCCCAAGTCCCCTTGGATTGCACCGCTGTGCCACACGTCCAGGCCAGACAGGCTTCTTCCATGGGGCTCAGCCAAACCCTGGAGGTCCCAGGCGGCACGCCCACCCTGTCCCCAGGAAAGTACTGGGGTTCTTTCAGTTCTTTTGCAGCTTCCCAGCAGGGCAAAGGCTCCAACATTCCACCAGACGGAACTCCCGCCTCCACCTCCGGGGTCCCTGGTTGCTCTGAGCTGCTGCCCCCAAGCAAGCCCAGCGTCGCGGACCCTTCATCCACTCTGTTAGAGGCCGGCGGTGCCTCCCTGACCACTAGGGCCCCACTTTGTGTCCCGGCAGAGCCTCTGGAACCCTGCCTGAACCAGGTCGGAGCCTCAGGGAGCTCCGCCGGACTCTGTGCGTTCCCAGTCCTCTCCTCTGGCCTTCCGTCAGCCCCAGGCGCCCGGGAGCTCGGCATGCCATCGGACAGAGTTCCTCTCCCCACCTTCCCAGGGGGCTCTCCGCTGCGGGGTCCGCCCCTCTCTGGGGCCGGGCTTGTCTCACTGCCAAGAAACTGCCCCTGACTCTTGGCCAGGGCCTCCAGGGGGTGCGCACCCCCAAGTTCACGAGCCTTCTCAGACGGCTCAATTAGGGCAGGGTCGTGTGGATGGTGTGGAACGGTGGATGTGGCTCGGGCTGCCACTGCTGTGTCCACGGTTAAGTTCACTCTGACCAGTCCCAACGAGGGAGCCTGGGAGTTCTGAGTTCCCAACGGAGGAGACCCCCTCTTGTCAACTTCCATAGCGGTGGGTGAGCCACAGTGGGGTCCGGCAGGGAGCGCCTTCTCCATTCTCTCCGAAGCCCTGGGACCCTGAGCCCCTGATCCTGACGGGGCCGCAGGGCGGAGAAAAGGTGCCACTACTCCCTCCTTGTCCTTGGAGAGGCAGACGCTGGGCGAGCCTCCTCTTCTCCCGGATTCGACCTCGGAAGTCTCCGGACATTGTTCCCCCCAGGACTTGGTCCTCCGCTCCTCGCTCTGAACCAGGACCCTTCCTGGGGGCTGACTGACACTGCGCAAGGGGCACGGGGAGGGCGAACGAGCCCTGCCCAGACGCGGGCTGCGGGGCGGCTGCGTGGCGGAGCTCTGTGCCTGGATGTGCGCCTCGAACATGCCCACTTTCTGGTTCACCTGCACGTTCTGCAGCTCACGCTGCAGGATTCGAAGCTTCCTCTTGGCCTCCTCCGGCCCAGGAGGGGAGAGGGTACCGGCGGTCACCATCTGCTGCCCTTCCCCTCTTAGACGACCGGCCCAGCTCGGGCTACCCACGCTGCTGCCGCTGCCGCTGCTGCTATTCAGCCTGCGCCGGCCACTCCGCCAGCCCGGGGGGCTCCCGGGGTCCTCCGGTGACAACGACTCAGCTGGGGGGAAGAGGAAAGAGGAGCCACTCCCGGGGCTGAAAACGCTGCCGGGGCTCAACACGGCCCTCCCTGGCGGCGGGGGCGTCTCGTTGCTGCTGGACCGGGGGCCGCCGCCGCTTTTCACCTGGTTGGCGCTATTCATGATCACCAGGCTGTTGAGGGCATAGCAGTACATGGCCATAGTACTGGGTCCTGCGCGCTGCCCGCCGCCGCCGCTCCCGTTCCCGCTCTGCCGCCGGCGTCTCCTGCTCCCGCGGCTCTCGGCTCTCGGCTCAGCCGCGGAGGCCCGGCGGCAGCGGCTCCGCGCGCAGATGGGGCGGCATGGCCTGGGCGGCGGGCGGGGGGCAAGACAGTGGGCTCAGTCCCCGCCCAGAGGTCCATAAACAACAGCGCCGCTGTGAAGACACAAGGAAACAAGTCAGGACCCCAGAGGGAGGGTGTGGGGGACGGCTAGGGGATTAAGACGGGCCCCGGCCCACGGAACTCCAATCTGTCGGGGATCTGGTGCCACTGGACGGCTTATCTATAGGGGCAGTGCGGCACGGCGAGGACATAAACCTGGGGGGGCCCCCCTCGGTCGCCAGCGCGGTGGTGATGTGATGCGCTGTGTGTGATACGCTTGAAGGTCCCTTCCAATTTCAAACGCTAAGAGTTGTCTCCAGAGCCGCGCGGGACGGGCGGGGAACGATATACAACTACTTGAATCCTATGTTCGGGGCGCGGCAGATTCTGAGCTTTCTGAGAGTGAGGACACCCTCTCCACCGTCTCGGGGTCTCCTCGGCTTTGCAAACACTGGCTATACCGGGTATAACGGGACAGCTTTTCGCCTCTCCCCCCTCCCACCCCACCCCACCCCCCCCCATCTTGGGCTTCAGGATGTCCTCGCTCCACCTTCTCTTGGCCATCAGGGACCGACTCGGAGGAAAGCTGATGTGAACCTGCTTTTCCCGGCCGCTGCCTGCGCCCGGGTCTGGGGCGACCCCTGCTTGCCTGCCGTTTACCTTCCTGACCCTGGCCTTGATGCTGTGTCCCTCGGCCTACGACGGCCTGGGCGCGCGGCAGGGCGGCAGCCGAGGCATTTTAAGCACTGGCTTTGTCGCCAGTCCCCAAACAAGTGTGTTTTGTGAGTGTGGGCGCGTCTGCGCGCGCCCGGTGTCGAGGCGCTGCGCGTCCCCTGTACCGGAACCAATACTTGCCGCCCCCCACCCCCACCCCGCCGTCGCCCCAGTGGAGGGACGTGTGTGTGTGTGTGTGTGTGTGTATACGCGCGCGCGCGCACGCGTGGGGACAATGAGTCCGCGCTCCACACACCCGGTGTCCGAGGACGCGGCTGCCTCTGCGGGCTTCGGGACTCGCGTCCACACCGATGCGTGTGCGTTGCTGCAGCAGGGCTGGAGCCCCGGCTCTGCAAACCTCCCGGGGTCCAGCTCTAAGCCCCGAGGCCGCGCGGCCGAGTGCAGGGCTTCTCCGCATCCAGGGCACCCTCTCCCGGCGCCAAGCCGGCCGCCCGGCGGCCCGAGCCCGCGGATGCCTGCAGCGCGCCGGGGTAGGCGGCGGAGAGCCAGCGGTCCGGAAGAGCAGAAGAGACAGCGAAAACTCGCCTGTCCTTCGTCTGCACGCCGCCCTCCCCTTGCCAGTCTCCCCGGCCCACCTCTCCGCGCTTTTTCGGATCCCAGATTCCTCAGATTCGCTCCAGAGCAGACAGTGAGGGGAAAGAGGGTTCGGAGGCGAAAGCCATTAAAAAGTCGCCAAGCTTACCTGCAGTTTCTCAGATTCCCGGGTCCTGTGCAGACTACATGACCCAGGGACGCAGACCTCGTAGGTGAAAGATGACTTTAAAAGTTTTTTTTTTTAAGCTCAGAAACGATTTCCTCACTTCGTTTGGAAGACAAAAAAAGGGGGAGTGGGAAAGAAGAGAAACCGGTTGGCAGGGGCGGGAGATCCGGGCAGTGGCGACGCCGGCCGGCCCTGCACGCCCTTCTGGGCCGTGGAGATACTACCCTGTCAGTGTCTGCTCCCGGCTACTTCAGTGTTTGTTCAATGTGCGATTAAAAAAAAAGTTGGGGCGGGGGGGTGGGGGTGGGGGATTAGGGGTGGAGGAGGGAGGAGGGAGAAAGGCGGGGGCTTGGGGGAGGAAAGCAGGAAGGAAGTTGTGAGCCTGTCTGGGGTTGAACTCAGCGGAACAAGTTTTTCTTTTCTTCTTTTTTTTTTTTTCTATTGCTTGGCAAGACCGAGGGAGGGAAACACTTAAAAAAAAAAGTTTCCATTGTTAGCTAACAACAAAAAAAAAACCTTTTAAGTTCTGCGGGTTAAAGATATACGATCCATTTTCCACCCCCTATATCGAGCCTCGCTGATGGCTAGCTTTATGAAACTTTTTTTTTGAAAAATGTTTTTAATAAAGTTTGAGTGTGCATTTTAAGCAGAGCAAATAATGGGGATCTTTTTAAGCATTTTAAATGGGCTAAAGCCTCACGTAAACGGTTTGTGTTCTTGTACACAAATATGCAAATTCGAAGAAGGTACTTTGTGGGCACCTCTTTGCAGAGTTGCAGATTTTAAATGCATCACAGTTGTATTTTGGAAGACTGGTTGGGCTGTGAGCTGTTAATGGTTTTGCAGTGCAATTGCTAGTTGTATAAACACGCCTTTGCATTGCACATTTTTCTGTTATTAAATGCACTCAGCAAATGTGACATTGGCATATTTTTTGCACTTCATTCTCAAACTTATTTTAAGAAGGATAGTCCTGGAACTAAGAAGGCCTGGGACCCATTGCTCAGTCTCCTGCAACTGGATCACTTTCCAGAGACATTTTCCCCCACCATCAGCAAATACTACCCGTCAGGGATATTACCCATTGAAGCTCTGGCGCTGCAAGTGTGTTTTGCATAATTCCCTAAATCCTAAACTATAGCATTTCGTGGAAAGAGGAAAACCCCAGCTGCCAGGCTCAGGAAATGTAAAATACTAAAGCCTGAATCAGTCCTGATATTCCTATTAGTCATAATTTAGACAGAAATTTTAACTTTGCTTGTGGCAAACCTGTCTCTTGATTGTTTATGTAACAATACTGTTTAAGTGACAAAAGCAGCCTGCTGCTCCATCAGGAAAAATCTCATCTTCAATCTGAAACCAAGAGATCTTCTAGCTAAGAATTCCCAGGAATGAGATAATATTGAGTCCTACTTGTTTTTGGTTAAATTTATTGATTTATTTGTTTATTGCTGTGCTGGGTCTTAGTGGCTACGAGTGCAGGCTTTCTCCAGTTGCAGTCTGTGGGCTTCTTATTGCAGTGACTTCTCTTGTTGCAGAGTGTGGTCTCCAGGGCGAGTGAGCCTCAATAATTGTGGCATAGGGGTTTAGTTGCCCAGGGGCATGTAAAATCTTCCCAGACCAGGGAATGAACTTGTGTCACCTGAATTGGCAGGCAGATTCTTAACCACTAGACCTCCAGGGACGTCCGAATCCACTTGTTTTTTAACGTGCCATGTTGAGAAGACTGAGCCTGAGTTCTCTCTCATTCCCTATGTGAAGTGAAGTGAAAGTCGCTCAGTCCTGTCCAACTTTGCGACCCCAGGGACTATACAGTCCATGGAATTCTCCAGGCCAGAATACTGGAGTGGGTAGCCTTTTCCTTCGCCAGATCCCATCCCCTATAGAAGTAAGAAGTGAAGTCGCTCAGTCATGTCCGACTCTTTGCAACTCCATGGACTGTGGCCTACCAGGCTCCTCAGTCCATGGAATTTTCCAGGCAAGAGTACTAGAGTGGTTTGCCATTTCCTTCTCCTGGGGATCTTCCCGACCCAGGGATTGAATCCGGGTCTCCTGTTTTGCAGGCAGACGCTTTACCATCTGAGCTACCAGGGGAGCCCACATCCCCTATGGGGCTAAATAAAAAGATCCCAGAGTTTATTCAGGTGTTGACTCAGGACTTGGGCAGTTGCTAAAGCATAGACGGCAGCCCTACCCTTGTCCCTAATTCACTTCCCTAGTGGCAAGAAACAGGAGCTGCCAGTTCTCAGGAGACCCACTCCATGGAGTTTATTTCTATCATAGGAGATGCAAACACCCATGTCAGTCAGGTGTTATGGTGGAAACAGCTGGAGGACCTAACAGTGCATCCAGTGAGCACAGAACCTTAGCTTTCCAACCTCTGGGAACTCTCACTGTCACCTCACACAGCAGATATCACTGACCTTCCCTAGAATTGAGAAATCCGAGCTTCCTGAATGTTCAGTGAGCCTGAAGAGTTCTTGCTTAAAACGCAGCCAGCAACTGGTTAGGGGTGGCATGCTGAAGAAATTCCTGCCTTGGGCTGGCAATAGAACGATAGTTCTACCAGTCTAAAATTCTAACTGCTACTAAGGATGACAGAGATTAGGGGAAAGATGGAGCAAAACCCATATCTGGAAGCCAGCATGGCTGGCTTGCATCTTGAAGCAGAATCTAGTAGCCTCCCTTGATTTTACATGGGCAAAGAAAAAAAGTTATATAGCACTTAGTACTTATTATTATCCAGGCACTGTTTTAAGCACATTATATATATTTATATATTTCAATCCTTATAACAATCCTATGAGATACATACTATTATTACCCTCATTTTATATACAAAGAAATTAATTAAAGCACAAAGTGGTAAGCAATTTGCCACATCTATTCAATATTGTACTGGAGGTCCTCAGTTCAGTTCAGTCGCTCAGTCGTGTCCAACTCTGCAACCGTGTGAATTGCAGCACGCCAGGCCTCCCTGTCCATCACCAACTCCCGGAGTTCACTCAAACTCATGTCCATTGAGATGATGGCCATCCAGCCATCTCATCCTCTGTTGTCCCCTTCTCCTCCTGCCCCCAATCCCTCCCAGCATCAGGGTCTTTTCCATTGAGTCAACTCTTCGCATGAGGTGGCCAAAGTACTGGAGTTTCAGCCCCAGAATCATGAGGAGGAGGTCCTGGTCAGCGCAATTAGATGAGAAAAAGAAGTAAAAGGCATCCAGATTTGAAAGAAAGGAGTAAAACTGTATTGACTGACAATGTGATTGCCTATGCAGACTATCCTATGGAGGCTACAAAGAAGCTACTAGAACTAATAAGTGACTTTTTACTAATAAGTGACTTTAACTTTTTAGTGTATTTGTTGCTAGGACTGTTGTAACAAAGTGCCATAGATCGAGTGGCTTAGACAATAGAAATTTATTTTCTCATAATTCAAGAGGCAAGAAGTCTGAGATCAAAGTGTTAGTAGGCTTGGTTTCTTGTAAGGCCTCTCTCCCTGGCTTTTAGATGGCTATGTTCCCGTATGCCTTCATATGGTCTTCTCTCTGTGTGTCTGTGTTCTAATTGCCTCCTCTTGTAAAAACATCGGTCATATTGGATTAAGACCCACCTAATTTTAACTAAATTATCTCTTTAAGGACCCTATCTCAAAATATGGCCATTGTGAGGTACTAGGAATTAAGACTTCAACATGTAAATTTTGGGGTACACAATTCAGCCATAACAACAAGATTGCTGGATACCAGTATACCATAATCAATTGAGTTTCTACATATTAGCTATGAATAGTCAGAAATTAAAACTTTAAAAATGACATTTAAAAATTGTATTTACTTTTAATCGAAAGATAATTGCTTTACAGTATTGTGTTTGTTTCTGCCAGGCATCAACATGAATCAGCCATAGGTATACCTATGCCCCCTTCTTCTTGAACATCCCTCCCACCACCCTCCCTATCCCACCCCTCTAGGTGGTTACAGAGCCCTGGTTTGAGTTCCCTGAGTCATATAGAACATTTTAATAGCATCAAAAACTGAAATACATAGGGATAAACATGACAAAAGATGTATACAATCATAGAATAAAAACTACAAAACACTACTAAGACAAATTAAAAGAAGATCTAAATAAATGGAGAGATATACCATGTTCATGAATTGGAGGACTCACTATTGTTAAGATGTCAATTCTCCCCAAATTTCTGTCGAGCCAATGCAACCAAAATCAATATCGAAGCAAGTTTTCATTTTTATAGAAGTTGACAAGCTGATTCTAAATTCGCTCAAAACTACAAAAATATAGAAAAGCCAAGACAGCTTTGAAAACACAGTGAAAGGACTGACACTGATTCCAAGATAAATCTTTATCATAAAGCTATCATAATCAAGAATGTGTGGTATTAGCATAAAGTTAGATGAATAGGTCCGTTATATACATGCGGACATTTGATTTTTGATGCGGGTGCAGAAAAGTGGAGAAAGGAATGTTTTTGACAAATAGTCCTGTAACAATTGGATATCCATATAAAAAAAAGAATTTCAATCCATATCTTACACCATATATAAAAAACTAACTCATTCTGGCTCATAGATCTAATTGTACAAGCTAAAACCGTAAAACTTTTATACAGAAACATAAGAGAAAATCTTTGGGGCCTTTGGTTAAGCAGCAAAGTATTGTATCTATTTCTTAGACACAATACTGAAAGCGTGATCCACAAAAATTTTGACAAATTGAACTATATTAAAATTTCAAATTTCTGCTCTTCTGAAAAGCATAAAAAGACAAGTTACAGACTAGAAGAAAATGCATGCAAAGTGTAAATTTTATTAAGGACTTGTATCTAGAAGAGATAAAGCGCTCTTAAACTTCAATAATAAGAGAACAACTTAATAAAAAATGGGCATTGAAAGAGGTATGAGTGACAAATATGCATATGAAAAGATGTTCCACATCATTCATCAGTAGGGAAGTGCAAACTAAACCAAATTAAATGTCATTAAACACCTATTAGAATGGTTACAAATACAAAAACTTACTTGATAAAATTGTGGGGAACCAAGCTCTCATACACTGCTACCAGAAATGTAAAATGATATAGCCACTTTGGAAAACAGTTTGACAGTTTCTTAAAAAGTTAACCATACAAATCGTATGACCCAAGCAGTCCACGCCTAGGTATTCACCCTAGAGAAATGAAAGCGAGTATCTACACAATACACATACACTAGTGTTCACAGCAGCGTATTTTAATTAGCCATAAACAGCAAACAACTCAAATGTTCATCAACATATGAATGAATGAACAAATTGTGATATGTCTATACAATTGAATACTATTCATCAACCAAAAAAATGAACTCTTAATATACATACAACATGGATGAGTTTCAGCGTAATCATGCTGAGTGAAAGAAACTAGATTAAAAACAATATTTACTGTGCAATTCCTTTTCCATAAAATTCTACGAAACACAACTTCATTTATAATACCAAAAAGCAGATTGGTTGCTACCTAAAAATGGGGAACTGTGGGGAGGTATGGGAGACAGGGAAGACAAAGGGTCATGAGGTAATTTTTGAAGGTAATGGATGCTTTCACTGTCTTGATTGTAAGGAAATGTTTACATCAATGAAATTTATCAAATTATAAAATGTTACATATGTGCACTTTAGTGGACTGTATATCAATTATAACTTAATAAATACTTTTTAAAAAAGTAGCTATGGACAGATATAGCTTTTGACAAGGCTGTTATGGGCCTCCATCCGAGTACCAGGCACAGTGGCTGACACATGATATCATCTCTGGGTAAAATATGAAATTATTCATCTGGTAATTCACTCAGGAACTTCATGGAATAACTCTGTGTCCCCATCCCCCTCATATATACCTCTTGTTAAGTTATTGGCTACACTGTAAAAATCTTCAGTCTTCCCATCTTTGTTCCCTATCAGATAGAGCTCTCCAAGGAAGTGAACGTCACTCAGCTGTGTCCAACTCTTTGTGACCCTATGGACTGTACAGTCCATGGAATTCTTCCGATCAGAATACTGGAGTGGTAACTGTTTCCTTCTCTGGGGGATCTTCCCAACTCAGGGATCGAACCCAGGTTTCCCACTTTGCAGGCAAGTTCTTTACCAGCTATGCCACCAGGGAAGTCCCTTCAAGGAAAAGACCCTGATTTATTTATTTTCCTAGCCTTAGGTTTTAGCCTTACACAGAATGGATCTTTACGTTTTTATTTATTTATTTTTAATGTTTTTTTTTTTTAATTGAAGTATAGTTGACTTGCAATGTTGTGCCAGTCTTATATGTTTTTAAATAAAAAAAAAATAGAGGAATTAAGCAATCAAATCACTATGCAAAAGGGCCAAGGAATCAGCACATCAGGAAAGCTGCCTGCTCCTATTTCCCAGACAGCAGGAAGTGCTTCCCACTGCCATACTTGGCTGCTGCGAGCAGGCAATAGAGGGGGTGATGATGGAGGTCTCCATCAGTTTTTCCCTCCTCCTACACTCCTTCCTTGAAATCTTAGTTATAAAGTTTCCAAAACACCGTTAGCCCAAGGCATGGCTGAGGCTCCTCTCCTGTGCAGCGCAGAGCAAGGCCACAAAGCAGCTTCCTACTGCCTTTCACCTCTGCTCCGGACTCTCTGGCCCCTTCTTCACTGGCTTCCTTCCCCTTCCCTGATCTGTGTAAGGCAGTAGATAACTCACTCCTTCCTTCAGGTATTGAACCACTGAGTGGGAGCTTGTGCATCAAGCCTGCAGCAGCTACTAGACACAAGATGATGAAGATAAGCCCTGCCACTGAGTCTAGGGGGAGACCAGCAAGGCATCCAGAACAGGCTGTGTGCTTCTTTCAGCCGCTGCCAAGTAGGGTAGGAGGGAGACACAATTTAGTTAGATCTGAGGTTCTTATAGGCACCTTCATTTACCATAGCTGTGTGTCCTTAGGCAAGTAATCGAAACTCTCTGAACCTCAGTTTTGAGCTCTATAAAACAGAAAGCATTATAATACCCTCCTCCATGGTGTTCTTATAAAGATCTACTAGATAATGCACAGAGAAACACTCCAAAAGATATGCCTTCTTAAAAAGTACCTCTCAATCCTTTAGCCCATCACACCAGAAAGATCCAAGACTTAGTGGATCTAAGAATCTGCCTTATACATAGCAGGTACTCAATAATAAATAGTTGTTTCCAGTATAAGATTCTTCAGTACCCAGAGACCCTTCCTTCCTATGATCTACTACTCTGATCATACTCCTGGCGACAGCACTAAAGGTGGAGAGGTTTGGGCAGTTTCTCTTCGCTCTATTTTGAGAAATTCTGAGGTCTAAATGACATCTAGCTGCCTATGCTCACATTCAGGCACGTGAAACTACATGAGAGATGCCTGTTCCCAGCCCACATCCCCTTCTAAGTGAATCTGGCTGCCTGATCCTGCTTAGAAATGCTGGGTTATCAAAGGGCCACACTGGACCCACAGCTAATTAGACTGAGATGGACAAAGCTCCCAAAGACAGCTAATCCACAGGCTGCCTAATGACCTTGCACGAAAATATGAACCAGTCAGTCAGATTGCTCTCACAGGACTTTGGAATCCTTATTACAGGAACGAGCAGAAGGATCATGTGGTAAACTTGGGGCTAGTGTAGCACGTACAAGAGCTGTAGGCAGGAAACCAGGAATGAGCAAAGGGTTCCTGGGTGAGTGGGGAGTGCAGAACAGGTACAGACACAAGAGAAACCACAGCACCTGATGAAAGCCAGGGAGAGAGAAAGGCAGGGAGTTGGCTTACCAGCTGGCAGCATGGCAAGAGGCTGGCACATTCTGTCTGCCCTTAGATTTGTGAACAGCTGTGGCATTTCTATGAATGACCCCTCCTTCCTCCAGACACCTAATACCTTACCTTACACATAAATATTTATTCATGATTAATTCCTCAGCCTAAAAAAACAAAAGCTATTTAAAAACACACACACACACACAGTCTTGCTGCCCTCTGCCACTAGTAGTAGGAGATAGAATCTGGAGGAGAAAAATGCAAATTGTGCATGTTGTAATTCTAGGTTGAGACGAAGAAGAAAAATTTCCTCTTGACCCTCCCCCCAGGCCCCTTGTCTTCCTGGGTCCAGTTCAGTATCAGTTCTTCCTTGTGTTATGAGAGCTTACTCTTCATTTCTTCCAGTCATTCATCAATCATTTAATAAACACCCCTCACTACACACCCATTGTAATCGGCTCCCTTTGTCTCCTCTTTGAGGCAAGAAATTGTAATGCTTCATTCCATCAACACCGGCAGGACCTGATGGAGAAAAGTTTCTTGATCGATGTTTGTTGCATGATCAGTATATCCACCCCAGGCATGGGCAAGAAACAGAAGGATTTTTCGACCTTCTGTTTTGAGGTGGTGCTGGACAGGGAAAAGCAAAGCTGGTTGGATCTATTCCTGCAGCAAAGCATCCATAGGTAGACCGTTTACATGGGGAACACTCATCTCATTTCAAATAGACTTTTCGCCCACGTGAAAAGCAGATTTCTGCACAGTTGCATTGGCTGTGTTGCAGATCTGATTCAGGCACAGACATGCAAAAGCCATGGATCTGCCATGATCTGAGCTAGTGGTTTATATATACAAATGCATTTTCTTCATTGTCTGCAACCAGCTGTGACCTGATAAGAGATGGATTGAAAAGACAGGCTCCTGCTTTCCGTACCTAATTGTGAACTTAGCCAACTTAAACATTCAAGTTGAAATGTAGTGCCAAGACTTCGCTCAAATTTCAACCAAGTCATTTGTTATCAGTTTAAGATACTGGCTCTATGGTTTTGCACCACAAACACCCTCTCTCCAGGCATCCCCTCCCATCACTGGGCCTATTTGTCACTGAAGAGGCTGCTCTTAATGTAAAGTTTAAAAAATGAAGGAATAAGGAGCAGCCTCAGCATCTACATGACAACTTCTCTAGATAACTGGATTTGTGTGATATCTGTGGACACCTCCAGGACAAAAAGAAGTGATGAGAAAGAGCATGGAGGACATGTAAGTTACATGACATTTATAAGACATTTTCTTTGAAGTTATGATATAGTCTACCTTGGGGTTGAGTGGTCTCAACGGGCCAACCCAAGAGGGCTAGAGAGGGCCTTTGAGTCAAACCTGTCCCCTTAACTAATATTTTACGAAGAGGAAGGAAGTGTAAAGTTTACACGCAGAGTCTTTAAGGACAGAGTTTCAGAAAAGGTCACTGTGTAAGGTTCTAATACAAAATAGACAACTATCTCCAGCAAAAAGAGGAAGTTTCTTAGGCCTCACATTTCTCCTGTCCCTCACAATAAAGGAACAGTATTAGCAACATGAGATCATATCTCTGGTGCTTGCAAACCACCATCCATCAACACTGTAGGTGTCTAGAGCTTCCCCTGTAGACCCATGAACACAGCCTGTTTAGCTCTTGTTTGACTCAGGGGCACCTTTTTCCAGCCTTGGGTATTATTATTCATATTAAAGCCATTCGTTCACTCATCAAACCATTCTCAAGTTTTCCAGGCCAGAGCTGGGGGGCAGGGCAGGGGAAGAGAAGGACAGGAGGAGGTACATGAAGAAGACTAGAAGTCTAGGAAGTTCTTCAGAAAACTCACAGACTAGAAGGGGAGTCGAGCTTGAAAACAATGATAACTCCTTGCCATATGTGTTATAACAGCATTCAGGGACTTCCCTGGGTGTCCGGTGGTTAAGACTCTGCTCTTCCAATGCAAGCTCAGGTTCGATCCCATGGTCAGGGAAGTAAGATTCCATGTGTTGCATGATGCAGCCAAAAGCAAAAACAAAAATTCCAGCAATCAAAGTACTTGGAGAGCACGGTGGCAGGCTGCCCTTGGGCTGGGGGAGGAGGTGGGAAGGCTCTAGAAAAGGGCACTGTTTGAACTGCATCATAAAGACTAAGTACGGTGGGCTTCCCTGGTAGCTCAGCTGGTAAAGAAACCACCTGCAATGCAGGAGACCGGGGTTCGATTCCTGGGTCGGGAAAGTCCCCTGGAGAAGGGAGAGGCTACCCATTTCAGTATCCTTGGACTTCCCTGGTGGCTCAGACAGTAAAGAATCCTCCTACAATGCGGGAGACCTGGGTTCAATCCCTGGGTTGTGAAGATTCCCTGGAAAAGGGCATGGCAACCCACTCCAGTACTCTTGCCTGGAGAATCCCATGGACAGAGGACCCTGGTGGGCTATAGTCCATGGGGTTGCAAAGAGTCAGACACAACTGAACAACTAAGCACAGCACAGAAACTCACTGGGCAAAGAAGAAAGAGTATTGTAGGCAGAGGCCCAGCATATAAAAGGGCTCTGGGCCGTTGAGGAGCAGGTGAAAGAGTGGGAAGTGGGTGTGGCTGGAGCATAGTGTGGCAGAGGGTCAATAGTGGAGGAGAAGAGCCTGGAACAGCACTTTGGGGACATGCAGTGAAGTTCCCTGTTTGCTATGCTAATAGTTTGGACTTTTATTAAAAATAATAAGGGGCTTTGAGGAGTTTGAAGCAGAAAGTGACACAATTACATTAGCATTTTAGAACCATCTCCTTGAGGCAATGTGGAGGGATATATTAGAGGGGAGGCAGAGGCCAGTGCAGTGGGGCCATGATCTTAGAGCACCTGTGCTGGGTGCTAGGACTTCAAAGATGACTTTCAGGAGCTTGCAAGTGAGGGTGTATACCGATTATTTATCACCATAAATACTATCAGAAATGGGGACTTCCCTGGTGGTTCAGTGGTAAAGAATCAGCATTCCAATGCAGGGGACAGGGGTTTGATCCTTGGTAGGGAAACGAAGATCCTACATTCCAAGGAGCAACTAAGCCTGCTTACCACAGCTAGAAAGTCCATGCACCACAACAAAAGATCCTTCATGATGCAAGAAGATCCTGTGTGCCACAGTTAAGACATGATCCAGCCAAATAAACATTAAAAAAAATATTACCAGAAACATAGTGCCTTAAAACAACACGTTTTTCGTTTTATTTATTTTATTTTTTGAAATTTATTTCAATTGAAGGATAACTGCTTTACAGTTATTGTAACACATATTTATTATCCCAGAGTGTGTGAGATGCAATGTGGCTTACCTGGGTCCTCTGCTTCAGGCCATGGATAAGGTGCTGGTCAGGGCTGAGATTTCATCTCAGGCTCAACTGAGGAAGGACCTGCTTCCAAGCTTACATTGCCGATGGTGGGATTCAGCTGCTTTCTCGCTTTGGTAAGAGGCAGCCCTCAGTTCTTTGCCATGTGGACCCCCTCAGCGTGGCCACTGGCTTCATCAAAACATATGATCCGAGAAGGCAATAGAGAGAGTCTGCTAGCAAGACAGAAGTGGTGATCTTAAGATAATCACAGACGTCACAGCTCATCATCTTTTCCATGTTCTATTGCTTAGAAGCAAGTTCCAAATCCCAGTCACACTCAAGGGGAAGGGATTACACAGGGGCATGAACACCGATAGGTAGAAATATTTTGGGGTCATTTTAGAGTCTATCTCTAGGGAGGGAGACAGACCTTAAGCTATTTCAGAATATTCAGGAGAAAATAAGGTAGGAGTAATCTTGGGGGGTTGTGCATCCAAAGGGAGGTTATCTGGACCAACCTGGCTCCTCTGGTGATGCTTCCTTGAGAAGCTTGATTAGGAAGCCAATGCTGTGGGCCTATAAGATGTCGAATATTTGATCTTTTCCTGTTGTTCTATTCTTATACTTTGTTTTAAAAATCTATGATGGTCACAGGTTGGGATTCCTGCTCTGACATTTAGAGCTGTGTGAATCTGGAAGTTAGGTATCTTCTCCGAGCATCAGCTTCCAAATTTACAAAATAGAAATACTGCTGCTTACCCTGCAGGGCTCTTGAGGGGTTAAAGGAGATGGCGTCTACAGAAGAACCTACCTCGGGCTCTGCCACATCCAGGCCAAGCCAGTAACTAAGGTCACTAGTACAGAACCAGATGGACATTTGGCCTGTTCAAGGTCATGCACAAAGCAAGCCCCAGCTATGAGAGACCCTGAGCTCCAGGCTTCTCCTGAGAGGGCTGTGATCAAGATTGTCACAGACACACCCACCATCAAGGTCACCTCAGTGGTAAAAGTAGAATGCCCTTGTAACTTGTGGTATGGACACTCCATCCTTTTGATAATTGCCTGATAAATACTTGCTGACTTCCCTCTAGGCTGTGGGCTCCAGGGCCATGTCCTCCTCTCCAGATGCTCTGCCAGCCTACAAAGGGCAACTCCCTTCCACTAAGGTCCAGCATTCATTTGATGGCCTGGCACTGCCAGGCACAGAAGGGATGTGAAGCCAAGTCCACCATGGTGGACTTAAGAAACAGCAGAAATCCCTCAAGGTAATTACATCTTTCTTTCCCAAAATAATTGTAACCAAAATGACTGATGAGTGCCTACTCCCCCATCCCAGGTTCTAGAGTCCACAGCCTCCAACATTGAACTTGACTTCGAGTGTCCCTCAGTTTTACTTATTATGTGCCTAGCTAAGGCACCTAACTCAACTAAGACACATGATTAAGGAGGGAAAGCTGCGGTAAACAGGGTGGGATAGGGTGGCTCCCAACTAAAGAAGAGCTCAGAAGATGGAGCTGGGGATAGGCTGGGAGCCTCTTCCTCCATCAGGACTCCTGAGCACAGCTTCAGTAATTAAATATTCTGGAAATGAGGCTCTAGAAGAATATCCCCCAGAGGAGTCCTGGAGCATGAATGTTTGGGTTGAAAGCTTCCCATCCAAATTCCGTCTCCATGTGGTGCAATTGCCATCAAGTTGGATAGCTCACATCATGTG
Source organism: Bos mutus (assembly GCF_027580195.1). Classification (NCBI taxonomy): domain Eukaryota; kingdom Metazoa; phylum Chordata; class Mammalia; order Artiodactyla; family Bovidae; genus Bos; species Bos mutus. The sequence goes on along the minus strand of NC_091632.1, from coordinate 56,357,305 downwards.
CTGCTGCTGCTTCTAAGACACTTCAGTCGTGTCCAACTCTGTGCGACCCCATAGACGGAGCCCACCAGGCTCCCCCACCCCTGGGATTCTCCAGGCAAGAGCACTGGAGTGGGTTGCCATTTCCTTCTCCAATGCATGAAAGTGAAAAGTGAAAGTGAAGTGGCTCAGTCATGTCTGACTCTTAGCGACCCCATGGACTGCAGCCTACCAGGCCCCTCCATCCATGGGATTTTCCAGGCAAGGGTACTGGAGTGGGGTGACATTGCCTTCTCCGCATATCATGTGCAGGAAATCCATATGAAGACTCCAGAATGCCAAGATGTATAAGAACTTCAAATATAGACATCTGTTCCAAAGACCACAGACACTCTGAAAAAGGATAGAGGTGGACTATGAGATGCAAAGAATACTAAATTGCTCACATTTGGGAAGGTAGCTTGTGAGAGGTTAGGAAAGCTTGTACAAGGCTACTGCTTTTCCAGTGGTCCCTCCAGTCTCAGGGGTCACTGAATGTCCCCACCCTCTGTTGGTACAGGTGGTTATCTTGTATGGAGTATCACGGGGCAGAGCCCCGTAGTAGTCAGAGTTCTTAATGGCAAGCAACAGAAATTTGAGTTTAACCTTTATAAGCAGAAGATAAATTTATAGTAAAGGATATTGGGGAGCTCATAAAATCACTAAGCATGCTGGAAAATCAGGCTTAGGAAATGGGGCAGGAAAGGGGGCGGTGCTGAGCCCAAGAACTAGTCCAGCACCAGGCACGGCTGTGTCAACACAGCTCGTGGTGTGGTGGGTTCCTCCTGGGTGCAGCCACCACGGCTGCCCCATTACCACCAACGTGGCCCTGCCAGGCCCCTGCTTCTCTGTGTCCAGATCTGGTGGGTGTGTCTGATAGGCTGAGCCTGGTCAAGATCTGTGCCCACTGCAGGGAGACTAGAATGTGGGGCTCAGAGGCTGGGCAGCTAAAAATGGTCCGTGTCCACTGGGGTTTATTTCAGGTCTCTTAAAACCTTCTCTCTTTAAATAATTAAAAAGCAGTTACCTGTAAAAAAAGGGAGAAGACAAATTTATTCCTAACCCTGTTGTTGAGCAGGCAAATTCTAGACTGTGAAGATAGAACAGATGCAATCCCTGACCTTGGAAAGATGACACTTTCGTCAGAAACAAATGTAACAAGCATGTATTGAGTGTGTGACTGTGTTTGTGGTATTGCAGAGTACTTCGGAGAACAAGAGTGGTAAAAGGACATAGAGTGTCAGAGGTATTGCTTTCTGAACTGATCAGAAAAGCACGTGTTTGTACTCATTCAGTGTGTCTGACTCTTTGTGACCCCATGGGCTGTAACCCATCAGGTTCATCTGTCCATGGGATTTTCCAGGCAAGAATAGTGGAGTGGGTTGCCATTTCTGACTCCAGATCAGGGAAGACTGCCCTGCTTAGGTGACAAAGAGCTGCAAGGAGGGAAGGGGAGAGTCAGGAGGCTCTCTGCAGGGGAGGATCATCGACACAGAACACAGGTTGAACAAAGGGCTTGACACAGGAGCACATATAAGTGTTCAAGGAACAACAGCTAAGAATTAATTAGCACATTCTCCCAATTCCTTGGACTTCCCTGGTGGCTCAGTGGTAAAGAATTCACCTGCAATGCAGGAGACACAGTTTTGATCCCTGGATTGGAAAGATCCCTTGGAGAAGGAGATAGCAACACATCCCAGTATTCTTGCCTGGGAAATCCAGAGGAGCCAGGCAGGCTACAGTCCATCTACAGTCCAAAGATTTGGAAATGATTTAATGACTAAACAATCCAATTCCTTGCCACCAGGAAATAATAATCATAATGATATTTAAATGGTTTGAGCTCTTACTATGTTCCAGGCACTGTTCTAAGGACCTTGCATATGTCATTTACATGTATTAGTCATCTCATTCCCACAGCTATGGCATAAGGTAAATAAGATAATTATTCCCTCTTTAAAAGCACTGAAATCGAATAACAGAAAGATTAAATAATTTACATAAGGACCAGTTACAGAGAAATGAAGTTTTCCCTGTAGTAAAACACGGAATAATTATTACGTGAACAGGTAAGCATATACGTTCCTTATTGGGGCTCGAGTACTTATAAAATGTAAAAAATACTGTAAAATGAGGGTATTGGGAGGAATAATGGCTAAATCCTTAGCTGTGAACATCCATGAATTCTTCATTGCTAACAAAGAAAACATTGTCCCATTTGCCAGCTTTGCATTATAAACATTTAAAAAGTATTTCATGTTTTCTCAATGTCTGCAATGAACATTTAAAGAGTACCTTGATTTCAAGTATTTGTTGTTGCTTAAAAATTGTCACTGATAATAATTAGTTCGATGAATAAATAATATGTCTTTATTTAGAAAAATTGTACCTTTCACATATGCAAAGCCAAATATTTTCCTACACAGATGGAACGTCAACCAAGGGCTAGAGTTCAATTGACAGCAACTTGTGGCACCCCAAACCATCCCATCCACCTGTCCATCTGTCCATTCATATGAAAAGTATGTATTGAGCTCCTGTTATATGCTGAATTGTTCATTGTAAGTTAAGATGTTGCAACATATTCAATGTTGGAGGATGTAAGAGAGTATGCATTTTGGAATCAGGTGTGCCTGGTTTCAAAAACTGGCTCAGCAATTGAGTGTAATTTGGGCAAAGCAATACAAATTTCTCTGAGCTTCAAATTCCTCATCTGTGCAATAGTGATAATAATAATAATATCTACCTTCTCATGTTATCATAAATATTTGATGTTGCGTATGTAAAGTCCATGCAATCCATGCTTGGCTTGGAGTAAATGCAATAAACTATTTCCCCTGGGGTCCTGTCTCCTGGATAGCACTTCAGTCCTTCAGATTTTCTGAACTCCAGGGCCCAGTGTCCCCGTACGCTCCTAAAGGGCTCCCAACCTTCCTCCATTATTCATCATCAAGAGTGCAGTCAAAGGCCCCTTCAGGCAAGCTCCCACAACAGAGAAAGCCCGGTAGAATTCCAGAACAGGGTGGGGCTGGGAGCAAGAGGAAGGAATAAAAGCAAGAGGAAAGGATAGACAAGCCGCAGAACCTGCTCTCTGTCAAAACTCACCTTTTGGGTCTCTATTTTCCCAGCATAGAGTTTAACGTTAAACGTTATTGAAAGGAGGAAGAAATGAAGATTAAATGAGTAGTATTACTTGCCTACTGATGAGTACGGTAGGACTCAGAAAGGTTAATTGACTCGCCCAAGCTCACGCAGCCACACAGATGGGTTTGAACTCAGCTTGTCTGAAACAAAAGCCTGTGCTCATTTATTGGTGGGGTCACCAGACAGAGCCTGAGACACGAGGGTATGTCACTTTTATTTTGAAGTGCTCACGAAGGAAGGGGGGGTGAGGACAGGGAAGGATGTGAAAGGAAGGATACAGTCTTAGTTGAGGCTAGGTAGTTTTTCCCCTGGTGGCTTGGATGATAAAGAATCTGCCTGCAATGCAAGAGACCTGGGTTCGATCCCTGGGTCAGGAAGATCCCCTGGGGAAGGGAATGGCAAACCACTCCAGTATTCTTGCCTGGAGAATTCCACGGACAGAGGAGCCTGGTGGGCTACAGTCCTTGGAGTCCCAAAGAGTTGGACACGACTGAGTGGCTAACATACACAGGTAGTTTCTTAGCCTACTCGCATCAGGAGCTCTAGAGAATGAATTACACCACAGAGTAATTTGTCCAACTTGAGCCAAGAAGGCAACCAACTTTGTTCCTCTGGTGCCTGAGTCATTGGCTGTGGGCGGCAGAGCAGAAAGCAGACCTTCCCAGGTGAAGCGTCTCCCTTTCCGTCAACGGCAATTCTGAGAGGCATTAGCAGCCAGTGGACACAGCTACTGGGGACTGGCCCACCCGCCCAGTGAAGGGATCTGGGCGAGCCATCAACAGCATTTTTTACATTCACATTGCATTCCTAACCATTGGCTGAACGAATAAACGAGTGAATGTGTTTCCTTACTAATAAACAGAATTGGTAATGTGTACTTCAGGAGTCGTTAGGTGTAGATAAGCTTATGAGTATAAGTTAATTAGTCTAGCATTTTAAGTCCATAATAAATGAAAATAATTATTAGCTACAGAAAATGATATTAATTTAGCAGTAACTAGCCAATTATATTACTAATAATTATAATTTTATTTTTGTGACAATTGGCAATAAACCCTATTCTGAAGTCTCAGCTACTTGATGGAAAAAAGATGAAAACTTGCAAAACAGGAACTCCTGTCTACCTGACAGAGAAATGCCTTCTGGCTCAGATCTGTACATGGCAATTCAGTAACTAAAGCCCTGGGAGGCCAGGGAGGCTCCACTTCAACCCACATCCCCAGCGTCCAATTTTTGTGAGCGTCAGGAATGATACTGCTCAGGATGGCCTTGGGCGTAGCTCACAGAGATTGGGTTCATCACCCCAGCCCTAAATACACTATAGGATAAAGGGGGCGGGGACAGGGGAGACGAGGTAGGCTAGGAGATGATGGGAAGTGTCCCCAGCCCTGGGTCCTCGACCCAAGCCAGAGGCAAGCTGGCACCATCACAGCACTGCTATTTGTGCTGATGGCATTGTTTCCAGACCCAGAGGCATCACCAAAGGTAAACCTTCTTGGGATCTTCCCTGATCTGACCTTCAGCACCTCCTGTCTGATGCTTGTCTACCCCGCCATTCCCCTTTACCCCACTGATTACACTATTAAAATGCCCAGTTTCTGCTGAATTTTCAGAATCTCAAATGCATCATACTGTGTGTGCACTTTAGTGAATGCAAAAAGAAGCAAACCATTCCTATTCCAAATGCAGTGATTTCACTCTTGTTGAGATTATATAAATCTGCATTTTCTTTTTGTACCCTGGAAACACTTGATGGAGGCGGAAGGATGGTAGAATGGGGGAGAAGGCAGACCCTGGAGGAAGTCAGATTGGGCACAAATGTGATATACATCTGCATAATCGTTTTTTTTATTTCTAGAAACATTGTCTGGGATCTGGAGCTTAATGAATTGGGTTTCTTTGCCGCTCATCCCTCCCCCACCTTAAATACAGATAAGTTATTCTCTCCTCTGCCTTTCTCTTCTCTAACTCCACCTCTGCTGATTACACCTCAGACTGCCCAGCCGTGTGTTCTCCCCAAATCAGCCTCGTATCTAAAGCAGCCAGATGGAATCAAACTCACGGTGAGCCGGTATCTTCTGCTCCTTTGGTTCTTCCTCTCTCAGTTCAGGACCTAATGATATCACCATCCAAGCTAGAAACCCTAGAGTCTTCAGTTTACCTTAAGGGAGTGACAGGGCTTCTTACTCACTGCCCCTCATCCCACCTGAGTTATCAAACTCAATTCTATTCCAACTTGTGACTCAAATCCACCCCTTCCACCCCATGTCTGCCTCCACTGCTCAGGCACGCATCACCCCTGCATGAGACTAAGGTGATAGCCTTCTGATTGATTTGTTTCTCCATCCCCCCCATCTGTCCATTAGTCTGTCCATTCTGCACATAAATTTTTACTGATCCCCTACTGTAGTCAAGCACTGCTTTAGACCTGGGAACGCAAGGATAAACCTAACAAGATCCCTGTCCTTATGGAATTTACATTCCAATGGGGTCACCGGGTAACACACAACAAATAAAGGACTTCTGGATTAAGATGGCAGATTGAAACTTTCTCAAAGTTTTGTTCTGCCAATACCTCAAAAATAGCCAAAAGAATAAAGAAATAAAAACAAAATAGGGACTTTCCTGGTGGTCCAGTGATCAAGACTTCGCCTTTCAATGCAGGGGGTGCGGGTTTGATACCTGGTGGGGAGCTAAGATCCCACCCGTTTTGTGGCCGAAGAAAAAAAACCAATAAAACAGAAGTAATATTTAGCAGTTCAATAAAGACTTTAAAAATGGTCCATATAAAAATAAGCAGAAGAAATTCACCAAAAACAAATAAGGTAAGAGGCATGCCCAATACAATAACCTTCAAAAACCATTAACCAAGAAAACAAGATGCTGGGGTAGAGTAGAGAAGACCAGCAAGGCTTGACTCCTAACCTGGTCCCTGGGGCCCTGGGAGCTGCAGTGGAGAATCTGCCAAGTCCTGGGAATTCTCACTAATATCCCCAAAGCCAAGAGAAGTCAAGCATGTAGGTGTCCACTTGCATTTCCTCCACTGACTGAAAAGTGGTAGAAATGGCTACTGGGGAGAAATGGGTAAAATAGGGGGAGTGAAAAACGGGGCTGATTCTGACCTCAGTAAAGGCTTCAGGGCAGCAAACCGAATTTGAGCCACAGTGAAATCCTGAGGTTCTGCCCCCTCAAGAAATGGTGTGTACTATCCAACGCCAACCCTGAGGATTAAATCCTGGTACTGTTGCAAAATCACAGCAAAGAGAGCAGCGCTCAGGAATTCCAACCACCAACACTCCGCCCACTGAGCTTCCCTGCTGGCACCACCACCCCACAGATGTCTCCATCCTTACAATGAAACAGTGATCTCAGATCAACTGATCTCAGATACAACAGGGAGGGTCCACAAGTCCCCCACGCTCTATCAGAGCAAATAAACTGAATAGACGTAGTTCCCTATGCGTGAGCAAAAGGAAAGCGTAAGCATGAAAACTATAAAACCATATAAAACCATACTGCAGAGTGAGGGTTGGGGAGAAGCAACTTGTGAACCAGAAGACATCTTAAGCAACAGAAGGACATTCCTCCCAATTTCATGTTATATGGTTTAATTAGAGCTTGAATCTGGTGAAAGAACTCAAAGACAAGATGGTAAAACAACAGAAATGACAAGAAAAAGAAGATTTCAGATTAAAGGAAACAGAGGGCAATATTATTATAGAATGAAAATATAGATTAGAAATAAGAACAAAATAAGAAGAAACTCAATAGATACTGTTGAAATTTGAATTATGATGCAGGAGAAAAGCTTAAGATAGTCATGTGAATGTAAATGAGAAAGAAATAGGTATGGAAGAGAGAGATTGAGAAATAGAGAAAAGTAATGATTGAATATAAAGATTACTCAAAGCCCTTAGGTAGAGGGCCCAACTATCTTTCCCAGTGGCTCAGCAATAAAGAATCCGCCTGCCGATGCAAGAGATGTGGGTTCAGTCCCTGGGTGGAGAAGATTCCCTGGAGGAGGGCATGGCAACCCACTCCAGTATTCCTGCTTGGAGAATCCCATGTACAGAGGAGCCTGGCCAGCTACAGTCCATAGGGTGGCAAAGAGTCAAACATGACTGAAGCATATAAATAAGAAGTATACACTACATTACAAGAAAACATGATGTGGAGTGTTACATACCAACATATAGTCTAATTAAACTAGTGAACTGTCATGATAAAGAAAAAATTCTTCAGGCATCTTGATGACAGAAGAAGCAAATCATTCTAGAGAAGCAAAAACTGGTAAGATTCAGTCCTCTTCACAAGCAATATTCAAGGCCAGGAGAGAGTGGAGACAAACCACCAAGCAAAGACAACACCACCCCCCGACAGTGGGCATGGATGTTTAACTGTTCTATTTGGCATTAGATTGTAAAGCTGAAAATGCATATCTATAATCACACCCATTCCACCCTTGAATGTATATCCTACAAAAATTACTGTAAATATTCTAGGAGACAAGCACAAGAATGTTCATAACAGTATTGCTCATAACAGAAAAAAAAAAAAGCTAGAAACAACCAGTCAACTGACAAGAGAATAGATACCTTGTCAGTCAGTTCAGTCGCTCAGTCGTGTCCGACTCTGCGACCCCATGAATCGCAGCACGCCAGGCCTCCCTGTCCATCACCATCTCCCGGAGTTTATCCACACTCTTGTCCATCAAGTCGGTGATGCCATCCAACCATCTCATCCTCTGTTGTCCCCTTCTCTTCCTGTCCCCAATCCCTCCCAGCATCAGGGTCTTTTCAGATGAGTCAGCTCTTCGCATCAGGTGGCTAAAGTATTGGAGTTTCAGCTTAAGCATCAGTCCTTCCAATGAATAGTCAGGGCTGATTTCCTTTAGGATGGACTTGTTGGATCTCCTTGCAGTCCAAGGGACTCTCAAGAGCCTTCTCCAACACCACAGTTCAAAAGCATCAATTCTTTGGCTCAGCTTTCTTCACAGTCCGACTCTCACATCCATATATGACCACTGGAAAAACCATAGCCTTGACTAGATGGACCTTTGTTGGCAAAGTAATGTCTCTGCTTTTTAATATGCTGTCTAGGTTTGTCATAGCTTTCCTTCCAAGGAGTAAGCGTCTTTTATTTTCATGGCTGCAATCACCATCTACAGTGATTTTGGAGCCCAGAAAAATAAAGTCGAACACTGTTTCCACTGTTTTCTTGTAGCATATTCATAAAATTGAATACTTTCTTTCCTACAGTGATAATAAACAAACTTAAGCTACACATGTTAATGTGACCAAATCTTAAGACATCAGATCAGATCAGTTCAGTTCAGTCACTCAGTCATGTCCAACTCTTTGCAACCCCATGAATCGCAGCATGCCAGGCCTCCCTGTCCAACACCAACTCCCGGAGTTCACCCAGACTCACATCCATCGAGTCAGTGATGCCATCCAGCCATCTCATCCTCTGTCGTCCCCTTCTCCTCCTGCCCCTAATCCTTCCCAGCATCAGAGTCTTTTCCAATGAGTCAACTCTTCACATGAGGTGGCCAAAGTACTGGAGTTTCAGCTTTAGCATCATTCTTTCCAAAGAAATCCCAGGGCTCATCTCCTTCAGAATGGACTGGTTGGATCTCCTTGCAGTCCAAGGGACTCTCAAGAGTCTTCTCCAACACCACAGTTCAAAAGCATCAATTCTTCGGCACTCAGCCTTCTTCACAGTCCAACTCTCACATCCCTACATGACCACAGGAAAAACCATAGCCTTGACTAGATGGACCTTTGTTGCACACTATTTACAGTAGCCAAGACGTGGAAACAACCTGTGCCCATCCGCAAATGAATGGATAAAGAAGATGTGGTGTATACATACAACAGAATATTCAGTTCACTTCAGTCACACAGTTGTGTCTGACTCTTTGCAACCCCATGGACTGAAGCACACCAGGCTTCCCTGTCCATCACCAACTCCCAGAGCTTGCTCAAGCTCATGTCCATCAAGTCAGTGATGACATCCAACCATCTCATCCTCTGTCATCCCCTTTTCCTCCTGCCTTCAGTCTTTCCCAGCATCAGGGTCTTTTCGAATGAGTCAGTTCTTTGCATCAGGTGGCCAAAGTATTGGAGTTTGGAAGGGCTTCAGCATCAGTCCTTCCAATGACTATTCAGGGTTGATTTCCTTTAGGATTGACTGGTTTGACCTCCTGTCATAAAAAGGAATGAGAATGGGTCACATGCAGAGATGTGGATGGACCTAGAGTCTGCTATCCAGAGTGAAGTAAGTTCGAAAGAGAAAAACAAATACGTTAACATTTATGTGGAATCTAGAAAAATGGTACAGATGAACCTATTGTAAAGCAGAAATAGAGACACAGATGTAGAGCACAAGCATATGGACACAGAGGAGAGAAAGGGGAGGTGGGATGAATTTGTGAGAGTAGCTTTAACTTATAAACACTACCATGTGTAAAGCAGATTGCTAGCGGGAGGTTGCTGTATAGCACAGGGAGCTCAGCTCAGCCCTCTGTGATGGCCTAGAGAGGTGAGATGGTAGGTAGAGGTAGGAGGGAAACTCCAGAGAGAGGGGAGATATGTATACAACTAGCGACTGGCTTTGTTGTAGAGCAGAAACTAACAGACTGTAAAGCAACTTCTTTTTGGTTTAGTCACTAAGTTGCATCCGACTCTTTTGCAACCCCGTGGACTACTGCCCCAATAAAAAAAGAAACAGACTGCATATTTCATGTTAAAAAAACTATATTACTTAAGGAAAATTTCATGATAAGTTTTGTAGAAAATTTAGTATCATGACTTCCTCTAAGGGTCATTGTCCAACCAGATGTTCAAGTTGGATTTAGAAAAGGCAGAGGAACCAGGGATCAAATTGCCAACATCCGCTGGATCATGGAAAAAGCAAGGGAGTTCCAGAAAAACATCTACTTCTGCTTTATTGACTGTACCAAAGCCTTTGACTGTGTGGATCACAACAAACCGGAAAATTCTTCAAGAGATGGGAATACCAGACCACCTCACCTGTCTCCTGAGAAATCTGTATGCAGGTCAAGAAGCAGCAGTTAGAACTGGACGTGGAACAACAGACTGGTTCCAAATTGGGAAAGGAGTATGTCAAGGCTGTATATTTGTCACCCTGCTTATTTAACTTATATGCAGAGTACATCATGAAAAACACTGGGCTCGATGAAGCACAAGCTGGAATCAAGATTGCTGGGAGAAATATCAATAATCTCATATATGCAGATGACACCACCCTTATGGCAGAAAGGGAAGAGAAACTAAAGAGCCTCTTGATGAAAGTGAAAGAGGAGAGTGAGAAAGTTGGCTTAAAACTCAACATTCAGAAACTAAGATCATGGCATTTGGTCCCATCACTTCAAGGCAAATAGATGGGGAAACAATGGAAACAGTGAGAGACTTAGTGACTGCAGCCATGAAATTAAAAGACGCTTGCTCCTTGGAAGAAAAGTTATGACCAACCTAGACAGCATATTAAAAAGCAAAGACATTTCTGACAAAGGTCCGTCTAGTCAAAGCTATGGTTTTTCCAGTACTCATATATGGATGTGAGAGTTGGACTATAAAGAAAGCTGAGTGCTGAAGAATTGATGCTTTTGAACTATGGTGTTGGAGAAGACTCTTGAGAGTTCTTTGGACAGCAAGGAGATCCAACAAGTCCATCCTAAAGGAAATCAGTCCTGGGTGTTCATTGGAAGGACTGATGCTGAAGCTGAAACTTCAATACTTTGGCCACCTGATGTGAAGAACTGACTCACCTGAAAAGACCCTGATGCTGGGAATAACTGAAGGTGGGAGGAGAAGGGGACGACAGAGGATGAGATGGTTGGATGGCATCGCCGACTCAATGGACATCAGTTTGAGCAAGCTCCAGGAGTTGGTGATGGACAGGGAAGGCTGGTGTACTGCAGTACATGGGATTGCAAAGAGTCGGACATGACTGAGCAACTGAACTGAACTAAAGGGTTGTGGGAGGAGCTCAGTGTGGGCAGGTGCCTAAAAGGAAGCTTTTTCAGTGGCAATAATGTACCTGTTAGGAGGTTAGCTGATGAATTTATACATGTTCATTTTATGATGATGATTTCTGATATATAGGTTATAAACAGTAGGTATTGAGTTTCTCTGGTAACTCAGCCAGTAAAGAATCTGCCTGCAGTGCAGGAGACCTGGGTTTGATCCCTAGGTCGGGAAAATCCCCTGGAGAAGAAAATGGGAGCCCACTCCAGTATTCTTGCCTGGAGAAGTTCATGGACAGAGGAGCCTGGCGGGCTACAGTCCATGGGGTTGCAAGAGTCTGACACAACTTACAGACTAAACAACCACCACAGTAGGTATCAGTATATCATAAGTAAAAAGGAAACAAAATTCTAGACATTAAAAATTAATTAATGTAATTAATTTATATTATACTCCATTAAAGGTTATAACAAGATAATGGATAATTCCTTGTACTATCTGATATATCCTTGGCTTATCTATTTTATACATAGCACTTTGTATCTCTTAACTCTCTGCTCCTAATCTGTCTCTCCCCCTTTCCATCTTCCCTTTGTTAACCACTAGCTTATTTTCTGTATCTGTGAATCTGTTTCTGTTTTGCACATACATATATATAGATAGATAGATATACAGCATCTTTATCCATTCTTCTGTTGATGGGCACTTGGGTTGCTTTCACATTTTAGCTATTATATTAATAAATAGTGCTGTTATGAGCACTGGGCTGCATGTACCTTTTTTAAATCAGTGTTTTCAATATTTTCCAGCTATGTACCCAGGAGTAGGATTGCTGGATCATATAGTAGCTCTATTTTTAGCTTTTTTGAGAACCCCCCATACTGATTTCCATAGTAGCTACACCAATTTATATTCCCATCAACAATGTGCCAGGGTTCTGTTTTTTCCACATCCTCACCAAAATTTGTTATCTGTAGGCTTCTTGATGATGGCTGCTCTCACAGTTGTGGGATGATATCTCATTGTTGTTTGACATTTTTAAAGACCTTTTTAGTCACTAGGAAAATAGTTAAGGAAGAAAATAGACCACTATAAAGACAAATATGTAGCACTATAGAGAAAGCATGGCTGGGAAAATGATGCCCAGATAAGATGCCGCTGCTGCTGCTAAGTCGCTTCAGTCGTGTCTGACTCTGTGCGACCCCATAGACGGCAGCCCATCAGGCTCCCCCGTCCCTGGGATTCTCCAGGCAAGAACACTGGAGTGGGTTGCCATTTCCTTCTCCAATGCATGAAAGTGAAAACTGAAAGTGAAGTGACTCAGTCGTGTCTGACTCTTAGCGACACCATGGACTACAGCCTACCAGGCTGCTCCGTCCATGGGATTTTCCAGGCAAGAGAACTGGAGTGGGTTGCCATTGCCTTCTCCAGATAAGATGCTGTTTCATTATAAAGACAAAAAGCAGACATTCCCAAACTTGAAAGAGCTCAGGAATGTAACACCTATAAGTCTTTTTTGGAGCCAAAAAACACAAAACACCTATTTTGTTTTAAAATCAGAACTTTAGGGGAATGAATCAAATAAAACACTCAAGAATTGAAAGATAATTATAAAAATTACACTAGGAAATTAGAATACTGGATCTATTTAAACATAGTATTATTGCTAAAAAGAAAAGAAAGGAGTGGAATTATGGCCACAAAACCAGAACAAATATGCTATAAACTTGGATGATATAATAATAATCATAAGCATAGTCACAATTTTCTATTGAAAATCAAGGGTGAGCTTTCATTTCTGACCACGTTGGAGTAACTAATACTGGATATACTCACTTGCTAAAATGATTAGAAAAATGAGCAAAATAGATGAGACAACTGTTTCCAAGAACTGGACTGTGAGCAACTCAGGGCTGTGACCCTTCAGAGCTGAGATACACACGGACGGCTCCACATCCATGCCAGCTTCCTGCTCCGGGGGGCATTCTCTGAACAACAGCAAGGTGATGCAGAGAGAGGTGGTCTTGCTGAAGCCCCTGGGATTTGTGGGGAGGTTAAACAGAGAGAAGGGAGCCCAGGGCTCTGAGTGTGGTGGTCCTTGGCCAAGGACAGGACAAAGGGCTGAAAGCTACCTGGAAACTCAGAGGCCAAGCAGGACCACCAGCAGCTGGCCTTCCCCAGAGCCAGAATGGACGAGCCCTGCTGAGTAGCTGGGGGTACCCAGCTAGAAAAGAAGAAACACCATGAGAAGATGATGGGGTTATGGAGCCCTCCTCCAACACAAAGTCAGGCACAGCCTAAAGTCTGCACTAGCAAAAGAGATGCTTATTCTAAAGGCAAAATCATAATCAGGACAGGGAGACACAATGTTTTCCTCATGACACAGGAAATGAGTTTACATGAAGCAACATGGACTCTCCGGCCCAACTTGAAGATGGTTTTGGTTGCATTCTCAACAATTCAACCTGTGTCAACACAAAATGAAAGGTCTTTATATATCTGGAAAATTTGTCACGAAACAAAAATCAAGACCGTTGTTCAGGGCAATTGATGCTTTGTGTTTAAACATTTCATTTTAAGAACAATAACTTTCAGTATTTGTGATAATATCTTTCAATTTTAATGACTTTGCTATTTATTTTTGGTATAATTTTTCATGTTTTATACTCTCAAATGTCTATATCAGGTAGAGATTATTTGTGTTTCTGAAATATACAATGTATAAGCACTATATATTTCCTCATAAAATAGTAAACTATGCATTTATTATTATACCTTTTTAAAAATGCAAAACCTCTGAAATGCTTATTATAACCCTACTGCAGAAACATGAGTCATAGTTTATTGCTGTGGTCACCCATTATTATTTGAAAAGAACTACATAAAATGTTATAAAAATATAGAATAATTTATAATTGGGGGAAAAAAATCTCAAGAACTCCTGGGAATTATGATTTGTTACCGAATCCCCAAACCTAATATCACTTTTTTTGCCTGATGAACTCCTACATGTTCTTCAAATTCAGCTCATATATCCCCTCTTCTTTAAATCTTCTCTATCTGGAGGAAAAGACACCTTTCTGTATTAGCTCAGGCTGATGATTCTAAATATCAGAAATCCAATACACTTAGGCAAAAGGGCACTTTACTAGCTCATGGTGTAGCTTCAGGCTCAACTGGATCTAGAGGTTCAAAATGCCATGATTGCTCTCTTACTCTGTCTCTCTCTCTCTCCCACTCTCTGAGCGTTTCCTCTGACTTAGATTCAGTTGTGCAAGCTACATCACTTCAGTTGTGTCCAACTCTTTGAGACCCCATGGACTGTATCCCACCAGGCTCCTCTGTCCATGGAATTCTCCAGGCAAGAATACCGGAGTGGGTTGCCATGCCCTTTTCCATGGGATCTTCCCCACCAAGGGATGGAACCCACCTCTCCTGCATTGCAGGCGAATTCTTTACCACTAAGCCACCTGGGGAAGCCCCTCAGTTTCTCCCCATCTGAAGTTAAAGATGGGCACTGAGAACTCCAGGCAGGCACACATTATCCCTAAAGCACAGGATCCCAGACAAAGAGAGAATGGATGTTTTCTAATAGGTTTGGGGAAAGTCCTCAGTGGTTGATTGTCCCCGTGTGTGCCACACGCTCATCCTTGAGCAAGGACTGTCATCAGGAAGATTGATATTCTGATTGGCCCATCTTGGGTCATCTGCCCTCTTTGTCCTACCTGACTACGTGGAATGCATTCCCCATGAGTAAGATAGGTTTCTCCTGTCTGAGGAAGGGAGGGATGTGATGCTGGGTATACAGAAGCCATCCTTCCTTTCTTCTTTTCTGCCGCAGAAACAATGAGTTCTCCCTGTCTGTACTCCCATAACTTTTATTTCTTCCTGTTGCGTTACTTCTCACTGTGTGCTCTTGTTCTGCGCATGTCCATTTCCGCTGTGCCCACCTCCAGGAGCTGGTGCCATTCCTCTTGGCATTCCAACGCCTAGCTCATGCCAGGCACGTAGTAGATACTCAATAGCTAATGTTTACTGAAAGGTATTATGTGTTAAGCACGGTCCAACATTCTATATGAATTTGTTTACTCTTTGCAGTAACAGTATGAGGTAGATATTATTACTCCCCAAATAAATATTCATTGAATAAGATAATAAAGATAAGTTATGGTTTAAAGAAGTTACAAACTGAACCCCGTTAGAGAGCTTAAGGGCTGTCTCTCACAAGTGAAAGGACATGGAGCTGCCAAAGGAATCTATTGTCAGGGTACTTCCCTGAAGGTAAGGTAGCCAGCCTGACTGCATAAAAGGGTGGGATGACCTCCACCAAAGAGGCTGGGCCTATGCCAGTGACCGTGGCCCTGAGGCGGAGGGAAACACGCCAGTCACTCACTGCCACCCCCGCTCCCCCATAGCGTCATAAAATATCTGGGTTCCCCCTGAGGACAGCAAACAAAAGAACAACTGCCTTTTGGAATAAGTAATCCTGATACTGGACGTCATCCAAGACACACAGAAGGACTCCCTCTGGCAGAGAAATCCTGGCATGGCAAAGCAAGAGGAACCTTCAAAGTCAGCTAAGACTGTGCTTTTGTTTTCAAGATGAGGAAACAGTCCTGCTGAGGTTAAAGAAATTGCCCAAGGTCGCACAGATACTTAGTACCGAAACTAGAACTGGAAGTAGAGCCCAGGTCACTTTCTGTGCCCCCTAAAGTTTCGCATATGCTGAATCTTTCCTCAGACGATTTACAGCCCCAACTGTAACACTTGAAGGTGATATCTTTAACCTGGGCAGATGGCGTTTTGTCTTCAATATCTTATAAACGTGCTCTGAAGGAGTCTTGGTTTGTGGTTAATCTGAGGTGGGAGCCCCAGCACACAATTCTGTTGCCTGGAACCGTCCATGCTTTGGCTGGACTAGGTCTTGGTCCCATTGCAGAAGTCCTCCAGGGCCAGAGAGTGACGTCATTGATTGCTTGTTCCAATCAGCAGAACTAACAACCCTCTGAGGGTCCTGCTGTGGCCATCTTGATTGCATTTTCTGACCCCCTCTACTTCCGGCTTCGAGGCTGCCAGGGTGGACTTTTTCAACCCTGGGACAATGTTTAGTGCTATTATTAGGGAGCTTCTAGCTTGATTTGATGCTGTTGCTGTCTCTTGTTCTGATATTCCAGGTGAAGCCTGATCAGAACATCAGAATATCTGCTAGGCGGAGCTGCTGCTCCTCTTGAATGCAGATTCCTAAACACCTCTAACCCCATCAATCTCCACTGAAACAGGCCCACCTTAGTGTGAGCAGGCTACAGGGCAAGAGTATGGAGCTCCACATACACTGTCTACACAGTAAGAAGCGATAAAGCAAACCCCTAAACTGTTAAAACATGTTCCATCCGCCTACCTTGATAAACTTATTTTTCTAACAACAAAATTTAAAAATATGTGTAAAGTTATGACTTTCATATGATTGCAAGTCAACAAAATATCAAAGAAATCTAAATTTTATTATATAAATATAAGTTTATATTGAAAAAGCACAAGAGTTCTAGAAAAACATCTACTTCTGCTTAATTGACTATGCCAAAGCCTTTGACTGTGTGGATCACAACAAACTATGGAAAATTCTTCAAGAGATGGGAATACCAGACCACCTCACCTGCCTCCTGAGAAATCTGTATGCAGGTCAAGAAGCAACAGTTAGAACTGGACGTGGAACAACAGACTGGTTCCAAATTGGGAAAGGAGTACGTCAAGGCTGTATACTGTCACCCTGCTTATTTAACTTATATGCAGAGTACATCATGTGAAATGCCAGGCTGGATGAAGTACAAGCTGAAATCAAGATTGCTGGGAGAAATATCAATAACTTCAGATATGCAGATGGCACCACCCTTATGGCAGAAAGTGAAGAAGAACTAAAGAGCCTCTTGATGAAAGTGAAAGAGGAGAGTGAAAAAGTTGGCTTAAAACTCAACATTTAGAAAACTAAGATCATGGCATCCAGGCCCATCATTTCATAACAAATAGATGGGGAAATAATGGAAACAGTGAGAGACTTTGTTATTTTGGGTTCCAAAATCACTGCAGATGGTGACTGCAGCCATGAAATCAAAAGATGCTTGCTCCTTGGAAGAAAAGCTATGACCAACCTAGACAGCGTATTAAAAAGCAGAGACATTACTTTACCAACAAAAGTGCATCTAGTCAAAGCTATGGTTTTTCCAGTAGTCATGTATAGATGTGAGAGTTGGACTGTGAAGAAGGCTGAGTGCCGAAGAATTGATGCTTTTGAACTGTGGTGTTGGAGAAGACTCTTGAGAGTCCCTTAGACTGCAAGGAGATCCAACCAGTCTATCCTAAAGGAAATCAGTCCTGACTATTCATTGGAAGGACTGATGCTGAAGCTGAAACTCCAATACTTTGGCCACCTGATGTGAAGAACTGACTCATTTGAAAAGACCCTGATGCTGGGAATGACTGAAGGTGGAAGGAGAAGGGGATGACAAAGTATAAGATGGTTGTATGGCATCACTGACTTGATGGACACGAGTTTGAGCAAACTTTGCGAAATGGTGAAGGACAGGGAAGTCTGGCATGCTGCAGTCCAAGATGTTGCAAAGAGTCAGACATGACTTAGTGACTGAACTTATTATTATATATAATTGTAAATTTATTGATAAGATACGTGTGGTCTCCAGTTGACAGACTGGTAATATCTTGATGAGTAACAAAATAAAAGACATACATAATTCACATATTATCATATTATTTACTCCATAACATTATTTTTTCTTATCTTTGTTTTAGAAACACTGTTAATTATGTTATTGTTAGAAAGATATTTGGATAATTTGCTTTCCTTTAACAGTAATCATCTAAAGAATTAACTAATAAAAGCAACCATATTCAAAGTATGTTTCAAAATGTTTTCACAAAAATATAAAGAAAATGCAATAAATTAAAATTAATGCTTTCTTAGAGGTTTTCTTTAAAAATATTTTAGCTTATCTATTATAAGTAAAAGTCAAATTGTAAATTATAATGAATGAATATGAATATTTTGATCAAAATTATTTAAATAAAGATGAACTTTTTAATTTACTTTATTGAAGGTTTCATTAAATCTTTTTATATCCTTTTATAAAAATAACAGTGCCTGCATTTTGGCATTCCATGCCTAACCAGCTAATATAATATAAAAAATTAGTATTATAGGTTGTAGCTAGATCACATAAGAGTTGTCTCTCTTTATGCATGGATTCTGTATTTAAGAATTCACCTACTTGCTAAAATTTACTTATAACCCTCAAATCAATCTTTCCAAGACTTCTAGGATCATTTGGGTACTATGTTGAAAAGTTTGAGCCATGTGACGCATGCGTTTCCAGCTGAGGTGGAACAAGCTCCACCCTGTCTTCTTGTTTCATACTGTAAGTAAGTGTCCGTTTTTGCAGTCTTTGTGGAGCCACACCTTTTGAATTTTTGGAGGTCTCTGGGGTGACTTTGATTTTCAGAATGGCCCCCTGCATAGTGCTACAGTGCTGCTAGTGTCCTAAATCTGAGAAACTGTGCTGGGCCCATGAAGGAGAGATGTGTGTTATGTAAGTTTCGTTCGGGCGTGAGTTACCGCACTGGTGGTTATGAGTTCAATGTGAATGAATCAGCAGTATTTTTTAAGTAAGGTGTCTTTAAACAGAAACACACATAAAGCAAGGTTATGTGTAAATCAGTTGACAAAAATGTTGTGACCAGAGATTCACAGGAGCCTGATCCTATATTTCTCATAGGAACAGTGGTTCAGTATTCATTAAATCAGTGTTTGTGATAATTTTATAGACCATTACTTCGAATAAGAATTGACTATATATATCCAAATCTAAGAGTGATGTTTAATATTGCAAAGTATTCCAAGGATGGCCCATCTACTGTGACAGACACGGCACTATTGAAGGCCTCCAGGACCAGAAGTGAGAATCCAATGATAGGTAAGACAATTCGTGTTTGACCCCACTGAGAAATGGTGATTCACTGCACAAGAATCCATTGCTTTTGCACTGAGGACTTAAACTTGTAAATTAATTTGTCTTTTATCTAAATTCTTCCACTGCTCCAGCCATTCCACACTCCAAAGACACTTCCATCTCCAATACTGGCAGTGACACAACCCACAGACCTCATTGCATTCAGAAGTAGTCACTTTCTGTTTTGAAAATATGAGGCAAGAGATGTAGAGAAGTGTTTTTCTTAGGCCTGATGGTGTTAGTTCATAGAGTGGGAGTTTATGACCTAACCTTGCTGTACTCACATTGAGCACCAGATCCCAGTGACAAAGCCCATCTGTATGTGATTTGACACGTTTATTTCTGGTTCTCCTGTGTGATATGCAGAGTGTTGAAAGCCCAGACCCAGGGCAGGACAAAGCACTTGTAGAAGGATTACAGAGGCAACCTGAGTTTTGCCCTGGAGACATCCAAACCAAACACAGCAAAGATGTAGCTCTTCAGCCACTTTTTTTTTTTTTTATCACAATCCAACTCTGTAAGCACCAAAGTTCTAGTAGGATCAGTTCAGTTCAGTCTCTAAGTTGTGTCCGACTCTTTGTGACCTCATGGACTGCAGCATGCCAGACTTCCCTGTCCATCACCAACTCCCAGAGCTTACTCAAACTCATATCCAAAGAGTCAGTGATGCCATACAACCATCTCACCCTCTGTCGTCCCCTTCTCCTTGTACCTTCAGGCATTCCCAGCATCAGGGTCTCTTCAAATAAGTTAGTTCTTCCATCAGGTGGCCAAAGTATTGAAGTTTCAGCTTTAGCATACTTTCAATGAATAGTCAGGACTGATTTCCTTTAGGATAGACTGGTTGGATCTCCTTGCAGTCCAAGGGACTCTCAAGAGTCTTCTCCAATATCACAGTTCAAAAGCATCAATTCTTTGGCACTCAGCTGTCTTTATAGTCCGACTCTCACATCTATACATGACTACTGGAAAAACCATAGCTTTGACTAGACGGACCTTTGTCAGAAAAGTAAGGTCTCTGCTTTTTAATACGCTGTCTAGGTTGGTGATATTTTTTCTTCCAAGGAGCAAGCATCTTTTGATTTCATGGCTGCAGTCACCATCTGCAGTGATTTTGGAGCCCAAAATAATAAAGTCTCTCACTGTTTCCATTGTTTCCCCATCCTGTTTGCCATGAAGTGATGGGATCAAATGCCATGATCTTAGTTTCTGAATGTTGAATTTTAAGCCAATTTTTTCACTCTCCTCTTTCACTTTCATCAAGAGGCTCTTTTGTTCTTCTTCACTTTCTGCCATCAGGGTGGTGTCATCTGTATATATGAGGTTATTGATATTTCTCCCAGCAATCTTTATTCCAACTTGTGCTTCATACAGCCCAGCGTTTCTCATGATGTATTCTGCATATAAGTTAAATAAACAGGGTGACAATATACAGCCTTACATACTCCTTTCCCGATTTAGAACCAGTCTGTTGTTCCATGTCCAGTTCTAACTGTTGCTTCTTGACCTGCATACAGATTTCTCAGGAGGCAGGTGAGGCGGTCTGGTATTCCCATCTCTTGAAGAATTTTCCATAGTTTGTTGTAATCCACACAGTCAAAGGCTTTGACATAGTCAATAAAGCAGAAACAGGATAGTGGAAGGTTGTATGTGAATTTCTCCAGAATAATGTATTTATGTTAAATTGTCCTTGTTTGCTTTCATAAGAGGAATTTTCTTTATTCTTTTGGGGAAGAGAAAACAGAGAATTCTCTTCAATCACTCAGTCAATGTATTTAAAACTCTAGCTTTTTTTTTTAGATTTATTTATTTATGTATTTGGCTGTGCCAGGTCTTAGCTGCAGCACACGAGATTTTGTTGTGTCATTCGGGGTCTTTTGTTGTGGCTCATAGGCTTCATTGTTCTACAGCCTGTAGGACATTAGTTCCCTGACCAGGGATCGAATCTGCATCCCCTGCATTGCAAGGTGAATTCTTAACCCCTGGACTACCAGGGAAGACCCTCCAGCATATTTTTTTTTTTTAATAAAATTTGCCTTTAGTACCAAAAGGTTGGTACACAGCCCTTTGTGTTAGTTATTTGCCCAAGATTATTCTAGAAGATCAGGATTTCCAGGAAGTGTTGTTCTTCCACTCTATAACATTTCCCTCATTCTTTCTTCATTCTACTTTTTCCTTCTGTCCTTCAGGGCTTAGCATCTAAGACTGCCTGTCACCAGCTGTATGACCTTAGGAAAGCCCTGTTAGAGAACAGTTAGGTCAGGCATGAGAACTGTTTGCCTGAGTTGTCTCACAATAGGATGTCCCAATAAAGAATGCGGTGCTGCCAACAAAAGCTAACCAGGAGAATCTGAGAGGGGCCACAAGGACATCCTACCAACCTCCCAGAATCCTTTGCACTAGAGTCCATCTTGGCTAAGAGATGCGCCTGCCACCAGGAGGGACCTGAGTCAGACCAAATACGTGCCAAGCAAGATGATCGGCCAGAGACAACCCAGAAACTAACCCCATCACCATATAACCCGAGACTGCGAGGCACGTGGCAGAGCAGTGCTCCTGGGTTCCCTTACCCTGCTACTCTCTGCCCGGGCGCCCTTTCCCAGTAAGGTCTTTTGCTTTGTCGGCATGTGTGTCTCTCAGACGATTCATTTCTGAGAGTTAGGCAAGAGCCTACCCAAGGACGCTGGAAGGGGTCCTCCGTGTCTGCCACAGTCCCTCTGCACTTGCATTTCCTCACTGACAGAGAGCGAGTGCTTGTGCCTGCCACAAGCATGGAATTGCTGTCACACTGAGTGACACGCTCTCTGCCACGTGTTGAGGGCTGTGCCAAGCAGAACACTTGCTCAGGACACTTTCACAGTCTTCATTCTTCTTACTGTGACAGGAGGATTTGCCTAATCCCTCCACACCCCTCCATCAAAAAAATTTCATTGAACTTGGAGCCTTTCCCAGGGTAACAAAGTGAGGCATCATTAGAGATTAATGTTGCTTATTTATGACCCAGGTAGGCCCCTGGGTGGAACAAGAAGAAACCGAAGTTCCTCCTCCTTGTGACGCAGTTTCATTGACGAGGAGGGCTGGTCGGGCACCTTCTGAACTAAGAAAATAGTTTGTCTTAAATATGGTGTCAGACAATGAGAATGAACCATACGAACATATGAAAAAGTGAACATGAGTTTCCATCAAGGAGCTTTTGTAGACTTTGGCTCCACCTCTCACATGTGGGAATTCCAGCAGGGAAATTCCAACCTGAGAACCACGTCCTCGCTCACCTAGGGCCGGACCTCTGGCCTCGTTCCTCTGCTCCAGAGTGAGGGCAGCATCCCTGTGCAGCCACAGAGCTTGGAGGGACGGGGGCCAAGATCTGAAATGTGTTAGGGGCAGGATGGGGAAGCACCAGGGGAACCAGATGGATTCCACTCAGGGGTGGGGCAGGCTGGAGGGTGAGGTTGAAGATTTGGTGGGAGACATAGGAAGAAAGAGGCTGTGGGGAAAGGAGCAGGAATCTGGGACAAGGGTGAGAATACAGGGTCTCTGGGAACTCACATAATTGACAGGGAGCTGGAGAACCAGGCTCAGACAGGTCCAAACAAGACAGGGCTTAGTCAAGACCTCCCAGGAGCCGTCTGTTTAGACAACCACTGCCCTCATCACCATCGTGCACTTGCTCAGTTGTTCAGTTGTGTTTGACTCTTGCAACCCCATGGACTGTAGCCCACCAGGCTCCTCTGACCATGGAATTTCCCAAACAAGAATACTGGAGTGGGTTGCCATTTCCTTCTCCAGGGGATTTTCCTGACCCAGGGATTGAACCCACATCTCCTGCATCTCTTGCACTGCAGGATGATTCTTTACCGCTGAGCCACCAGGGAAGACCCCTCATCACCATGTACATTTGTTATTATTCCTCTAAACCCCAGACACTCACCATCATCCCACCAGATGCTGCAGCTCTGGAATCGCCCCCCTACATTGCTCTGGGACCCCCACCATCCCTGCTCTGAGCCCCCCACCCCTGCTCTGGGCTGTAGGGTCCCCCACAGCTGTGCTGATGGTTCAGACTGACCCTGTCTTAGTGTCCTTCCATTTCCATCAAGAGTCTAAATGCTGCATAAGAGCACCTACTTGATCCCATCTTGGCCTCATGCCTGCCCTCCCCTCCCACCCAGGGCCGGAATTCTCCCAACCGAGGGCTGTTTGGCAGGTGGGTGACCAAAATGACATGCGTTCCTCACAGGCCCCCAGCTTTACTGCAAACTGACTGAATCTATTAGCACCTCTACATTAAAAATCGTCAGTCAGAAGGAAATTGGTAAGTTTCAGAAGAGTATGAAATAGAAAATGGGAAGGCAAGCGCGGGTGGTGTCGATTCGTATATCTGATTTTGAAAGAGATTTATTGAGCACCGGCTGCCTACCAGGCACTCTGTTAAGCACAAGGGATGTGTCATAGCTCCTGTTCTCAAGGAGCTTGAATTTAGATGGGGAGAGAGAAATAATCCGGCACTTTGCAAGCTGGTGGAGAAGGAAATGGCAACCCACCCCGGTACTCTTGCCTGGAAAATCCCATGGACAGAGGAGCCTGGTAGGCTACAGTCCATGGGGTTGCAGAGTTGGACATGACTGAGTGACTAAATTTTCAACTTTCAACTTTTGCAACCTGGGGGATAGGCGTGATGACCGAGGAGAGGACAGCAGCGGTGGGAAAGCCAAGGGCAGACTCCTGTCCTGCAGGCGAGGGTGGGGGTCGGGTGGGGTCCTCTTGAGAAGGGGGTGTCTAAGGCCAGCAGTGGCCTTCAGGAAGGGAAAAGGCGTTTCAGGTCAAGGTGCATTCCGGGTCTGGATGAAAGGACAGCCACTGACTTCAGCCAAACCACTGCTTAGTGCACTCAGTGGAGCAGAATTTTTAGCCAGAATCACTCTCAGTGGAAAAGAATGCTGTACTGAAGTAATATGCTTCCTGCAGGTGAGGGAGTGGGTGCCACAGGACACAGATTTCTTAGTGGAGGTACGTACCAACAACAGCAGAATTTGAGAGTTGTTATTATCAGCTTGTCACCATGTAATCCGAAGTCCTCTTTTCTTTCTTTCTTTTTAATATTTATTTATTTGGCTGTACCAGGTCTTAGTTGTGGTGCAAGGGACCTTCCATCTTTGTGGTGGCTTGGAGAATCTTTTAAGTGTGACATGTGGGATCTAGACCAGGGATCTCATCCAGGCCCCCAGAGTTGGGAGCTTGGCGTCTTAGCCACTGGACCACTAGGGAAGTCCTGCAAAGCCCTTTTTTCCCCCCAACAAATAGTTTATATTTCTTGGAAGGGAATTAATGCATAATATAATTACGTGCATACATCTGTTTTTTTTTTTAAAAACTATCAGGCCCTAACTAGGTCATGGAGGTCACACTGAGGAAGAAAAAAGGAACATATTTATAACAAAATAATATGCATTTCAATATACGAACTTTGGGGCACAACTACTCTAGAAGACATAGAGAGATATTGGCATCTGAACCGAGAATCTCCATAAATGTGACTGTGATGAACACAGGCTGATACTGGTCTGGTTGATTTGGTGAGTCACACATCACAGGTAGCTTTGCCTAAAGTGAGGAACAACTCTCGGTGAAGTTCTGACTAGTAAACCCCCAGTCTGCCCTGGAAAATCTGATATATTTTAAAACTGTGAAAAGGGGTACTTCCCTGGTGGTTCGGTGGTTAAGACTCTGTGTTCCCAATGCAGGGGGCATGGGTTCAGTCTCTGGTGAGGGAACTAGATCCCACATGCTGCCTGACGCCACCAAATAAATAAATAATTAAAAATCATAAAAAGATAAAATTGTGAAAAAAAATCACTCTGGGTTTGTACATAAAACAGACTTAGGTTCTAGGCCCAGTTAATTATAGCCAGATGTTTCGGCTGCCTCGTGTCCCCTCTGACACAACTTTGTGTATTAGTTTTGGATAGCTGCTGTAACAAGCTACAAACTTAGTGTTTTAAAACAACACAAATTTATTTCCTTACAAGTCTAGAAGCCAGAAGTCTCAAGCCAATTTCTATGATAAAGCCAAGATGTTACCAAGGCTGGTTCCTTCTAAGCTCTAAAAGGAAAATCCACATGTTTACCTTTTTCAGTTTTCTCCTGGCCACCTGCTTCAGCCCCTTCCTCCACCTTCAGAGCACATCACTCCAACCTCTGTTTCATCATCACACAGCCTTTTCCTCTGACTTCTCCTGTGTCCATCTTATAATCAGTGATGTGATTACACTCCCAACTAGATAATCCAGGGTAGTCTTTCCACCTTGAGATTCTTAATCACATCTGCAAACTCCCTTTTGCTGTGAGGTAACATTCACAGGCTCTGGGGATTAGGACGTGAACGTACCTGGGGGTTAGCATTCTGCTTGCCAGACACTGACTCCAGCTCTTGCTGCAGTGTGCAGGCTCATGCAGACTTCACTCCCAGGAGAGAGAGGCTGGCCTCAAGTGCACCCCAAGCATGTTGGCTTCCTGCCCCAGGCTTCTCCCACCCTGGGTATCTGTGGGGTGCACTTACCAGCACCTGCAGGACTAGGAAGTGGAGGTGACCGTAGCCTCTGGGATACTTTTGGCCAACAAGGAAACATAAGAGATAGCTCTCATTCTTCACCTGGGACTGAGCCCTGGTTACTATTGGTTTTTCCTCTTTCCTTGCTTCACTCTCTGTGTTAGTTAGGGCTTTCTAGAGCAGGGGTCCCCAACATCTGGGATCTAATGCCTGATGATCTGAGGTTGAGCTGATGTAATAATAATGGGAATAAAATGCACAATAAATGTAATGTGCTTATTCCAAAACCATCCCCCAAACCCCCGTCTGTGGAAAAGTTTGTCTTCCACAAGACCAGTCTCTGGTGCCGAAAAGGTCAGGGACCACTGCTGTAGAGAAACAGAATCAATGGAAGACTATATATATATATATACATATATAATGTGATTATATAATATATACTAGAATATATATTATTTATATTATATAATGTTATTATATAATAGAACATATATTAAATAGGTACATAGAGACAGAGATAAAGAAAGAGAGATGAGAGAGAGAGATACTATTTATTAAAAGGAATATATGGCAGCTGAGAAGTTCCAAGGTCTGCAGTCAGGAAGCTGGAGACCCAGGGAAGTCAATGATATAGTTTCATCCAAGTCTGAAGCCTTAGAGCCAGGAGGTGTTTTCCAGATAGAATTCAACTCCAAAAGGAATGGAAGACCAACATCCCAGCTCAAAGACAGGCAAGGAGAGAGCTGCACTCAGACAACTCAGCCTTCCCTTCAAGCCATCAACAGATTAGATGAGGCCCACCCACATTAGGGAAGGCAGTCTGCTTTACTCGGTCAATTAATTTAAGTGTTAATCTCATCCAGAAACACCCTCACAGACATACTTAGAATAATTTTTAACCAACTATCTGGACACTTCATGGCCAATTTGACACATAAAATTAATCATCACATTCTCTCTGCTTAAATCACCTCCTAAATAAACCACACATAAACTTACACTTCAAGATCTGCTTTGGGAGCAACTCAAAGAACAAAATTTTTACCAACACTGAAGTCAGATAAGACATCCACAAGTCTTACAGAACTATAGACTGTTCTCTGCTGTGTGGAATAGTCTACACATCGCAGATATCTGGTATTACTGGCACCTACAAACTAAATGCCAGTGACACCTAAAATCCTCAAGCATTAAGACAACTGAAAGGATCTTTGTTTCCAAAATGCCCCAAAGGGTAGTGCTATCCACTTGCCCCACAAATTTAAGAATTATTTGTTTGGAGGATGTGAGCTCCAGGTATGGCTTGATCAGGACTCTGAAAGTGTTTTCTGCGATTTTCTCAGCTCTCCCTTTCTCTGTGTGCCAGCTTAATCATCAATTTGCCTTCCTTTTGGAAGCAAGTTTGCTGCTTGTGGATATGTTTCAGGGACATACACGCTACAGAGGCCAGAAGAAATGAGAACACTCTGCCCCTGTCTTTCCTGCAAGGTTCCTGAGATACACCCTGAATGGGTCAGAAGAAGTCATTTTTCTGCCCTGACTGATGCTTTATTTAGGGTATGAAATTTTTAATGGGTTTTGGGAGGCCAATCATGTTCAATCTGGATTGGGAGCTTTGGATGGAGTTAGTCTTCCCAAAGCCCATGAGGTGTGTGTGGCTGACGCCTGGATAACATTTTGAGCATTGTTTGAAGGATGCACAATAGGGAACACGGCACATCTATGGAAATGCAAGTTGTATGGTGTGACTGTGGCGTGGGGAACAAGAGTAAGCGGAAAATACACCATTTAATTTAATGGATGTAATCAGTTCCCCTTGGTCCTCAGCCACGTTTACCAAGCAAAGTCCAAGTGACATTTTCACTTTCCACATCACTCACTCGTCAGCTGGGAATGCTCTGATTGGTTCTTGCCGTGACTGTATTTCTCACTTTGAATCAAGGCACTTGGGTCTATACATCAGTCCTCGTGAGCCAGGTTAGGGTTAATTGGCCCTTGAAAAAATAGGCACCCTCATTGTGAGTGACATTAGATCCCTCAGCCTGAATGACTGAACCTGGCCTGTGGTGAACTTGCCAAGTTAACTGTGAACCCAGGAGGCCTCCTGCTGTACACTCCCATCCACATTAATACATGCACACTTTATCTCACACACACACACACACACACACACACACACACGCGCGCGCGCGCGCGCACTCACGCCATCCATCAGATTCCCGGAGGCAGGGAGTCTATTAACAAATTAGGTGAGGAGGAGGCTGACCCAGCCTGTGTCTAGGTGCCTGTGAGGGGCCTTAACAAGCGCTGACAGCTCAGGAGCGAGCTGGCCTGAGAAACTCTGGTCTTCATCAGTGGCATCCATCCACTGCAAAAGTGCCTGCAAAAGTCAGAACCAGTGGGGTCAAGAATCTCTCAGTTTCTTAAAAACAAGATCTCCTTCCTAGGTACTTATAACAACACCAGGAAGCTTAGGGGGAAAAAGACTGGCAAGCGCAGTGAGAACCCGTGCAGGCCATCTTCATAATCTGAAGCTTCTCAGGGCACAGAGCCAGCTCCTGCCTCCCTGCCTCTGGCAGAGACACCACAGAGCAGGCTCCTTCCCCAAGCTCAATAGCCGGGACAGCCTCCTCACACCCAGCTGTAATAAGGACTCCAGCGTCTCTGAGGACCCCCCTGGATGGCAGAGCCCCTCGGACTCCTTGCGATCCCATGACGGAGTTTAGATGTCTCCATCTTATTGCCCAGAAGCTCAGCTGTCCAGCCAGTGGAAATTCTGATTACATTTCCTGCAGCTTTCTGTTCATCTCATCCCTAAGAAGGTGCTATGGATTATCTCAACAGTGTCAAGATGTGAAATAAATTTTTGTGTGAGCAAAAGGCCAAAAGCCCCAGGGCTAGGGGGTGGGGTGGAGGAGAGGAGAGGGAAATTGAAAGTCTGAGGCTGACATTCTGCAGACCAAAGAAGAATTTTTCACTCCTTTCCGGCTCTAAGAGTCAAAACTCCCTGAAAGGGCCACTCTCCTCTTCCCTATTATGGAGATGCAGTTTGGGTTGGAGGAACAACGTTTCCAATAAACAGAGGTGGACAGCCAGGCTCAGCCTTTCTTTTCCTTTGGGAGTCCTATGGGCTTTCTTTGTGGCCCTGGAACCCCTCCCCGCCCAGGATTACACTGCTGATATTTACAAAACCTTTTGGGGTTTATTGCTGTTTTGAAGGTCCAGCCCCTTATTTGGTCTTTGAAAGACGAATTTTCCTAGGGATTTACAGCCTTCCCATTGTCCTGGAACAAGGCGGGGGCTGTGAATGAGGGGACCAGAGCCTCACACAAGCAAAGGCAGATGTGCAGAGACTGAAAAAATACGTACAACCTAAAGGTTGTGAGTTATGCTTTATTTGGAGGGAGGTTTTAGGACTTCAAGCCAGAGAGACAGCATCTCAGGTAGCCCTGTGAGAACGGCTCTGAGGAGGCAAGGGGAGGAGCCAGGTTATATAGAAGTTTTGCAACCAAAGCCAGGTAGTCGGAACATCAAACGATTATTGTTAATTAAAGAAAACCAGCTATCCCAAGTTAAGTAATTTAGTGCTTTTCTAAGTATTGGAAGATGCAAGAGTCTGGGCTCAGTGAAATCATTCCTTTGATATGCACCTCAGCTATCTGGGGCCAGTATCCTGTGTTTTCACATCCTGAGCTTCCTCAGGGCTCACCAGCTCACCATCTGCAGTGGCTGCAATCGCTGAGGGCTGTGACATTCTTTGTTTACTGATATGGCAGGAAATGTTCCATTTCTCAGGCACATGTGTCCTACGTCTGTCCTTGTATTGTCAGCACAGTTGCTCGTGGGGACACAGTGACAACTTCTTCCTGAGGCTTCTTTGGAGCCTCAGAATTTGTCCAGTTAAGATGTTGCTCACATCAAGAGAGGCGGGGTGGTCGTAATGGGAGACTCATGTGGTTAGATACCTTTGAGTTCAACTCCTGGCTTCTTACTTACTGGCTCACGCAAGCTTGTTTGCCCAACACACAATGTGAGGCCAGACAAACTGAAACGTCAGAGTTTGGAGCAGAGAAAGGATTACTGCAAGGCCTGCAAGGAGGAGAGGTGGCTCATGCCCTGAAAAGCCTTGAGTTCCCTGAAGGATTTCGGCAAAGCATTTTTAAAGGGCAGGAGGGAGGCGGTGTGGGTCACAGGGCATGTGATGCGCGTAGGCACGATTCTCTGACTGATGGATGGTGAGGCAGCAGGATGGTGTCACAGTGGTTAACAGCGTCAGTCCTTGGACTCTAGGAGGCCTGGGGCTCTGTGCTCATAGTCATCAAGTAATTCTTCCATTTGCTGAGGGCGCAGGGTTTCACGTCTGCAAAACAACTCAGGAAATGTGCATCAAATCCTGTTATCTAGGTATTTCAGAGAGGACCTAAAGCAGAAAATATGAGGGAAGTCCTGTCTCGGGAAGGCCCCAAAGTGTCCTGCTCAGTTACACGTGTCCCAGAAGAGTCATTTAACTTCTCTGAGCCTTAGTTTCTTCACCTGCAAAATCAGACAAAAGAAGACAGATACACAAGGTAGATGGCCAGTGGAACGTGGCAGTCTGGAGAGGGGTCACGAGGCTAGGGAGCGTGTGTGTGAGTTGTGACGGTCAGACTGTGTGTGTATGTTTTTGGGGGCACGGTATCCTCCATGAAGTCAGGTTGAAAGTTGATATGAGTCCCTATGTTGTCAAAAACTTTTCTGAAAACTCTAAGCATTTGTTGCCCACGGTGTGAAGCTGAGTATCTGGTCTCAGATTTACTTTTTTCAGGTACCAGAGGAAACTACCCTGTTTGAATGAAATGTTTATTGGATCTAGGTCATGTTTGATGTCCTTCCTCTCGATGGTTTTCCCCTCTGCCTTCACCTTTCCAGATTGCGAGGTCCTTCTTCCCAAAGGCAAGGTTGTGCTCATCAGAATCCTTCAGTGTTGACTCCCTTCCGTGTCAGAGTGTAAAGGTCAGGAAAAAGATTCTAGCCAAGAACAGAGGCCCCTCTGTCTGAGAGTTTATGTGAGCCTTCTATGCTACCTTCTAGAAACAAACTGCAAGCTTATGGGGTGGTGAAGATTCAAAATCTATTCTTGCTTTCTTCCAAGGTACAAAGTTAAACTGTATATTTCCTGCTTCCCTTGCAGTTAGTGTCCTCATGAGATGAAGTTCTTGTCGATAGAATTTGAGCAAAAGTAATGTGTGTGACTCCTGCCAGGCATTAAGACAACAGGCTTACCTTCTGCATGCTTTTTCACTCTTTCCACCAGCTGGATAGTCGGAACTTTTAGCAACGAAGCTTTGACATGCAGATTACAGCAATGTGTCAGTGACGACACAGCAATGACTAGGAAGGAGACTGGGTATTTTTTTAAATTAATTTTTATTGGAGTATAGTTGCTCTACACTGTTGTGTTAGTTTCCGCTGAAAAGCAAATTGAATCAGTTATACGTGTACATTCGTGTGCCCGCTCAGTGGCTCACGCGTGTCCAGCCCTTTTCGACACTTTGGACTGTAGCCTACCAGGCTCTTCTGTCCATGGGATTTTTTTTCAGGCAAGAATACTGGAGCGGGTTGCATTACCAACTCCAGGGTATCTTCCTCATCCAAGGATTGAACCCATGTCTCCTGCAGCTCCCGCATTGCAGGTGGATTCTTTATCCACTGAGCCATCAGGGAAGCCACATACATATACATATATCCACTCTTTTTTTTAGATTCTTTTCTCACATAGGTCATTACAGAGTGCTGAGTAGAGTTCCTGTATATACAGTAGGTTCTTACTTGTTGTCTGTTTTTATATAGTAGTGTGTATGTTTCAATCTCAGTTTCCCAATCTATCCCTCCCTTTTGCTTTCCCCTCTTGGTAACCATAAATTTGTTCTCTACATCTGTGATTCTATTTCTGTTTTGTAAATAGGTTCATTTGTACCGTTTTTCTTTGAATGACCAGGCAGAAGAAAGCTGCCCTTCAGCCTAGAATGCCCACCTGAAACTATACAAGAGAGAAATTTAAATGTATTTATTTTTTTAAATTTTTTAGAAAATTTCTTGTTTTACCTCCTACTCCCTCACACATATTCTACCTCTCGCGCTTCACTGGTAACTACAAATGCGTTCTCTGTATCTGTGACTCTCCTTTTTTTTCTTGTTATAATCACTAATTTGTTGTATTTTTTCGATTCCGCATATACGCGCTATCATATCGTGTTTCTCTTTCTCTGTCTGACTTATTTCAGTCAGCATAATGCCTCCAAATCCATTCATATTGCTGCAAATTGCAAAAATTTGTCCTTTTTTTTGGGCTGAGTAATATTCCATTGTATGTACATACCACATCTTTATGCATTCATCTGTTGATGTACGCTTAGTTTGCTTCCATATCTTAGCTATTTTAAGTAATGCTGCTAGGAACACTGGAGTACATGTATCTTTTCAAACTGGTATTTCTGTTTTTCAGATACATTCACAGAAGTGGAATTGCTGGGTCATAGGGTAGTTCTATTTTAGTGTTTTGAGAAACCCCATACCATTTTCCCAGAGAAAGCGATGGCATCCCACTCCAGTACTCTTGCCTGGAAAATCCCATGGATGGAGGAGCCTGGTAGGCTGCAGTCCATGGGGTCGCTAAGAGTCGGACACGACTGAGTGACTTCACTTTCACTTTTCACTTTCATGCATTGGAGAAGGAAATGGCAGCCCACTCCAGTGTTCTTGCCTAGAGAATCCCAGGGATGGGGGAGCCTGGTGGGTGGCCGTCTGTGGGGTCCCACAGAGTCGGACACGACTGAAGTGACTTAGCAGCAGCAGCAGCATACCATTTTCCACAGTGGCTACACCGGTTTAAATTCCCACCAGCAGTATAGGAGGGTTCCCTTTTCTCCACAGATATTTGTTCTTTAAGCTATTGACATCTTGGGGTCTCTGCTCTAGTATCTAGCCTCCACCCTAAGTAATGCATAGAAGAAAGCTCTGCTCTTCTTCCTCTCCTAGAGGCAGGGGAGAGGTACAGGCTCTAGATGGTTGATGGCCACCATTATGTAGAGATTTTTGTTTGTTTTTGATGGAAAAAGAACAATCTGCCTAGAAGAAAAAGTTGCAAAAGTTTCAAAAGTGCCTTGAACTATATTCATCTGTCCACTTGTTCATCTGCCCACAAACTTTGCCTAAGTACCTCTATGTGTAAGAAGGCAGAATGCTGCCTGCCACCATTTCAAACATTCTCTGCCCACCCCACACCCACCACGTCCAGGATGCCATCTTCCAAGATCTTCAGGAAACAGGATCCACGAGATGAAGTGGAAATTCCTGCTCAAATGCTTTGATGCGTGGGCAGCAGATGGAGCACAGCGAGGATGGGGTGTTGGATGGAAAAAGGCATTCTCCAGCCTCAGTGGCAGTGTGGTTCGAATTGTTATTTGTCTGTAACAATCGAGCTTACAGACTTGCAATTATTCATTTCCATGTATTCTCCACCAAATTTATTCCTGACACGCAAATCTCCCTCCCACCTAGATCTTTGTCTCTCACTGTGATTATCGTCAATGGTAACTGTTTAAAGGACATGAGAGAGAGATTTGATCGCAAGGGCTGGGTGTGCCCTGACAATGAACATTTCCCAGTCAGGTCATCTGACTTCTAGTCTCTGGAATTCAAGTTATTCGTCTATCAAATGGGAATAAGCTTTTCTGTCCTGATTGTCTCACATAGGTGGAAATTATGGAAGCAAAAGTGGAGTGGAATTATATGAGGTTTTCTGAGTCCCTAGGGGCACTTGAGTGCACTAGACACTCCCAAACTGCGGGTAATACGGGCTCACATGGTGACCCCAAGTGAACCTCTGTCCCCTCCCTATGAGACCCTGCCTGTAACTTCCCAGATCTGCAAATATTTCCTCTTACAGGAACCTTGCCAAAAGTAAAGGTCCATCAACAGATGAATGAATAAGCAAATTCTGTTACATACGTAGGACGCAATATTTTTTTTCCATAAAGACAGAGAACTAATGCTACACTGTGGATGAATCTGGAAGCATTATGCTAAGGGAAGGAAGCCAGACACAAAGGTCACATATTATTTGATCCTTTTACATAAAATATTCAGAAGACATAAATCCATAGACACATGACACAGATTGGTGGTTGCCAGGGACTGGGGGCCAGGAGAAGGGAGATGAGAAACAGGGTGTGGGATTTTACTTGGGAGTGGTGGAAATAGTTTGAAACTAGTTAGAATTAGTGCCTGCATGGCACTATGAATAATTGGAGGCCACTGAATAATACGAGGCGAGGAGATGCGAGTGCCCAGAAGGTCCTAAGAGGGTCTTGCTCCTAAGGAACTGGATGGTGTGACAGTCAAAAGGATTAAAGTTTTGTGTGCAGTATTCTTTAAAAAGAAAAGGAGGGACTTTCCTCGTGAGGGGGTTAAGACTCTGCCCTTCCAAAGCAAGGGGCACGGGTTTGATCCCAGGGCACGGGTTTGATCCCTGGTCAGGGAACTAAGATCCCACGTGCTACATGGCCAAAAAATACCATAAAATGACTTCTTCAAAAAATAAATAAAAAGAGATGGGACAAATATGACAATATATAAACAAGTAAGAGTAAAATTTTATTATATCATTCTTTCCCCCAACCCTGTGTTTTTAAACATTTCACAAGTTTAAAAATGGTATTCATCACTTTAAAATGTTTAAATGCATTTTTACTCTGTACTGGGTTAGATGGCATCACCGACTCAATGGACGTGAGTTTGAGCAAGCTCCAGGAGATGGTGAAGGACAGGGACGCCTGGTCTGCTGCAGTCCATGGGGTTGCAAAGACTCAGATATGACTGAGCAACTGAACAACAACAAGGCATGATTTAACTCATCCAGTAAATTCTGGCTACACATATTCTAAAGTTTTATGTTGACTCTGAGGAGGCTGGTCTCTTCACACCCCCTGGAACATGCCACAGTGGTACTTTCTTTGAGTTCTTTCCTTAGTCTGGAGGGTTTTCTCGCCATCTCCTGTCCAACCATTGTCTGACTTCTGTTCAGGACCTCCCAGCTTGCTTCAATTTCTCCCTCATGGGAACTCCAATAATATCACTCAGTTTAGCACATATTATTTGACTTTGAATTTAACTTGCCTTCCCCACAGAATCATTAAGCCTCTTGAAAGCCTAACCCTCTTATAATCTGGTTGGCAAAAGAGCTCCATTCCACATTCTCAGTCCATTCCCACAGCAGACATAACTAATCCACCACATTACTTTTGCCCAGGGAACCTGGATGTAGCCTCAGAGTCGTCCTCAGAGCTCCTGCATCTGTAATTACCAACTGTACAGGTTGAGCCTGCAAATGAAATTGCATTCCATCCCTGTCTGCACTTCTTTTGTAGCTTCCTAGGTACCAGCATTGTCCCCAACAGAGATTTAGAAGGAACCAGCATCGTCTTGAAAACCCAGAAATTATAAAAATTTTAGGCAACTAATTTGGAAGAAACCTCACGACTCATTTCTGTGACGTGCTGATGGCTGAGTCAACTGTTTGAAATCTCAGCTAGTCTGGAAGGGAAGTCAGAAAAGTTGGGAAGGAATTATGGTGCAAGAGATTGACATAATGCCAAACACCCGACACCAGGAGAGTTTGGCTGCCAGCTGCAGGGGAAATGCTCAAGTCCAAAGGTGCTTTTTCATTTCCATCATCAAGTAGAGGACAACCCTCCCAAGCTCCTCAGTTCAGTTCAGTCGCTCAGTAATATCCAACTGTTTGCGACCCCATGGACTGCAGCACACCAGGCTTCCCTGTCCATCACCAACTCCCAGAGCTTGCTCAAACTTATGTCCATGGAGTCGATGATGCCAGCCAACCATCTCATCCTCTGTCATCCCCTTCTTTTCCTGCCTTCAATCTTTCCCAGCATCAGGGTCAAGGCCCTTGGAAAGCCCCAGGAGAAGAGAAGAGAAGGGTGGGGAATGGTTCCTGGGTGAACTGAAGAAATGACTGCAAGTGAGGCAGCTGGGAAAGAGGCCTGAGAACAAGCCCTGAGGCCAAGGCCTTTGAAATCTCATTCTGCCCCTAAGAGACGTCACAGTCCTGAAGGAAATAGGTCAACAAATTGAAGCGTCTTCATGATGGGGTCATGAGTAATTTTTTTCCAGCTTCTTTACGCTTTTTCCTACTTAAAAAATTCCCGTAATGACTGTGATTTATTTTCATGGTCAGAAGCTGAAAAATAAAAAACAAAAACAGATCCCAGAGGAATACCAAGTTTTTTAAAGTGTTGCAACCACTCTACCTTTGGGATCAGAGGGAAAGAGTAAAGCATATCATTCCACCCACCAAGAAAGTAGGAATTGGAAAACTGGAAACAAATATTAAAACTCCTTTATCAAATCTATCCGTATGGTCACTGGGCACTTTTCCCCTCATTTATTCATTCTTTCATTCATTCAGTGATCATTAGTGAAGTGGCTACTAAGTGCTGGGGATACAAGACAGAAAAATAGGGGAGGGATAAATTGGGAGACAGGGACTGACATATACACATTACTATATATAAAATAGATGACTAATAAGGATCTACTGTATAGCACAGAGGATTCTACTCAATACTCTCTTATGACCAACATGGGAAAAGAATCTAAAAAAGAGTGAATATATGTATATGTATAATAGATTCACTTTGCTGTACACCTGAAACTCACCCAACATTGTAAATCAGTTGTACTCCAAAAAAAAAAAAGAAAAATATACAACCTCTGCTCCCATGGGGCATCAGTCCAGGGGTAGGGGAAGGGGAGGTCCCCAGACCGTCATCACATGGCCACACGTGGGTGTCAAGTTACCACGGTGGGCTAAGTGCTGTGGAGGAGGGGCTGTAAGTGGCCCTGCAAAGGTGAGTGATGGCTCAGGCTGGGGAGGGACGGTGACCTTGTCATCATCGCCTCCAGCTCAGGGCTTCCCCATCATCACCGGGGCTGTGGGCTCTGACACCCCTCCTCCTGGGCTCTCCCTCCTCTCACTGCTGGCTCCCCCAGCCTGTCTAGGTACTCAGTGACTCCATGACACACCGTGGCTCCCTATTACCTCCGACTGTCTCAACATTAAGTACCTCTCTCTATCTAGCTTGCCTAGTCTTGAGGAATCTCACTTCCCAAGGTCCTCATTGGCCCAGATGGTACTTCTGATTCAAGTTTTACTTTTTATTTTTTGGCCATGTTGTGGATATGTGCGATCTTAGTTCCCTGACCAGGAATCAAACCCACATCCTCTGCTTTAGAAGCACAGAGTCTTAACCACTGGACCTCCAGGGAAGTCTTAGGTGCGAGTCTTAAAAAGGGGGCTCTTCCAACCCCTAGCAGGGCACACAACTTGGAGAGCAGAGCTCCGGCTGAATTTTAGTCCCTACTCTGTTTTCTGGCTTTACCTCCACATGTAGACCACATACCTCTCAAGTAGGAATTTTAATCTTTTGTATTTTAATGCCCATGGTCCAACTCAGCACTGCGCACACATGCAAGGCCTTCTCAGGGAGAGATCAGCTGCCACAGTGAGTCTTAAATGATAGAAATCTTCAGGCCAACCTGTGTTTGGCCTCAGATTGGCTCTATGACCTTGGAAAGTGTCTTTAGGTCCTGAAGACCTCCACTTCTTCCTCTGCAAAGTGGGGGGACTGGCTGAGCACTTCAGGCATGAGCGAGCTGGAAAGAGAGGACGAGTTAGGGCTGAGGGGACACAGGACGAAGATGGGAGGAGGTGGCGGGTTCCTTCTCCCTTGATCTTCTCGAGTTTTTACCACAGGAACTGAGAAGCAGTTGAGGCTGCCTGCTCTGAGGAGAGTGCCTCTCTCAAGGGCGGTCCTTATCTCTTCTCAAGAGGCGCCTCCTTCCTGGGCCCCAGCCGTCTGTGGTTGAGTGGAGCTCGCGCATGAAGTTGAACCCAACCACACACCCACCTGAACACCACAGGAGGGATTGGATTTTCCAGGGAAGTCCCAATTTTGAATCTTACATCTCACCGTAAAAACCATGATATGTTGGACCACGTGTTCCAGTTTGGGGACCCAAAACCTGGCTGGCCATGGATTCAGGGGGCGTTCCCAAGATGGAAATGAAAACAGAAGCCTTCCTTGCACGTCCGTCCTCACCCACTAGAGGTCCAGGCTTCCCTCTCTGACCTGCAGCCACCTCTCCTCATGGTCCTCCAATTCCTTAGCACAGACTCAGTGCCATAGGCCTGGGCCTTCCTGCCCACCATCCCAGGTCTCATCTGGCCATCAGGCCACTGGCAGGTTCACGGGGGCCTCAGGGAGACCAGGGCCCTCCTGTCTGATTCATTAAGGACTCTGGTAGGGGGACTTTCAAGTCTTGGCCAGCTGTTGAGAGGCGAGGTGAGTGTTTGAGGTTCGTGGGTCTTTGGATGAGGGACACTTAGGTCATATCAGGAGAGAGGCTGAAAGCAGGGAGCAGCCAGGAGAAGCCCCTCTTCCCTCCGATCCTGCGTGGGTGGCCAGAAACAGGAAGCAGCGGGGTGTGATGGGTTTGGAAATGCCAGAGCTGAGTTTGGTCTTTGCTCTGCCTCCCACTAATACTGAATCTTCCTTGGGGTCCATTTCCTCATCTAAGAAAGGGCTAATCCCCCACCAGGCTGTGAAGCTGAGCAGCTGCCCAGTTGTGGCTCTTCACTGAGGCCAGCAGTCCTTGGCAGTTTCACGAGAATGGGTGACCTTGTTCTGTGTGTGTGATCCCACTGCTGATTGGACCTGGGAACCTCCAAGGCAGCCTGTGGGAGCCACAGAGGCCCCCAGGGGCCCTGCAGAAAGACCCTACCTGCTGTAGTGGAGGGTGGCTGCGGAGAGACGCACGGAGGAGACTCAGGGGAGCTGAGTGTCAGCCAGGAAGGACAGTGAGGAAACCCATGAGTCAGCAGAAACCTTGAGGCAGAAAGAAGGTGCTCTAAGAGAGATGGAGAGGGTAGGGGCAAGAGAAGCAGCTGCAGATATGACAGAGACCCAGATAACTGAGTCACTGTGGGACTGACACTCAGGTGGGGCTGCTTTGGAGGGCACACCCACTGCTGTGGGATCCAGAAAAATCTCTCTGGTCTCCTTGAGGCTCTGATGTCTTGACACCCAGAGTTTCTTTACTTCCAATCTGTCTTTCCAATAGCTCTCCCTGCGCTGGGGCAAATACCATTTGTCTGTGTTCCTTGAAGGCTTTCCTGATGGTTCAGCGGTAAAGAATCGCCTACCAATGCAGGAGACGCTGGTTCAGTCCCTGGGTCACAAAGATCCCCTGGAGAAGGAAATGGTAACCTGCTCAGTATTCTTGCCTGGGAAATCCTATGGACAGAGGAGCCTGGTGGGCTCCATAGGGCCGCAAAAGAGTCCAACACGACTTAGTGACTGAACAACTACAAAAACAAATATCCCTTATAATTTGAAAAAAGCAGAAACAAAGACTTATTTTGCAGGATTCATATGAAAATTGATCAAAACCATGCATAGAAAATAGCCTCCAAGTGACCCACATGCACAGCAGGTGATCAGATGGCAGGGGCGGGGGGCTGCTTCTGCCAAGGAACTGAACACAGTACCGGACTGTAGAGCCGGAAAAATTCAGGAGGCCACACGGAAGCCAGGGTGTTCAGAGCTCTGCTCACTGAAACACGCTGCATGAGCCCTACCTCATTCTCCTACTGTCCCTGTAGAGACTTCACAGCTATATGAATAGTATTTTGGAAAGAAATCACGGGGCTTATGCTTGAACAGGGCCCACTTGTGGTAGCTTCTTATAGGAGAGAGAGTCTGAGAGTCATTAGATATCTGCTGAAGTGCTGGATTTCTCAACAATTTTCATGTTACATGAGGATTTCTGTAGAGACCATTAGAAGGCAAATCAGGGCTGTCCTGACAATCCCAGAACACATGGGATAGATCAAAGTCATCTGGATCATCCCTGACTTTGGCCTCTCTGGGGAGGGTGGACAAGACAAGAAGGAGCATTAACTGAGCCTCAGGGGAGCTGGGACTGCAATGGGCAGTTTGACAAGTGATTCCACTGGCAGTCCAATTGTCAGGATGCTGGGCCAGTTTCTCGTGACTCTATTTCCCGTATACTTCCATGATGATCCTCTCTCTCCTGTACCGCATTTGTCACTGCCCCTTCCAACCCAGAAGAGTCAACAGTTGGGCTTGCTGGTTCAGCTCAGCTTTACAAGGAGGATACCGGATCGGAGAGGTTGAAGTGACCCGCCCAAGTTCGTGTGAATGGTCTAAGTGCAGGAGACAGGATTTGAGCTCAGATCTGCTTGATTCCTTTCTTCCCACCAAGCCCAGGTATTACTGCTGAAAAAAGCAAAACACTCAGGGTAGAGGTGAGTTCCAGCCATGACCTGGTTCTCACAGCACACCGACTCACTTTGAACCTGAAGGTGGAAAGTGGAAAAATGCCAAACTGGTCTGGGAAGGGGTGGAGAGAGGAAATGGGTGGCGGGCGGGCACATTAAGTTGAAAATGTTCTCTGCTTCGTCATTGGGAGAAAGGAAAGGGGTGCTCTTCTCATTTTCCTTAACAAAAGCGGCTCAGGAAGAAAACAGTTCATTAAAATACTACACACTTAAGCAAGGAAGCCAAAACACTTATTTCAGTTCTTGAGGAGAAATGTTTGTAAAAGAAGAAAAAAAGGTTAGTCAATAGCTGCTTTTTTTTTAAATAAAAGAAACCTTGAGTGGGTTCAAGTGGGTGAGGGCATGTCTGGGGGACTTTGTTTTGCTTGAGATCATCAAATTACACAGAATAAGCTGTCAGCCTCTGAGGGCTGAGGGTTTGTTTGCTCACACGTGGATCCCACTGCCCAGGACTGGACTTGGCACATAGTAAGTACAGAACAAAAGTGTCACCTGCTGACCCACCAGTCTCCACCAGGTTGCTGGGGCATTGAGATCAGAAATAGACAAACCCAATGTCTGCTGGCCCCATAGCCCCTCGCAAAGGTTACCAGTCCTGAAAAGGCTTGGCTCCAAATGATGCTAGTGAGGAAGGACATGAACACTGGGAGTCCAAAGGGTTCTAACAACCCTTATTACCCGCCCCCCCCAACCCCACTATATCCTGAGATGACTCTATTATTGCCCACCTTGCCTAGATGGGATTTACAACCTTTGGGATCTGACTCAGTGGTTAGATGTCAAAGGCATGAGGTAGACCCATTCTCACTTATCTTTCAAAACTAAGTTTCACTGCCTCCTCCTCCAGGAAGCTGTCCTTGGTGCTCAATCTCCTCCCCCTGCTCTTTCCACTCCGAGTTAAATCTCTCCCCCCCACCATGCATCCCCAGCGCTCCTTGTGTAGCAGCGCATCTCCATCCTGGTATTTATCTTCTCAGATGACAACAGTCAGCTCACTTCTTACTACACTGTCAGGTCCTTAGGGATGAGGGAAGTCGTCTTTAATTTTATATCCTCAGTACTTAACTCAGGGCCTGGCATGTAGTAGGTGCTCAGTAAATGTTCTTAAATGAATAAAAGGAAGGGAGGAAGAGGCGAAGGAGGGAAAGGAGACAGGACACTCTGAGAATTATGACATTTTCTTTCTGAAATTTGTCTCATAATTATTTGCCCTTCTGTCTACAGATGGCAATTCAAGCCAGGATTCTACTTCCTGTCGATGGTGGAGCGCCTCTACTCCCAGCTGTGTCTTTGGCACCAGGGCCAGATGGAGATTCCGTTGGATTGAGAGGGATTTGGGAGCGCAGTGTCGGAGAGTTACTTGCATGTCCTAACACATTTCTGAACTAAATGTTATGTCTCTGAACCACACACAAAAGGCACACGCAGCCACATTCTCTCTACCTGGAACTTGGTTACTCAGCAATTTCACCTTTCAGACCACAGCCAACTGCTAGTGAGCAAGCTGGGTGTGGGAGGGCCGAGACCGTGCTCTCCTGTTTGCTGTGGTAGCCATGGCGGTCAGAACAGGCCAGGCAGCTGCTGGGTGTTCACAAGCTTTCTGTTGAGTGTTTGAATATGTGAGATGCTGAAAAATTTCTACTATAAATCCTGAACTCCACGTATAGGGGAGCCTCTTAGACTCTCACTCAAGTCATGTTGACAGTTAATTTACAAATCGGTCTATCAGACTTCATCATCTTATTCTATATCTGCTGCAGACTAAAAACTGGAAGAAAAGAAATGTGTTTTTACTCTATCCATGTAAATATATATATAATAAAGACAGAATTAAGAAAAGTAGTCTTCACAAAACACAGTAGACTAGCCACCAATTGTGACAACTGGTTTTTTTTTTTTTCCTAAATAGTTCATGAGGGGATTTCAAATATCACAGACCATTATCAATATTCAAAGTGATAACTGAGTCATGAAAAGTAGGTCAAATAAATTTCAACTTACTCTTCTGGGAAGACAAGAAAGTGGATAAAACATTTTAAAAGGATTTCTATCCATGATGGATAAAATTGAAAAAGGTAAGGTATGTAAAGAAGTAATCCTAAAGTATTTCCATTAGCTGAGGCATTGTGGAATCGGAATAGTTTTGATTCCCAAAAGCAAGTTTCTTGTTGTTAATGGCCTTTGTCTTTTGGCTTTACCCCATTAGTGTGGGTAGTCACAGGTTGCTTCCTGCTCTTGGGGGTGTGTGGCCCCAGGGGATGGTTATACTGCGGAAACCCCAGATTGGAGCCCACATTCCTAACGAGTTCTTGTTGTTGTTCAGTCATTAAGTCATGTCCAACTCTTTGAGACCCCACAGACTGCAGCATGTCAGTCTTCCCTGTCTTTCACAATCTCCCAGAGTTTGCTCAAAAGCATGTCATTGAGTCAGTGATGCTGTCTAAACATCTCATCTTCTGCTGCCCCCTTCTCCTTTTGCCTTCAATTTTTCCCAGCATCAGGGTCTTTCCAATGAGTTGGCTCTTTGCATCAGGTGGCCAAAGTATTGGAGCTTCAGCTTCAGCATCAGTCCTCCCAATGAACATTCAAGGTTGATTTCCTTTAGGATGGACTGGTTTGATCTTGCAGTCCAAGGGACTCTCAAGAGTCTTCTCCAACACCACAGTTCAAAAGCATCAATTCTTCAGCATTCAGCTTTCTTTATAGTCCAACTCTCACATCCACACATGACTACTGGAAAATCCATAGCTTGGATAAGATGGACCTTTATCAGCAAAGTAATGTCTCTGCTTTTTAATATGCTGTCTAGGTTTGTCATAGCTTTTCTTCCAAGAAGCAAGCGTCTTTTAATTTCATCGCTACAGTATTTACTCATTTCTGGTTTTCTCCAAAGGGCACTAAGAATAGGACTTCTTTAGGACATGTGGAACACTGAGGCCTGAACAAAGCTATTGGTTACAGTGAGAATTAGTGGTTATCTAGAAGGGCAAAGTAAGGTAGAGAAAGCCACAGGGAGCCAGAGCCAAGGGTGAGATGGGAAGGCCTTGGATTACTACCCTCTGCCTGGGCGGTGAGGTGTGGGGCACCGATACCATCTCCAGGCTGCAGCTGAAGGAACCAGCCCCTTCTTCCTCCAGACCCCAGTGCACAAAGTGAATGATGTAGCAGAGGGGTGGCAAGACCAAGTGGAAGCTAAGGAAAGTTGGCTCCTGTCAGGTGAAGCACAGAAGAGTCACCCTCTCCCACCGTGAGCTCTGGGAACACAGTGCTCAACCCCCAGCAGACTTCCAAAGGCCCAGCCTTCTGTTTCCTGGATGATCCCTGCACCTCTGCCAATCCCTGTCGTCAGCAATTCTAGCCGCGTCTGGAAGGCTGACTGACAGATCAGATCCTGGACAATGGGGAGTGGGGTGAGGAGGGAAGAGAGCTGCATTGCCCCCGTCCTCAGGACACCCGCCCAGGCATAGAATCCAGCTGGGTATCTGAACCCTGTAGGACTCTGAATATTATGGAGTTGGCCAAAAAAGTTCATTTAGGTTTTTCTATAACATATTACAGAAAACCTGAACAAACTTTTTGGCCAACCCTATATATGATAGGGCTTCCCTGGTGGCTCAGATGGTAAAAAAAATCTGCCAGTGGAGGAGACTCAGGTTTGATCCCTGGATCAGGAAGATCCCCTGGAGAAGTGAACTTTTTGGACAACCTTATTTATAAAAACGATGACAAAACAAGAGTTACTGATATCTTCTGGCTGAGAAGGAAGGCGTGCCCTGAAGCAGCTGAGCTTTCCCTTTGAAGACAGACAATGTCTGGGTTTGAAGGCCTTCAGTCCCCCTTGGACTTAAGAACCAACTTGTCCTGCAAGCAGCAGGGCCCCGTGGAATCACCTTAAAGAGTCGGCCCCCAGCCTACCTCTCTTGTCCTTCATCTTCCTCCAAGATGGACTCTGAAACGGCCTGGCCTCCCATCATGGGCCTGTTCCCATCTACCCCCTGGAACTGGGGGCCTGCGACACCTGAGGGCCTCAGGCTTCAGCTTGCCGCAGAGATGTAGGGCTCAAGAAGAAGCAGGAAGAGCAGGCAAGTCTGCACAGAGAACTCCTGAAACTTACAAACTGCTTTCACCAATCATTTCTAAGCTTTCTCCCGGTCTTACTCCCTCCTCCCCTCAACAGCTGATGGGGAGACAGATATGAGCAGTACCTCCTGTCTCCTTGCTTGGCTGCCCTGCAATAAAGCTTTTTAATTTCTGCAAAATATCACTGCCTCAGGATTTGGTCTTTCTGCTATGCAGAGGGCAGTGAACCCACTCGCTCAGTTAATTACTATTTCCATGTTCCAGGCACTCTGCTGGTCATTTTTTGTATCTAATCCCATCTGTCCTTTCAAAACATACCCAGGTAGATACCGATTTCCTCCTCCTAGAGAGGAAGAGTCAAGCTGGTACAGGATATTGGAACCCAGTCTATCCTTCTGCTGACAGCAGTGGAGCTGTCTGGCCACCTTCCCTTCTCACCTGTGTCAGGACTGTAGCATCTGTCAGATCAAGGTTCTCAGCTGCCTCAAGAGGGAACCCAGCTGCTCATCTTCTCAGAGATCCAAAGACAGGCCCTTGGCCTTGGTGGCCATGGGGAGGAGTGCCAGGATGAGCACTGAGCGACCGTCCCACGACCATCAAAGGTGAGCTCTGTGGGCTTCACCCTTCCAGCTGGCACTTCCAGCTGACAGGAGCTGCTGCCAGCCACTGTTCTCTGTCTGGGAAGTGCA
The DNA here is from genome assembly GCF_027580195.1 of Bos mutus. Classification (NCBI taxonomy): domain Eukaryota; kingdom Metazoa; phylum Chordata; class Mammalia; order Artiodactyla; family Bovidae; genus Bos; species Bos mutus. The sequence goes on along the minus strand of NC_091632.1, from coordinate 56,312,402 downwards.
ATCCCACGCCAGGACATCCCTCAGAAGCCGTGGGGGCCTCCAGGGGCCTGGACTGGGTTCTCATTCTCATCCTTGACTGTGTAAGGAATTATTTCAGCCAGATCAGGCCTGACCACTCAAGGGAGTCACTGCTGGAGTATTCTGGGAAGACATATTTTATGGCAAAATCATACTTCCTTCTGTTTTATGTATGACATTTTCCCAAAAGAAAAAAAAGTTGGAACAACTAGCGTCATTAGTCTTTTTTTCTTTTATTTTCCAGCCCAGCACCATCTGTCATCAGAAAACAGTTTACTTTATACCTCTCAGGCTGATTTCCACATTCAGAGAAAGCTGGACAGAGGACAGCGGTGACCTCTGGATGCCCCACAGCAGGGGGCTGGGACGTGGGGGAGGGGAGCAAATGATCAGCCCTGAGGTGGCTCAGGAGAGAGCTGAGCTGAGAAACATCTGATGGTACATGCAATGTTATGAGGCAGGCATCTTCTCCCTGTGTTGCGTCTTGCTCCCTACTCAGCTGGCTGAAAACACGATTAAAGTTCTGCCCTTGTTGGTGTAAGCATCATCTGTGACGTGGAGGTGAGGGAGCATGTGGGGTGGAAGCTGGCACAGAATACTTTGAGATTTCTTTTTTTTTTTTTAATCCTAAAGTCTATGGGTTCCAGTCTGTGAACCAAGAGAGAAGAGGGCCTAAGTTGATAATCATTTGTTATCAGATTTTGACCTTCTCCTCCATCTGAGAAGGACCAGATGAGAGACTCTAGGCTAAGGTTGCTGCTATAGACCCAAAGGTAAGGGGAGATGGGAAAATACATCAATGTCTGAACACCCTGTTTATGTCATGTCAGATACAAATAGCCACGGTTAGGCAAGTATTGGATCTTTGGGTTTCTGGGTTGATGCTGATCTAAGAAATCTAAAACTGATTCTTCATGTGGACTTAGGTGGACTTTACCACAAAATTTCTGAGCTACATTTTCAGGCAACCCAAATTGAGGAAATGTCAACCCTGACAATCAGACACCTACCCTCACACTGACCCCTCCACTGGAAGGTCTGGGCTCTTACCCAACAGGGTGATGCTAATCAGAATTTCATTTTGTAACTGGGGAGGAACCTACTGAGGGTTTTAGGAACAGAGTCACATGGTCAGATCTGTGTTTCTGGAAACATCACTCTGTGTGCAAGTGGGAGGTGGATTTCAAAGGGGAACTGGCTTAGAGACACTAATGAGGAGCTGCTATGGCCTCAATGTTTGTGTCCCTCTAAAATCCATAGGCTGAAACCTAACATTCAATGCCATAATACCGGAAGGTTGTCCGACTCTTTGCAATGCCATGGACTGTAGCCCGAAAGGTTCCTGTGTCCACAGGATTTCCCAGGCAAGAAGACTGGAGTGGGTTGCCATTTCTTCTCCAGGGGATCTTCCTGACCCCAGGGATCGAATCTGCATCTCCTGCATTGAAGGCAGATTCTTTACTCTGAGCTATCAGGAAAGCCTACAAGGGATACAGACAAACCTTATAGAGAATGCAGGGAGGTCTGATCCTGCCCCAGCCCAACCCTGCCTGTCTACAGATCTCCCAGGGAAACATCCAGGAAACAGAAGATGAGCAAGAAAGAGGAAAGGCCACTTTTCTTAAGTTGCCATATGAATTCCTTTTTCCTTGTGTCGCTTTCTAAGCTTAGAAGGATCAGTCACCCTTATATCAGTTAGTACACTACTCCGGTCTCTCACCATTGCATTTCTGACTCCTCCCAGGGGAGACAGCATGCACTTCTGTCTGCTGGTCCATGCTTCAGTTTTTACAGAAGCTGACATCTGGCAGTCTCCCAGTCAGGAGACTGCCCGGGTCCACACCTGACTGTAGGAGAAGAAATCCTACTTGCTTCCAGGATAAGCCACATTCTCCAATATCAGCTTTATCTATAGCAAAGATGACAATTTGATATCCATATGCCTTGTTCCTCCTTTTTTTAATCTCTAAGTTAGTCCAGAAGTTGGATGAGGGGAACAAGCTTCTCATTTATTGTACTCCCTAAGACTCAAAATTTAGTATAATTTGGTGCTTGGGGTCCAAATCCCAACCTCTATTTTTTTTTTCATAATCAAATTTATTTACTTTTAATTGAAAGATAATTGCTTCACAATACTGCATTGGTTTCTGCCAAACATCAACATGGTTTGGAGGAGCCAAGCAAATGACTTGAGGCCCACAGTTGTTGTTCAGTCGTGTCCGACTCTTTTTGTGACCCCGTGGACTGTAGCCTGCCAGGATCCTCTGTCCATGGGATTTTCCAGGCAAGAATAAGGGAGTGGGTTGCCATTTCCTCTTCTAGGGGATCTTCCCCACCCAGGGATCAAACTAGTGTCTCCTGCATTGGCAGGCAGATTCTTTACCCTCTGAGGCACCAGGGAAGCTCTGAGGCCCACATAGAGGGGACGAAAGATGAGAGAGATTTATTGAAGAGGTAGATCCCATTGGGTACTGTGGGTGAGATCGGCATCCAAGTGCAGCCTGACTAGAGAGGGAGGGGCCTTTTGGGGGCGGGGAGGCAGCAGTGTGGAGGAGGAGAGGTTTGTCATGGCTGGGCAAAGGGGAAAGCTCCTCTGCAGTGTCTGAAGTGGGTTTTACTCATGCCATACAGGATGGCCCCTTCATTCTAGAGGCCAGGAGGTGGCTGATGCTATAGATCAATAAAACTGGGATAAGGGGGGGCAATAAAAAGCTCGAAGTTTGACTGACAGGTTTTTTTTCTAACTTTTTATCTTGTGTTGGAGCATAGCTGATTAACAATGCTGTGATAGTTTCAGGTGAACAGTGAAGGGACTCAGCCCAGTATCCGGGCTTCCCTGATAACTCGGTAAAGAATCTGCCTGCAATGCAGGAGACCCCAGTTTGATTCCTGGGTCAGGAAGATCCCCTGGAAAAGGGAAAGGCTACCCACTCCAGTATTCTGGCCTGGAGAGTTCCATGGACTGTATAGTCCATGGGGTCCCAAAGAGTCGGACATGACTGAGCGACTTTCACATTCTCCCCCAAACCCTCTCCCATCCAGGCTACCGCATAACATGAGCAGAGTTCCCCGTGCTATACACAGTAGGTCCTTGTTGGTTATCCATTTTAAACATAGCAGTGTGTACATGTCCATCCCAAACTCCCTAACTATCCCTTCCCCTCATCCTTCCCCCCAGCAACCATAAGTTTGTTCTCCAAGTCTGTGAGTCTCTTTGTTTTGTAAACTCATTTGTATCATTTCTTTTTAGATTCCAACATAAGGAATGTCTTCTCTGACTTACCTCACTCAGTATGAGAATCTCTGGGTCCATCCCTGTTGCTGCAAATGGCATTATTTCATTCCTTTTAATGGCTGAGTAATATTCTATTGAATATATGTACCACATCTACTTTATCCAATCCTCCATTGACAAGTCTTTAGTAAACATCACAGTACGTCTGAGAGTGTGCTCAAGACTGAAGACACACGCGGTGATGAGCAAAACAGGTCTGGCTCTGCCCTTGGGGCTTTATCATGGTTTCTCCAAGGTGTCTTTTTTTCTGGTTCCTCTGAGGCTTGGGGAGTAAGAGAAACTAATACTCCCTTTTAGGGGGTGCTGTCAACCAACGCCCAAGGCTTGTGTGTGTTGACTTTCTATTGTTATGAGCCTTAGGGAGATGAACAGGGAAATCACATCCAGTGACGAGAAATAGCTCAATTGACCAGAAATAGGAAGTCTGTCTCGGTGGTGTCCTTTCTGTCCTCCTTTTGCATGGCTAAGAAGCTTCTTATTAATACACATATATGTATATTTCCATAGGGGTGTGGATGAATGAGCTGTGTCTGGGTTTCAGGTCCTGAGTGTGAAATAAATGTCAATCTGTCTATTTTTCTCTCCTCCACCTGTGCTCCCCATGAACATCAAAGAAATCAGACCCATGTGACTATACAAAAGGGATCTTGTTTGGGAATTCACCATGTTTAGAGATGGAAGCACCCAGCCACCACCACCGGTAAAAGTTGAGTGACCAAGGCAAGGCACACCCCTTCCTGGGGCCTGTTTCCACATCTGGAGTAGATGGAGTTGGTGTGGCTCAGGGGTTCCCACCCTGAGTTGTGCGTCAGCCTCCTCTGGGAGCATTAAAAATACAGATTCAGGACTCCAGGTTCAGAGATTCTGATTCACTGAGTCTGAGGTGTGACCTGGGAGTCTACATTATTCCTAAGTAATCTTTTTCCTCTAATGATTCTGGTGCAGCATGGAATCCGGACAAACTGGGTAAAAATAGACCACCCAAGCCATGCAGATCACATGGGCTTGTAAAAAGCGAGGCTGAGGACACAGCTGTGGCTTCAGCAAGGGTGTCAGGATGGTCGTGGGGCCTTCAGCCTTGAAAGCCCAGTGGGCAGTCAGCGCTGAGCGAGAACAAGAGTGAGACAACAGGAAGCACCGGCTTCCTCCTTCTGGTGTCTGAGGAAGTGGGTCAGACCCACCCACCGGGGATGCTCCTGCTGGTACCTGCGCCCCAGGAGCCCCGGACCGATCGGTTGTGTGTGTCTGGGTGACAGGGGAGTCTCTAATTGGAGAGTCCCCTTGTTGGGAGCCTCAGAACACAGCTCACTGTGGTAAGGATTTAGGACAGCCGTCACTCCAAAGGGGTTGTAAGGAAGATCTCTCTCCCTGCCAGCTGACTGCTGCTGGTAGGGATCCAGGTGCTTCCTTCAGCTGCTTACGGAGGCAGTTTGTCCTTTTGGCACGCCTCCTTTATCAGTCTCCTGTCTTTCCGGAGCTCCTGGAGCCCTCAGTTTCCTGATGCAAGATGAATCCAGAGAGAAATCTGATCAGGCCCACCCCCCTCCCCCAACTTGGACTGGAGCTGCAGCCACACAGTTCACTGAGCAGACATTCAGTTGCCCTAGTTGGACCAGACTGCTGTAGGCAGGGACAGGGCCCACAGCTAAATTATGAGTGTGGCTGGATCCATTCCGCAGGGATGGCGGTGAAGGGAGGTGGGTGACAAGCAGCAACAGGCACCTCTGGAGAATTCTCTGCAGCCTGCCCGTGCTGGCTGTTTGAGCGAGGTGGGGACTGAGAAGGGCAATACCCCAAGTATTCAAAGTTCACATTAGGGAAATTGTTACCAGGTATTTGAGGTGAGATCCTGGGTGTCCTTGGGATTCCCAAGTGGCTCAGCAGTAAAGAATCCGCCTGCCAATGCAGGAGACACAGATTCGATCCCTGGGTGGGAAAGATCCCCTGGAGGAGGAGATGGCAACCCACTCCAGTACTCTTGCCTGGAGAATCTCCACGGACAGAGGAGCCTGGCGGGCTACAGTCCATGGGGTCGCAAAGAGTCAGACACGACTGAGTAGGCACATACCTGGTTGTCTACATCAGGCCCTGCGTGAGGATGAGGTGTGACCACAGGGCTGTGCATCCAGGAGGCTTATTGCTTTCTTAGGAGGTGAAACCTCAGGTGGGCACAGCTGATTCCAGAAAATGCTGGGGACACAGTAGGTTAGCCAGGGATGCAGCAAGCGTGTGGTGTCCTCAGCTGGGGCTTCTCTGCAGCGCTGTGTGCTGTGGCTGCTCCAGACAGCTACCCCCAGAGGTTGGTGGCCGGGCAGGGATACTGCTGCCCCCGACATGCACCCAGGTCCGGTTCAGGTGCTGTCTACCAAGGACACTGGAGTCTCTCCAGGGGATCTGGGAAGGAGTATGACATGGTCCCAGATGCCTGATTCTCCATGCTATGATGGGGCTGTTCCTCTGAGCCTCCTCGCTTCCCTGGGCCACATTTTCAAAAGGTCATTTTTGGAGTGCCCTTGGCCTGAGCTGCTCAGAGGGGCTGTGCTAACAAAGGCTCTCCAGGAGGCAGGGCCTGGCTCCCTCCTCCTCACACGCATGGAAACACCAGGAGGTCATTTGACTCCCAGGAGAGGTCCCCCTGAGACCGGACAATGCATTCCACGCCAGCTTTAGCAGTCGCCGGGGGAAATTGCCTAGAATGCCTAGGAACCAGCCAGGCGGCAGCTGGATGGTGTGACACCCGGCCACGCATTTGAAGGGCTTGCTGTGCAGCTGCAAGGGCAATGACCTTGAGCCACTTCAGTTGTGAGTCCAGGTGTTTCAGGACAAAGCCCGCGCAAAGCAAAGGGTAGGAAGAGAAACAGCCCAGAGAGAGGGAAACTTTGGGGCAGGAGACCCTCCCCCAAGCAGCGGGGGTCAAGCGACTGTATGTCCATCTCAGGGAAAGGTCACTGCAGCCACACGGGTGTTGTCAGAAGTTCCACCACCTGGGGTCTGGGGCACAGGACTTGCAGCACGAGGGTTCCTCCCTTCTTGCCTTGGGGCATCTCAGAGGCTCCAGCCAGTCCCAGGAGCCACAGCAGCTGCATCCTCCCAGTTGCCCAAGCTGTGGGGACCACGACTGGAGCACCCCTCCAGCCAGGTCTGGGCCCTTTGGGACACCTGATGCCGGCTGTGGCCTCCCAGCCTCCTCTGCTTCTGTTGGATTAACCTGACCTCTGGGATGAACTTTCCCTGCTGGTTACTTGAGGTAAACCAGCAGCCCCGGGGCTCTAGTGGAGCAGACTTACCATTATTTTTGTAACCAGTTCTCTGCAAGCTAAGTCACTTCAGTTGGTTCCGACTCTTTGAGACCCCCATGGACTGTAGCCCACCAGGCTCCTCTGTCCATTGGGTTCTCTAGGCAAGAATACTGGAGTGGGTTGCCATTTCCCTCTCCAGGGGATCTTCCCGACCCAGGGATCGAACCCGCATCTCTTACATCTCCTGCGTTGGCGGGCGGGTTCTTTACATCAGCTTCACCTGGGAAGCCCCAACCAGTTCCTACTGCTTTGCTCTTGTTTTTGAACTTTCACCCTTAACAATTCCATGCTAAATACCATGGGCACACAGTATCTTTTCCTAAAGAGAGAATCCCCGAAGTGAAAAAAGCTGCATCCAAGGATATACGAATTTTTACAACGCTTTTCAACTTACTTTCCAAAATATTGTGCCACTTTATTATGTCACCATCAGTGTATGAAGAAGAGTACCAATTTCACCCAGGCTCCACTGGGTGTAATTTTTTCTTTAATTTTTTTTTTCTAATTTAGTACTTAAAAATATACTACTTCATTAACATTTCAAGTTTCATTTCTTGGATTACTAGTGAGATCCAATATTTTCCCATGTTTATCTACTATGTTTTCCCTTTTCTAAATTGTTCTAGACATCCAAGTATGCCTTACAACTTCTAATGCGTGCATAACAAATATCACAAAGCATTAGTATTGGCTACATTGACAAGAAAAACACACTGAATTTCCAACTTTGCCCACACATCTGCTGGAAATTAAGTGTTTTTCTTGTCAGTGTAGCCAATACTAATGCTTTGTGATATTTGCTATGCACGCATTAGAAGTTGTAAGGCAAGCTTGGATGTCTAGTAGGCCACTCAAATTTAACATGTATTGAAATGGGACCATGGATTTTCCTCCCTAAACCTGCTGTACCTTCTAGGCTCTTCCCCATCTTAGTAAATGGCATGACAATCCACCCTAGCCCACATCCTGAGTCTTTCTGGATCCCTCCTGTTCCCTGATGCCTCAGGTCTCATCCACCAGCCAGGCTCCCTCCTCCAGCCCTCCCCAACCAATCAAGCTGCCCCAGTCACTATTCATCACAGAGCCCTAGGTTTCCTTCTTTACGGCACTTGCCACAATTGAAAATTCTCTTGTTCGCTTATTAATTTTTTAAATAGTGTGTATCTTCTCTAGATTCTAGAGTCTGGAATATAAGCTCCCAGAGGTCAGGCACCTTGCCTGCCTGATCCGTCACTGAAGGCCCAGTGCCCAGAGCAGTGCTTATTCCTTAGTGTGCATGCAGGCTCAGTTGCTCTTTGCAACCCCATGGACTGTAGCCCACCAGGCTCCTCTGACCATGGGAGTTCCAGGCAAGAATACTGGAGGAGGTTGCCATTTCTCCTCCAAGGGATCTTCCTGACCCGGGTGTGTCTCCTGCTTTGGCGGGAGGATTCTTTACCACTGTACCACCTGGGAAGCCCCATCCTTTAGTGGGAGCTCAATAAACACATGTTGAATGACTGAGTGAATGAAATTGACCCTGATAAACTCATTTAAATGTATATGAAGGAGACCTTAGGACATGGAGGATTAGTGCATTGGCCTTCAGGATAAAAAGTTCCAGGGTAAAACTGGGCTGTGCTGCCTACTGTGTGATCTTGAGCAAGTTACTTAACATCTCTCTGCCACAGTTCACTCATTTTAAAAATGAGAATAATGATACCATTTTCATAAGGTTGAAAGATACATTAGGTAAGGTGGACAAAATGCTTAAAAATCGAGATTGACTGTAATAAGCACTTAGTGGATGCCAACATTTCTTTATGAACTTTCCTCTCTGGTTTCTGGGCTTAGAAGCTATTCTCTTCTTTCCATTAAAGTCTCAATTAATATTAAATGATATTTTATTTTAGTTTTTATGGTATACTTAAAAAAAATACTTTAAAAATGTTTACCTTTTAATTGAGATTCCCAGGTATCTCAGTGGTAAAGAACCTGCCTGCCAATGCAGGAGATGTGGGTTTCATCCCTGGGTTGGGAAAATCCGCTGGAGAAGGAAATGGCAATCCACTCTAGTATTCTTGCCTGGGAAATCCCCTAAGCAGAGGCGCAGATTGGGCTGCAGTCCATGGGGTCACAAAGAATCAGACACAACTGAGCATGCGCCCTTTAATTAGCTTGTAACTTATTTGGGTATATCAAGTAAAATGAACTTCTAAATGCTATCGGCACCATTTGTTACGCTTTCTTTATCACACATTCACTTTTTATATATAATACGGTATTTTTCCTAGCTGCCAAGTCTGTCTCCGTGTCCCCTCTTGAACTGGGACTGTGCTGTTTCACGGAGTGGATTAGACCTCCTGAGTGTTGGACGATTCCGCGACATTCTCCGCTGGCAGACTCAGAAAGATGTCTGTTTGGAACATATGTTTATTCTGGTTCCCGGCCCTCGTAAGACTACTTGCCCTTCTTGCCCTTGGGTTCCTTGAGATACCAGTATATCCTGCTACAAACGTCCCCTTTTTACTTGGGCCAATTTAAACAGGTTTCTGTAACTTGTGACTGAAAGAATCCAAAGGTAAACTTCACCTTTATAATGGCCTGAGGAACATCCCCAGCCAGTGAGGCTGTATTTCTACATGTCACGGAGATTAAAATGCTGTCCCCAACATGGTGTCAGAAAGTTACCTGCCAACAGGGTCAGCAAAGGACAGGAAAGTCTTCAGGACATCCATGTCCAGCCACACATACCCACCCTGCCACCACCTTGATGGTGGTAAGTGCCCCAACACTATGCTACAGATTCAGACAAAGCCTGAAAGCCAGGCTGTCTGACCCATTCAAGGCTCCATCAGTGCCATAAGCCATTGTAAGACCAAAAACCAGAGAAAATAAAGTATGTGGAAGTGACTCTATCAGTTCCATAGGCTGTTGTAAGACCAAAAACCAAAGAAAATAAAGTATGTAGAAGTACTTGTAAAAAGCCATAAAAATATATTATTATTGCCTTGTTTCATTCCAAAAAGGATATGGAATAGCATACAAAAAATATTATTTTTGAATATGTCTAAGAATCTCTGTCTTAAGGTCCATAAAAGACTATCAATCTCATTTTTCAGCCTATAAAGGCATTAAGAGTAGAGATTGCTCTGGACTTGCCCCTGACCCTACATGATACTTCATCCCTTGTTTTCTTTGAAAAATCCTTAATATTACCTTGGGTTTTACTGATTAATTGGCTCTCATTTGGGGAGGTGACATGTGACACATTTTCTTAGATATTAATTACATGGGGGAAAGTCTGGTAAAGTTAGTGTGTGTTTCTACTTGTGTTTGGTTTGCTGGCCTAGAGAAGGCAAGGGTGCCAAGGAGAGGTACGAGAAGCGCTGGCAAGACAGAGCAAAACTTGTGACTTCACTCCCCCAGGCAGAGGGAAGAGTGACTCAGCCGGACACTCCATCTACAGGAAAACCGTCCAAGCTTGCGCATTTCCCATCAGCCCTGCACCTACTGGGATCTCCTGGCTGGCATGGACTCTGTACAGTCACCTGGCGTCCCAGTGCAGGACACCCTGGGGCCTTTTTCCTACTCAGTCCGTGCCAGCGGGTGGGGCCGTCTTCCAGGTACAGGCAGAGCTAATAACAGCAATCACTCCACCTGTGGATCGTGCAACACAAAGCATTTCAGAAAGCTTGGACACACAGAGAGGTGTTGCCTAAGCAGAGGGACACGGCCTTTTGTGCAAAAAGGCTCAAGCCAATTTAGAAAGTGAGAACACTTGAGTATTCGATGCCCTCTTTGTGCTGCTCTAGGTTTACTGCTGGCTGTGCCCTGGCCTCCCTCGTCTTTACCACTTGCTCCTGGTCCTTCCTGTAGAAAGACTCCTGGGCTGGCCACATTTCTACCTCTTTCCCCTTTCTCTGTTTTCTGGGAGGTGGTGACTCTGTGGAAATCCACCTCAAATGCAGGCACAGGCAATACGAAGACCCTGAAAATGTGCTGGGGCCATTCTAAACACTGAAAGGTTAACACGGGGGAGAAAAGCATCTTGGAGTCCCAATACAGGAAACTCCTTTTGTCCTCTGTCCTTCTCAGAGGCTTGCCAACCAGGGGATGTGTGCGTGCATGCTCAGTCATGTCTGACTCTGCAACTCCATGGACTGTAGCCTGCCAGGCTCCTCTGTCCATGGGATTTCCCAGGCAAGAATACTGGAATGGCTTGCCATTTCCTTCTCTAGGAGATCTTCCTGACCAGTGGATACTTCAGGTGAAATAGAGGCGAAGTTGTTTTGTTCTCACTGCTCACTGTATCCAGTTCAAAACAACCTCTGCTGGCAGCTGACCGCCTATATTTATCAGGAAATGCTGGTCCCCTTGCTTTTACCACCTGCTTATTCAAACATTTAGAGCAACAATTTACATACATCCCATTAGAAGTTCTCCCCAATTCAAATGAGTAACTGCTAGAGGAGATCTTTTTTCCATGACCTGGAGACTTGCTTGAAAATGAGGGGATCTTAAGCAAAGAAAGGCAAGTGACAGGCTTATGTTGATGTCCCAGGCTCTCTCCACTATATGGTTCAATGGTAGGTGAAGGTAAAGTCTACAACAGCCAATAGTTCACCTCCAAATTTAATGTCTTATGGCTCTTTCTGGTCTGGAGAATGTATATGATGCCCCAGGAATTGTCCAAGTGGCTTGTCCGTGCCTGGAGGATACCTTAGCACTGGTCTTGGATTTCCTGAACCTAATGGGCCTGTGAACTATTCAGATAACTCAGACAGAAACTGATTGATTTAACAAACACTTTTGTGAGTAACTGTTGCATGCTACGGACCATGCCAGGTCTCAAACGTGGGAATTTTTGCATTGTTTCTCATCTGGATCTTCCTGAGGAAGCTCAGCTCTCAGAAGCTCCTAACCTCCTACACGGTCTTAGGTCTCCTTAGAGACAGATTCTTCAGCTATGAGTCCTTTCTGTTGTGTGAGACCTTCCCTTTGAAAAGTCACAGGGAGAAAGGGAAGTAAGAGGGTCTGGGGCTCCTTTCTTCCTTGAACCAACCCGCACTTGTGTTCTCTGACGAGGCTTCTCTTTGTCCAGGAATGCACCCTGGGTTCTGGTTCCTCTGATAGGAATGAGTTCTATGAACATGTGGGAACTCGCAGAGGAGCAGATTGCTTTAGGGCATTTTGGAGGTTCCTTGTAGGGAGATTCTTTCCCTTCTCCAGTGTTGTTTCAATGAGGGTGTTGCCCTCTCTCAAGGTTTCTGACTGCATTAGCTATCTGCTTCAGGACAACAAACTATCCCCAAGTAAGTAAGTAAGTGAAGTCGCTCAGTCGTGCCTGACTCTTTGTGACCCCATGGACAGTAGCCTGCACCAAGCTCTTCTGTCCATGGGATTTTCAAGGCACGAGTACTGGAGTGGGTTGCCATTTTCTTCTCCAACTTAGTGGCTTAAAACAGTAATGATTACTACTTTTTGCAATCCTGTTGGTTGGCTGGGCAGTTAGTTCTGCTCTGCATTCAGTGAGCTGTCACTTATGTGGCTGCATTTAATTGAGAGCTTGTCTGGAACTGGAATGTCCAGGATGGTTTCACTCACATGTCTGGCTCCTCAGCTGGGGCTGGAAGAGCAGGGAGCTGACCGGGCCTTTCCCGCCCCAGGCAGACTCTCGTCCTTCAGTTCTCCGGCCTAACCTTATCCATGGTGGCCAAATCCCAAGAGGCCAAAAGCAGACCCTATCAGGTCTTATAAGCCTTGAGCTTGGAACTTACCAAGCATCCCTTCCTCCACATTCTTTTGCCAAAGATGATCTCTGTTTAAGGGGAGGAGAGAGAACTTGCACTGTGTTGGGAGGGGTGGCACGACCTCACAGGGAGGATGGAATTGTTGGCGCCAACTCTGAAAACAATTCACCACACTAAAGAAAGAAAGGAAGTCCACAAAGTAATAGATTTTTGTATGGCTCTAAGAACACACAATTGCAATTTTCTTCAACGTCAATGGGCTTCCCTGGTGGCTCAGCTGGTAAAGAATCGGCCTGCAACGTGGGAGACCTGGGTTCGATCCCTGGGTTGGGAAGATCCCCTGGAGAAGGGAACAGCTACCCACTTCAGTATCCTGGCCTGGAGAATTCCATGGACTGTATAGCCCATGGAGTCTCAAAGAGTTGGACACAACGGAGCGACTTTCACTTTCAATGTTAATATTGTCTCATGTTACCCCCTTGCAGGATTTCCAGAAGAATCAAGTAGAATGCCACTTTACTGACCATAGTATATTCTCATTAAAATCAAAGGCCTTTAAAACTAATCTGTAGAGACAGAAAGCAGATCACTAGTTAGTTGCCTGGAACAGGGGGGTTGGGAGGGGGTTTAACAGCAAAAGGGCATGAGGAAACTTTTGGGGGTGATGGAAAATATTCTCTATCTTGAGTATTTGTGGTGGGTACACCACAAATGGTGTATGACAATGGGTTTGTCATAACTCATTCAGCTGCGCACTTAGAACAGGTGCATTTGATTGCATGTAAATGATCCCTCAATAGGGTTGGTTCAAAAAAAATCAAAACTGACTTACTAAGAATAATCAAAAAGACTAAGTTTGAAAAAGTGGTTAAACAAAGCTAGTGTTCGGGGTATATTATATTTACAAACAATAGCAAATTCCTTCGGGGAGGGAAAGGAAGCAGCGGGCTTCAAGGGGATGTTTTGTTAGTTACAAGGCAGGATACACGTTACCGTGTCCTCCTGCTGTAATACTTAAAAACATTTGCTATCATTTTCAGAATGTTGAGTAGGTGATTTTTGGTATTTTATAGATTATTGAAGAGTGACTACATCCTGCTTCCTGGGGTGCGGGAAGAGCTGGGGTCACCTCAGAACAGAAACAAACAACAAAATGTGTTACACCATCTCAATTAAACTGGTACTTGCACTAGGAAAAGCTGAGTGGTGAACCTACAGGGACTTCTGAGTCCTTGACCACTTCATGAGTCAAGATCCTGCAAAGCTTACGCGTTATTTGGTTTCTGACGGTCAAGCTGGGTTCTGAGGGTCAGGAAGGGCTGTCTTGGAGGACATCGGGGTGTGATGGGTACATGGGAGCGTTAAGTGAGTTTCATCTGCCAAACACATCCCCCCTGGACACATGGTGACAGCATCAGGGACTGCTCAGCTCTGAGATCCAGCCCTGGAGAAACTGACTGTCTTGGGTGAGCAGAAGAGGGAAGAATGTTTAGATTTTCTTATGCATTACAAAGGCTACTCAAGAATGCCTGTATTGAAGAAGGAATTCATAGGGCCTGGACTTCATCTTAGGCCTGTTCATGCTGATCATGCTCAGCCACTTTTCCAGTGGACTCTGAATTCTGTGTTTAGTGCCTATGAAAACAACAACAGAAGGATAAGACCCCCTCCAGACAGGGGAACCTTGAAGATCGTATCTAGGTTACTCATCGCCTAAGAGAAAACATACACTAATCACCCCTTCCTCCAGACAGGCCATAAACTTTTCTGTATCTATCGGAGTGTAATCTCGGGTTTATTGATTATTGGCTAATTGTTTGACTGTTTGAGCACATGAGCACATAGCCCGTGAATGATGGGGTTATTGGGATTGTGTTTTCCTTGGTTTATGTAAGTCTCAAGAAATTTGGGGTGGTGGGTTCAGACACGTACACATGGGGTATAAAAGATTTTCACAAATGCTGGTCGGGGTCCTTGGCTAAGAGGAGACTCTGCCTTGGGCCTGCCGGTGTAATAAACTGCACTCCACTATCTGCATTGTCCTTCTGAGTGAGTTTGTTTCCCGGAACGCGTGGCTACAATAGTATCAGGACTTCTCTGGTTGTCCAGGGGTTAGGAATCCACCTGCCAATAGAGGGGACATGGGTTCGATCCCTGGTCAGGGAACAAAGATCCCACAAGCCGTGGAGCAACTGAGCCCATGTGCCACAACTACTGAGCCTGCCAGGCCTAGAGCCCATGCTCTGCAACAGCAGAAGCCATGGCAGGGAGAAGCCTGCACACAGAAACTAGAGAGGAGCCCCTACTCACTGCCGCTAGAGACAGTCTGTGCAGCAGCAAAGATCCAGCACAGCCAAGATTAAAGAAACCAAAGAGATGGGAAGGCCTTGACATTTCTCCCTCTAGAGACTTTGGATTAGGACGTTTTAACCTTAAATCGGGACTTCCCTGGTGGCTCAGTGGTAAAGAATCCACCTGCTATGCAGTGCAGGAGACATGGATTTGATCCCTGGGTCAGGAAGATCCCCTGCAGGAGGGCATGGCAATCCACTGCAGTATTCTTGACTAGAGAATCCCATGGACAGAGGAGTCTGTTGGGCCATAGTTTGTGGGGCTGCAAAGAGTCAGACATGAGTGAAGTGACTTAGCAGAAGCAGCTTTCTTAAACCATAGGAACAAAAATGTCTAAGGGTAGATTACGCAATGCGGAGATCAGAAAACCTCTCCTCAAAAATATTGTGTACTGGGATGACCCAGAGGGATGGTATGGGGAGGGAGGAGGGAGGAGGGTTCAGGATGGGGAACACATGTATACCTGTGGTGGATTCATTTTGATATTTGGCCAAACTAATACAATTATGTAAAGTTTAAAAATTAAATAAAAATTAAAAAAAATATTGTGTAAGGAAAAAAATCGTCCTAGGATTAGCATTCTTCCAATGAAGCCATATATAAAACCACCCCGGGCACTTCCCTGGTCCAGTGGTTAAGACTTCGCCTTCCAAAGCAGGAGCTGCAGGTTCAATCCCTGGTCAGGAAGCTAAGATCCCATATGCCTAGGGGCCAAAAATCTAAAATGTGAAAGAAAAGCAATACTGTAACAAATTCAATAAAGACTTTAAAAAATAGGAGGAAAAAAAGAAACACCACTCCACCTTACCTGCCCCTTGTAAGACCCCAGAAAACAGGAACAGCATCCCCTGAGGGTTGTGGATCATCTAGAGACGTGGGTGTGATTTCATAGTAGCTAAAATTCCTATGCCTTTCTGAATGTCCATTCACACTTGGTTTTGCCTTCTTTTATGCTTCTAAAATTCTCAAAAGTCTCTCTACAACCTTTAATTCGGGGGTCAGCGTTCTTGGTGCAGGGTTTCCAGGACACCTTTAGAAGTAAAGGCACAAAGACAGACAGACGCACAGTACCTCTGGTTCCCCACGTGCTTACAAACTGTCAAGTGACTCAGAAAGACCAAGCACTAACCCTGACAGAGTCCAGAGGGACAGGACGACTTCATCTGAAGCCAACCCAACGAAGAAGGCGCATCTGTCATCTCCCTGACAGTGTTCCAGGCTGAGCGCGGGCTCCTGGGAGCAGGACGTGTGTCACGGCTCCGCTCACAATGGGCTGCCTCATCCCCCAGAGCTCCCAGCCCCAGAAAGGTCAGGAACACTTCAGGCATGTCCCCCCAAACTGGAAATGGGGACTGGCCACCCAGCCCTGCGAGAAACTGACTCTGAAGGATGTTTTCCCACAGCTCCCTCTCCTGTGCCTGAGGAAACCATGTGAGTAATCCCTTGCCTCTTCCAGATGGGCCCTTCTGCAGCCACCAAAAACCCATTTGAAGCTTTCCGTACTCATGTGGACCGAAGTCTCTCTCCATGGCTGCTCAGGGCCTGAAGGGGACCAGCTGTTCTGCAGTCGCCCCGAGGCTCTGCAGCTGTAACTGGGAACTGATGTGCGCTGTGGTATTCACTCTTGATCCTCCAGCACAATTCTGCCTGGCTAGAAAAACAAAAGGCTTCACCTTCCAGCTGCTAAAATTGACCAATTACTTACCATCATGCCATGAAGTAATATATCATTCAGAGCCCTTAATTGCAAACAATAAGGACAAAAAAATCCACATTGCAAGGTTAACTAGCAAACTGATGTACTGGAGAATATTGTATGGCTTATGGAATGCTCTACAGCCTGGAACAATATGCAAATCACTTTCCCACCACGACTGGACTGCAGGTGCCATTGGCACTGTAGATACGGAATTAGAGAGGCTACACCACCTCTGCCCCTGCTGTCCTGAGATCCAAACCAGAGTTCCCCTCAGCTGCTAGGAAAGAATTCCTTTGTGCTTTCTCACAAAGGTGCACCTGATTGATGGAAACTGGGTCACATGCTCGTGTTCTAGCTGCAAAGCATCCTGGGAAATGTAGTTCTGGCCTAAAAGTGGTGTTAGTCACTCAGTTGTGTCCAACTCTTTGAGACCCCATGGACTGTAGCCCACCAGACTCCTCTGTCCATGGGCTTCTCCAGGCAAGAACACTAGAGTGGGTAGCCATTCCCTTCTCCAGGGGATCTTTCCGACTCAGGGATTGAACCCAGGTCTCCTGCATGGCAGGTGGATTCTTTACTGACTGAGCCACGTCTCTGCTCTTTCCCTTCACCCAATGAACTTACCAATGAGCCACGTCTCTGCTCTTTCCCTTCACCCAGTGAACTCACCAAATTTCAGCTGTAACGTTACTTGCTCCAAGGAGCCGATCCAATCCTCTGCCATGTGCCCCCATAACTTTGGCCCTTCTCCGTCCACACCACTCATCTTATGTGCTCAATGCCTGATTCATTCTTCAGACTTGACTCTAGTAGGGCAGGAACCATGACGATTATTCACTGCCATATCCTCCAAACCTGGCATATAGTAGGTGCTCAGTCAAGTACTGGTTGTTGAGACAGCAAGGTCACCTGAAAGACAGGGGCCTTCCAGGACAGCCTGGCATACGTGAAGAAACAATGTCATAGCTGGGGGAGTGGTCAACCACAGAAGCCTGGAAAAGGGAAGCCCAAGGCGTGGTGGAGACCAGCCAGGCACCATGGGTTGCTTGAGCTCAACATCATAAGCACCTATGATGTGCCATTGAGCACCTACTATGCGCTAGATACTAAATTAACCAAGGAGTAGAACCTTGTGAAGTCTAATGTGGGGTTTATAGGTAGTCCAGGGGAGAGAAAACTGTCAGGCTTCTAGAAACTCTGACTCTCCCAGCAGGCATTACACTCACCTATTGTTGAGGGCGATGTTCAAACTATTTAAGTGATATGGCAGAGGTGCTGACCAGTCAAGACAAGATCCAGCCATTAATAACTTTGGGAGTCATTGGGAGGAACTTCCTGGCGGTCCAGTGATTAAGAATCCACCTTCCAATGCAGAGGATGGGGGTTCCATCCCTGGTCAGGGAACTAAGATCTCATATGCAACTCCCACAGACCACAACTACTGAGCCCATGTGCTGCAATGCAAGACCCTGAATGCTGCAGCTAAGACATGACACAGACAATAAATTAGAAAAAAAAAAAGAACTTTTGTGGTGTCATGGAGTATATATTTTGCTTAATATCCACTCTGAATGCAAGCAGAGGCCCCTACCCTTTACACTGGAATTGTACTTCTTACCATGCTTGCTCTGAACAACACCCACAAAAGAAAGGCCCCGCCCCCACCCCATTCCCCACCCACGTCTGTTGAGTTGATCAGGCTGATAGAACTGGAGCATCTTACTTCTCATTGTAAGTGATGGCTTCATGACATTGGTCTCTTGTGAACCTCCTTAGGTCCTAGCACCACTGAGCTGTGGTGACCCCCTTTCTTTAGGGCCAGCCTAACTTGTGAGCCCCCTTCCCTGCAACTTTGGACCTCTCGGGGGTGCCAGGCAGCTGTTTTTGTTGGCTGCCATCTGTGCCTATGAGTGTGCGCTGGATCAGAGCAGGTATGGTGGCCTTTCAGAAGACAGGCCCAGAGCAGTCTTCTAAGAGGCTTCTTCTGATGTTGCAGTCATGCGGGGGCTTCAGTACCCAGTAATTACAAACTGGTGACAGATTTAGTCTCAGATCTCAGTACCAGACACAGGGCAGATAGCCAAGGGCTGCTACCCGGAGACTTAGGAATTAGTATGAGAATCAAGCAAGAAAGTGCTGAAAGGTTGGAGCCTGGAGTCGCAGGGAATGGGAAATTAGGCAACCTCTGTGTGTGTGTATGTGTTCATTCTCGTGTTTCAAAGATGCAGCAATTTGTGCTTCTGTGTCTAAAAGACCCCATTTGTGTCAGACTAAGTAGTGCCGGGAGCCCTACTCCCAATTGTTGCTTGGGCTTCAGGTTCTCCAAAGTGGATTTCTTTTTCAGCAGTCTTAATCCGGGCTCTCCCAGACACGAGGAGGGTAATGACTGATCCTCAAACGTGTTGACATCAACTCTTTCCAAGCACCATCAGAGCTGGGGGCACCATACAAAGACTGAAAATTAGCTACAGTCTGGCCGCTGGGCTGTCCTTAGAGAACAGCGGCAGTTGTTCGTGCTGCACAGTCTGTTGTGTGTGTGTTTGGAGGTGGTGTTGAGAGAAGCCCCTATATCAGGGAGGGAAAGGACCGCCAGATCCTCATTTGGGTGCTTCTATCCCAGGAGGTTTCTCCCAAGAGCTGTGAAATAAATGAAAGCCCTTTAGAAGGCTGCCTGGCCCAGGGGAGTCACAGAGCATCAGCAGCAGGAGGCTGAGGACAGAATAGGCAGCAGGGGTCAGAACTGGGGCCAGGGGCAGACGTCCCTGCTGGTTCAGCGGTTAACAATCTGCCTTCTTATGCAGGGGACGCAGGTTTTAGGCCTGGTCGGGAACTGAGATCCCACATGCCGCAGGGCAACTAAGCCTGCATGCCACAAGGAAAGATCTGGCATGCCGCAACTAAGACCCGATGCAGTAAAAAATAAATTTTAAAAAGAACTGGAGTGGGGGCTGCTGGGAGACATCATACTTCAGACTCTAAGATGGGAGTTGCCCAGGCAGCTCAAAGAAGTGGTCTCTAACTGAAACAGTAAAATGCATGGAATTCCTGCATGGAAGAGAAAATTTATCTTAGAACTCTCACACTAGGTGAATGGCACAAGAGGGTACAGGCCAGTGGAAAATTTCTCAAAGTGTGGTTTGAAGATCCTCTGCCTGAGAATAAGTTTGAAATCAGGGCTTCCTTGGTGGTTCAGATGGTAGAGTCTGCCTGCAATGTGGGAGACCCAGCTTCAATCCCTGGGTCAGGAAGATCCCCTGGAGAAGGAAATGGCAACCCACTCCAGTGTTCTTGCCTGGGAAATCCCATGAACAGAGGAGCCTGCTGGGCTTGCTTGGGGTTGCAGAGTCCATGGGGTTGCAAAGAGTCGGACACGACTGAGCGACTAACGCACACTGCATGAGAATAAAATAAGGTGTTTGCCAAAAAGGCAGATTCTGGGGCCACACCCTGGGCCTACTGAGCTGGAACCTCCCAGGGTGGGGCTTGGGTGTCTGCTGTTTTGTCTGGTGACTCTTAAAACCAGCATGGTCCAAATGCTACCAGATCACACAACCCAGTGAGGAAGCAGAGGGGATGGCTTCTCAACTTATTAGGAAGTACCACAGAGGAAGGCAAAGTAGATAAATGCATCTTCCTTTGGATCCCTGCAGTTTTTCTTTTGTTTTAAAATTTTACTTTGGTTTTGAGAACTTAAAAGTGTGAAGAGACAAAGGCATGGCTTCTCCACCTTCCCCATGGGCCTTGAGTACTCTGTGAAAGGTGATCTGTTTTACCCCACCCTCACAGCCCATTTTCCGCAGGAACTTGACTTCTAGAGGGGATCTCGGCCAAGGTCTCCGAGAGAATATGCTGTTTCCTGACTCGGTGGGGTCTCCAGGCCTGAATACCCAAGGCCAACACAGAGGACTTAAAAATAGAGGCAGGAGGTGCAGTCAGACAGAAAGGAGCTGGAGGCCTCCCTGGATTACACAGAATGATCCAATCAAAGGAGCCTGACGCCCTCTAGTGGCAACAAGCTGCTTCACAGCCCTGGTCGAGGGGCAGACACAGACCGGGCTGGATGCCCTCCAGGTAGTAACAAAAGGGGTGAACCGGCCCTGGAAACACCACCTCCCTAAGATTCTTGACTAGGGATAGAAAGAGGAAAAGTTGTGCTCCCTGGGTTTTCCTGCTGCCATGTGATTTTAAGAATGCACTGCTATAAGGCATACTGTTTTCATGAGTGCCTTCCATTATCACTGGCTTTTAGACTCTTGTCATTATTTCTTAGGGAGGTTAAAGCTCGTGCTTAGTTGCTCAGTTATGTCCAACTCTTCGAGATCCCATGGACTGTAGCCTGCCAGGCTCCTCTGTCCATAGGATTTCCCAGGCAAGAATACTGGAGTGGGTTGCTATGCTCTCCTCCAGGGGATCTTCCCAACCCAGGGATCGAAGCCACATCTCCCGCATTGCAGGTGGATTCTTTACCCTCTGAGCCATCAGGAAAGCAGGCTACTACTAAAAAATTCACACACAACATATAATCTGTAAATATATCCAAGTACCTCAGACTGCCACAGAGAGCGATCTGTCTTTGGGAAGGCTATTCTCTTGTGGGGAGATCAGAGATTTAGGAGAGGTCTCCAGGGGATGGCGTAAGAGGAAGGGTACGCATCCAGACCAGGAAACCTGGTTGAATCATTCCAGGTACTCTCCATGGGGGCAGGTGTCTCTGCTGGCTAAATTGTCCTCTCGTCTGAAGATATCAGCTCAAGTACACTTGAATCAGAGAAGGTACTCCTTTGTATACATTCTGAGGAAGAAAATGCACAGATGAACAACTGATATAGGCCAATACAAAGAAGATTCTAAAGTGTCCACTTTGGATTTGAAGGAAATCAGATTGTGACTAAAAGACACGAGGATTTTTGCAAAAGCTTAAAAAGTAAAAGCGCATACCACCACACAGCCATTAGGATGGCTACTATGAAAATTAAAAAAAAAGAGAAAGACCAAAAGAAAGAGAGAAATTTAAATGTGTTGCTGAGGATGGAACTCTTGTGCAATGTTAATGGGAATGTAAAGTGATGCGGACATTATGTGGAAAACAATTTGGTGGTTCCTCAAAAAAAATTAAACATAAAATTATCAATATATGATCCAGCAATTCCACTTCTGGGTATATACCCAAAAGAATGGAAATCAGTGTCTCGAAGAGGTATTTGTCCACCCATGTTCATAGCAGCATTGTTCATAATGGTCAAGAGATGGAAGCAACTCAAGTGTCCTTTGATGAATGGATGGATAAATACAATGTGGTCCACCCTTACTATGGAATGTCATTATCTTAAAAAGGAATGAATTCTGACACATGTAACAACATGGATGAACCTTGAAGACATTATGCTAATTGAGATGAGCCAGATGCAAAAGAACAAAAATGGTGTGATCCTACTTATGTATATGACTACTTATTCCAGTAGTCATGTATGGATGTGAGAATTGGACTATAAAGAAAGCTGAGCACCGAAGAATTGATGCTTTTGAACTGTGGTGTTGGAGAAGACTCTTGAGAGTCCCTTGGACTGCAAGGAGATCCAACCAGTCCGTCCTAAAGGAGATCAGTCCTGGGTGTTCATTGGAAGGACTGATGCTGAAGTAGAAACTCCAATACTTTGGACCCCTGATGGGAAGAGCTGACTCATTGAAAAAGACCCTGATGCTAGGAAAGATTGAAGGCAGGAGGAGAAGGGGATGACAGAAGATGAGATGGTTGGATGGCATCACTGACTCAATGGACATGAGTTCGAGCAAGCTCTGGAAGTTGGTATTGGACAGGGAAGCCTGGCGTGCTGCAGTCCTTGGGTTTGCAAAGAGTCGGACACGACTGAGCGACTCAACTGACTTATATACAAGAGGTACCTAGAGTAGTCAAATTCAGAGACAGGAAGTAGGATGGTGGTTGCCAGGAGCTGGGGGAAATGGGGAGTGGGGAGTTGTTATTTTTTTTAAATAAATTTATTTATTTTAATTGGAGGCTAATTACTTTACAATATTGTATTGGTTTTGCCATACATCGACATGAATCCGCCATGGATGTACACGTGTTCCCCATCCTGAACCCCCCTCCCACCTCCCTCCCCATACCATCCCTCTGGGTCATCTCAGTGCACCAGCCCCAAGCCTCCTGTATCCTGCATCAAACCTGGACTGGCGATTCGTTTCACATATGATAATATACATGTTTCAATGCCATTTTCCCAAATCATCCCACCCTCACCTTCTCCCACAGAGTCCAAAAGACTGTTGTTTAATGGGGATGCCATTTCATTTTACAAGATGAATCGTGTTTTGGAGAACTTTGGGTGATAATGATGTGTCAACGTGGCTTCGTGAATTATAACAAATGTACCACTCTGGTGCAGGATGTTGGTAGTAGGGAAGGTTGTGTAGAAACAAGGGACTATATGGGAACTCTGCACTTCCTGCTCAAGTTTTCTGTGAACCTAAAACTGCTTTAAAAAATAAAGTTTAATAATTAAAAAAAAATTTGGAGATGGATGGTGGCAATGGGTACCTAACAATGCAAAACATATTTTAATACTACTGAACTGTGTATTTGAAAATGGTTAAGATGGTAAATTTTATGTTATGTCTGCTGCTGCTGCTAAGTTGCTTCAGTCGTGTCCGACTCTGTGCGACCCCATAGATGGCAGCCCACCATAATTAAAAATAAAATTATAATAATAAACAAAAAACAGAAGCAGAGATGGTCTAGGAATGGATTACAATTTGAGAACTTTAGAACAGTACACATTTTAAAATGTCATAACTAGATTTTAAAGTGTTTTAAAAATATATTTTAAAGTCTATTTTATATGAACAAGAAAAAAATTTTAATTTCAATAAAGAAAAGTTTACAGAATAAGATGGTTATCAGGCAAAGACAAGAAGAACATGCGGTAGGCAAAGGGAAGGAAGAAGAGGGAATAAATGTGTTAGGGCCCTTGCTCTGAAGGATCATCACTAGGGGCTTGGAAGGAAGGAGGCATGGAACACAAAGGAATTCAGCCGTCACCCGGGATCCAGGTGAATCCCTGTGACTGCGCTGATGTCGTCAAGGGAGGAAGTACCTGGGCAATTGTCGGGGAGGAAGATTGAGAAAAGATCTTTGGTATCTTCCACCCTTCAGATACCTTTCATCACCTCTCATCCTCCAAACCATCAAGTGAGAGCAGGAGAGATGAAAAGTAGGAGGAAAAACATGCAGAAATATTAGAAGCAGGGTTAACATTTGCTTTTCACTTTGAGCAGAAGGGAAGTCTGTAAGTGCTGCTTAGGTCCAGGCTTTAAGGAATAAGGCATGCAGGAAAGGGTGGTGACAAGCCAACAGGACTGAAGTCATCCAGAGAGAAGTCCCTTCAGAGCCATCTCTGCAGGCAATGCTACCAACCACCCAGTGTCCATAGGGAACTCTGATGGTAAACATTTCTAAAGAGTGGACCAGACAATTCCTTTAATACTTTCTCTGTTGGCAAATCTTTGTCCTTTCTGGGGCAGATTGAACTTTTGGAAATAGCCACAAGTTATTCACAACCAATTGATGTGAATTAAGAAAACCAAGATGATTTCCCCTTTGTGGATCATATGCTGATTCTTACATTAATCTGAACAGAAGAAATCTAAAGCATGTTCTAAGCCAGGCACCTGTGCAGTGCTTCCCACAGTGATTAGGGAGGATGAAAGTTACTTATCAACGTAAGCTGGAGACACACAACTTTATCCTATCATCGTGTTTGGCAGCATTCACAATTCCCAGATAATTCTCCTCTCATGGTTTTGCTGCGGCTGCTGCTGCTGTTCAGTAGTTAAGTCGTGTCCAACTCTTTTGTGACCCCATGGACCGTAGCCCGACAGGCTCCTCAGTCCATGGAATTTCCTAGGCAAGAATACTGGATGGAGTTGCCATATCCTCCTCCAGGGGATCTTTTCAACCCAGGGACTGAAACCCGTCTCCTGCTTGGCAGGCAGATTCTTTACCACTGAGCCACTTGGGAAGCTCCTCACAACTTTAAACACCCTCAAAAAAGCGCTATGAATATCTCTGGAAGATCAACACTAATTTTCTGCTGCTTCTTGTATCTGCAGATGTTGCTATTGCTGACAGTGGTTGTCATGTAGACCTAGCTTTGAAAAAGGCTCTGAGATCAATGTTCTTTTCAACTTGTACCAACACCAGCTGCTGTTTAATTTGAGAATAAAATGTAGATGCCACTAAGCCTGGCACTGGGATAACTCTGTAAGTCAGACTCAGGCACCTCTTACCTCATGTATTTCCAACTGCCCCCAGCTCCCCAGGTGTGATGCCCAAAGACCAGAGCCAATCATCAAACCGTCATTTCCCCAAAGGTCCATATTTATCAGATGTACAACACTCCATGAGTATCACTGGATGGTTATAATATTCCATTTAGAGCATTTTCCTATTTTTCAAATAACTGTTTAGGCTTTGTCTTCTTCTGAGCGTTTCCAGGACTGTACTTTTGTTTTAATTTCAAGGAAATAGGCTAATTTTGAGCTGTATTAATCAGAAAATGAGGCCGGTTAGACAAAGATAGTCATGTGCAGGAAAAGGACCGGTGCCCCTTTGAGGAGAGGGTGACCCTCAGCT
Organism: Bos mutus; assembly: GCF_027580195.1. Lineage (NCBI taxonomy): Eukaryota > Metazoa > Chordata > Mammalia > Artiodactyla > Bovidae > Bos > Bos mutus. The sequence continues at coordinate 56,287,357 of NC_091632.1, read as the reverse complement.
CTCAGCTGAATATCTGCCTGCTGCTTTTCTATCATCTCTTGTCTTTGGCCAGAAGAAGCAGGACCTAGAGGCAAAGAGGTCCAGGCAAGGAACTTAAGAGGTGAAAAGAAAGCCCTTTCCTCTCTACCACTGGAATCCAGCATTCTCCTCTCCAAATTCTGGACAGAGTAAAGAGAATTACAGAAAAAATAGAAAAGAAAAGAAAAATATTTTCAAGTTTCTATCTAAGCAAGACTCTTTAAGCTTTGGATAAAAGGAAGTATTTTGCTGCTAAGTCACTTCAGTTGTGTCCGACTCTGTGCGACCCCATAGATAGCAGCCCACCAGGCTCCCCTGCCCCTGGGATTCTCCAGGCAAGAACACTGGAGTAGGTTGCCATTTCTTCTCCAATGTATGAAAGTGAAAAGTGAAAGTGAAGTCGCTCAGTCGTGTCCGACTCTTAACGACCCCATGGATTGCAGCCTACCAGGCTCCTCCATCCATGGGATTTTCCAGGCAAGAGTACTGGAGTGGGGTGCCATTGCCTTCTTCAAAAAGAAAGTATTTTAGAAGACAACAAAAATGTTTTCAATTTTTGTTATTTATTTTACGATACTGCATGTTTACAACAGACAAGAAAAGAGTAGGGAGAGAAACCCAGTTAAATGTATCTTATTTTGCCTTTGACCATCACCTTAACTAGCTCTTATTTTTCAGATATTGGAATGCCCATAACAAATATAAATATATTAAATACATTTTATACAACGATATAATATATTGAAATTTACATACAATAAATTTTATATTTATATTAGATATACAATTCAATGAGTTTGGATATATGTGTAAATACTCATATAACCACCACTCTGACAAATACACAACCCAGAAATTTTCACCCAAATGTCACCCAGAAAGTTCCTAATACCACCTCCCAGTTAATCTTCACCCCCTACAGGAAACCACTGTTCTGATTTCCAGCCTATAGATGAATTGGGCCATTCTTAAATGTTTTACAAATGCAATCATACCGTATATACTAGTATGCCTGGCTTTTTTTACTATAATACTTTTTGTGATTTATTCACAAAAGTTGCTGCATGTTATCAGTACATTATTTTTTATTGATTTGTTTATCCATTCTGTTGATATTAGAGCTGTCATCAGTTTTTGACACATGAATAAAGCTGCTATGGATATTCTCATTCAAGACTTTTTCTGGACATTATGTTTTACTTCTGTTGGATAAATACCTAGGAAAGGCATGGAACAGTTGGGTCATAGTATGGATGGATGTGTAACAGTTTTCCATGATGACTGGATTATTTAACACTTCCACTGTGTAAGAGTGTCAGCTGCTCACTGGTTCTCACCACATTTGGCATTGTCAGGGGGAGAAACTGTCAGGGGAAGGAGCTGTCATTGGAGTTTAAATTTGCATTTCCCTGGTGACTAATAATGTTGAACATCTTTTCACTCCTTTTTAAACCATGTTTATCTTCTTTTGTCAGGTATCTGTTGAAGTCTTTTGCTCATTTTTAATCGGGTGGTCTGTCTTTTTGTTATTTATTTATTCCAGTTCTTTACATATTCTTGATGTGTTTTGTCAAATATATGTATTGCAAAAATTTTTCAACAGTCTGACTTGTCTTTTGGTTTTACTAATGGTGTCTATTAGTAAGAAGAAAATCTCAATTTCCAAAAAGTCTAATTATCAATTTTTAATTTGTTTAGTGCTTTTTTGTGTGTCTGCTCTGAGAAAATGTCCCTAATCCCAAAGTCATGAAAATAATCACCTAAATTTTTTCTAGAAGTTTTATAGTATTGGCATTTATGTTTAGGTCTATGATAGGGGACAAGGTTCATTTTTTTCTATACATTTATCTAATAGTTACAGCACCATTTGTTGGAAAGACTTTCTTTTTCTAATTACATTGGTAACTTTGTAAAAAATCAATTGATTATCTATGTGTGGGCTCTCTATTCTCTTCCATTGATCTATTTGCCTTTGTGCCAATACCATTCTGTCTTGATTACCACTGTAATCTTGAAATCAGATTTTATGGATCCTCCAACTGTTCCATTTCAAGATTGTTTAAGCTATTATAGGTTCTTTCAGTTCAGTTCAGTTCAGTTCAGTCGCTCAGCCGTGTCCGACTCTTTGCGACCCCATGAATCGCAGCACGCCAGGCCTCCCTGTCCATCACCAACTCCCGAAGTTCACTCAGACTCATGTCCATCGAGTCAGTGATGCCATCCAGCCATCTCATCCTCTGTCGTCCCCTTCTCCTCCTGCCCCCAATCCCTCCCAGCATCAGTCTTTTCCAATGAGTCAACTCTTCGCATGAGGTGGCCAAAGTACTGGAGTTTCAGCTTTAGCATCATTCCTTCCAAAGAACACCCAGGGCTGATCTCCTTCACAATGGACTGGTTGGATCTCCTTGCAGTCCAAGGGACTCTTAAGAGGCTTCTCCAACACTACAGTTCAAAAGCATCCATTCTTCGGCGCTCAGCATTCTTCACAGTCCAACTCTCACATCCATATATGACCACAGGAAAAACCATAGCCTTGACTAGATGAACCTTTGTTGGCGAAGTAATGTCTCTGCTTTTCAATATGCTATCTAGGTTGGTCATAACTTTACTTCCAAGGAGTAAGCGTCTTTCAATTTCATGGCTGCAGTCACCATCTGCAGTGATTTTGGAGCCCAGAAAAATAAAGTCTGACACTGTTTCCCCATCGATTTCCCATGAAGTGATGGGACCGGATGCCATGATCTTCGTTTTCTGAATGTTGAGCTTTAAGCCAACTTTTTCACTCTCCACTTTCACTTTCATCAAGAGGCTTTTTAGTTCCTCATCACTTTCTGCCATAAGGGTGGTGTCATCTGCATATCTGAGGTTATTGATATTTCTCCCGGCAATCTTGATTTCAGCTTGTGCTTCTTCCAATCCAGCGTTTCTCATGATGTACTCTGCATAGAAGTTAAATAAGCAGGGTGACAATATACAGCCTTGACGAACTCCTTTTCCTATTTGGAACCAGTCTGTTGTTCCATGTCCAGTTCTAACTGTTGCTTCCTGACCTGCATATAGGTTTCTCAAGAGGCAGGTCAGGTGGTCTGGTATTCCCATCTCTTTTCAGAATTTTCCACAGTTTATTGTGATCCACACAGTCAAAGGCTTTGGCATAGTCAGTAAAGCAGAAATAGATGTTTTTCTGGAACTCTCTTGCTTTTTCCATGATCCAGCGGATGTTGGCAATTTGATCTCTGGTTCCTCTGCCTTTTCTAAAACCAGCTTGAACATCAGGAAGTTCACAGTTCACGTATTGCTTTACATTTCCATTAAAAATTTTTAATCAACTTGTCATTTTCTACCAAAAGACACTGAGAATTTAATTGGCACGACATTGAATTTATAGATACATTTGGAGAGAACGGACATCTTCCAGTATGTAAACATGGTGACTTCTCCATTGGTTTAGATTTTCTTAAATCTCTTCATGATTGTAGGTGGTTTTCATGGTAGAGTTCTGCATGCATTTTGAGAACTTTTTTTTCCTAATTTTTTTGTTTTGTTTTTGGATGCTATTAAAAAGAGATTTTTTTTAACTTCCATTTTGAATTGCTTGCTCTGAGTATATAGAAATACATTTAACTTCTGCATATTCACCTAGTAATCTGTCACCCTACTAAACTCACTTCTTAGTTCCAGTGCTTGTTTCATAGATGCTTTATATGTGTTTGTGTCAGCTGTAAATACAGTTTTTCTTCTCCCTTCCCCAGTCTTTATGCCTTTTATTTTTCTTTGCATGGTTGCAATCATTATGGCTCTAGTACAATGTTGAGTAAAACTGAGAACATTCTTGCCTTTTTCCCAGTCTTAGGAGAAAACATTCAATATTTCATCATTATGTATATTAGCTATAGGTTTTTCATAGGTGACTTTTATCAGAATGAAGAAATTCCCTTGTGTTTCTAGTTTTCTGAGATTTTTATTATGAATGAGTGTTGCATTTTTTTTTTCAAATGCTTTTTCTATACATCTACTGAGATGGTCATATGGTTTTTCTTCTTTATTCTGTTGGTACAATGAATTATGTTGATTGATTTCCAATATGAAACCAACATTGCACTCATGGGATAAATCCCATTGACTTGATGTATTGTTCTTTTTATACATTGCTGGATTCAATTTGCTAACATTTTGTTAAAGATTTATATATCCATATTTATGAGGGATATTGATCTGTAATCTTCTTTTCTTAAAGCATCTCTGTCAGATTTTGGCTTCAAGATTGTTTATTGCTGGTGTCATCAAACTGGAAACTCTGCCCTCCTCCTTTGTGTTCTGAAAGGATTTATGTAAGATTGACACTATTATTTTTTCCTTAAATGTTTTATTGAATTTACCAATGAAACTATCTGGCTCTGAAGTTTTGCTTATGGGGAGATTTTTAATTAGAAATTCAACATCTGTAATAGACAATATTTGTAAAAAGGGGCCATTAAATTTTTGTAGTTATTTTCATGTCAGTTTTGATCATTTGGATTTTTCAAGAAGTTGTCTCATTTCATCTAAGTTGTCAGATTTAGTGTCATTGTTTATAATATTCATTTATTATCTTTTTAACATCTGTAGAATCTGTGATGATTCTCTTTCATTGCTGATACTGATAATTTATGTTTTCTTTCTCTTTTTTTCTTCTTAACCAGTCTTACTAGGGTTGTCACCTTTATTAATCTTTTTCAGAGAGCCAACATTTGGATTTGTTAATTTATTATTTTTTAAGGTAGACATGAAGCTTACATTCTTTTATTTATTTTGGCTGCGTCAGATCTTAGTCGCAGCATGCAGGATCTTCCATCTTCGTTGTATCTTTAGTTGTAGCAAACAAACTTTTAGTTGCAGCATGTGGGGTCCAGTTCCCTGAAAAAGTGGAAGAAAGTTAGTCACACAGTCGTTTTCAGCTCTTTGCGATCCCATGGACTGTAGCCCATCAGGCTCCTCTGTCCTTGGAATTCTCCAGGCAAGAGTACTGGAGTGGATTGCCATTTCCTTTTCCAGGGGGTCTTCCTGACCCTGGGATTGAACACGGGTCCCCTGCATTGCAGGCAGATTCTTTACCAACTGAGCTTTAAGTAAGTAAATTAAATGTGTACTTTTAAATATAGATCATTTTAATGGGCTTGATATATCACACTGCTGTGTGAGATAGCCACACCCAAAATGAAAGCTGGCCCTCCTGCAGAGTGTAAGAAGAAATCCACAAAAGTCATTCTTTGTACTATGGCAGTAATAGTCCATGAACGCTGTCTGAAAATATGTATTAGAGGAAAAGAGAAGTGTTGTAGCAAGGAAAATAATTTGCTAGTTTCAAAGTATATCTACATGTCTATTTCCTTTCTATGCAATTATCTTACATATTTTCAAAATGTGTTATCTGCAGAAGGCTCTATGAATGCTATTAACATAAGTGGTCCTCAAGCCAAAAATACTGAAGAGGCTTTAAAAGACATGTACTGCAAACTGCCGTGCATTCTGTTGATCTGTGTGAGACTATTACCTGGGTATCTGAACTTGACTAAAGGTCTGACCATTTGCGGTATAATCCCATGAGGCTTCTCAAATGCTTTAGTACTATCTGATACACGTCAAGAGTGGATTACCTGGTCATTTCCTGTCACTACCCTCTTCCCATGAAAAGTAATTCAAACTTCAAACAACCTTGGCCCCTGCACTGGAAGCGCAGTCTCAGCCACTGGACCAGGAGGGAAGCCCCTATCATTTGTTTTTTTATTTTGTTGATTTCTGTTCTTATCATTATTATTTTTCCTGCTACTCACTTTGGGTTTAACTCACTCTTTTAGTTTTCCAGGTAAAACAGGTCATTGACTTTAAATCTTTCTTCTTGTAAGCATTTACTGCTATAAATTTTACTCTAAGCACTGCCTCGCTGCAGTCTTTAATTTTCGATATATTGTATTTTTATTCAGCTTGAAATAGTCCCTCACTCTTCTAGTGATTTCTTCCTTGTCCTATGGATGCTGCTTAGCACCCATATGGGTCCCAAATATGTGGGACTTTTCTAGTTATTATTATTGATTTCTAATTTATTTCTGTTGTCAAAAGAGAACATACTATGTAAGACTGAAATGTACCAAGACTTATTTTATGGTTCAGCATAGTCAATTCGGAGAAGGCAATGGCACCCCACTCCAGTACTCTTGCCTGGAAAATCCCATGGATGGAGGAGCCTGGTAGGCTGCAATCCATGGGGTCGCTAAGAGTCGGACACAACTGAGTGACTTCACTTTCACTTTTCACTTTCATGCATTGGAGAAGGAAATGGCAACCCACTCCAGTATTCTTGCCTGGAGAATCCCAGGGACGGGGGAGCCTCGTGGGCTGCCATCTATGGGGTCGCACAGAGTCAGACACGACTGAAGTGACTTAGCATAGCATAGCATAGAGTCAATTTTGATAAATATTCCATATGCACTTGAAAAGAATTGATGATGTTTGTGATAGACTGAACAATGGCTCCAAAGTTAACTGTGCCCTATTTCCTAGAAACTTATGTTACCTTATATGATGTATTAGTCAGGTTCTTCACAGAAACAGAACTAATAGGCTGTGTGTGTGTGTAAAGTTATACAGAGAGAAAGAGATTTTAAACTCTGGGCTCGTGCAATTGTAGAAGCTGGAAAATCCAAAATCTGCAGGGTAGCTGGCAGGCTGGAGACCCAGGAGAGAGCTGCAGCTTGAGTCCAAAGGCCATTTGCTGGCAGAATTCCCTCTTCTTCCAGGGAGGTTGATATTTTTCTATTAAGGCTTTGAAGAATTGGATGAGGCCCATTCACATAACGGAAGGTAATCCATTTCACTCTAAGTCTACTGATTCAAATGACAATTTCATCTAAAAAGTGCCCTCACAGAAACATCTAGAGTAATTCTTGACCCAATGTCCGAATACCGCGGTCTAGTTAAGTCGACACACAAAATTAACCACCACATATGGCAATAGTCTTTGCAGATACGCTTATGTTAAGAATTCTGAGATGAGAAGATTATCTTGGATTATCCGTGTGGGCCCTAAATGTGGTCACAAGAGTACTTATAAGGGAGGCAGAGGGAGATCTGATCATAGAGATGGAAGAGTAGGTGATGGAATGATGAAGCAGAGAGAAATGTGAAGAGCCGTGAGCCAAGCAACATAGGCTGGAGTCTGCAGGAGGAGACAGGTAGAAGCTGGAGAAGGAAAGGCAATGGATTCTCCCATAGAGCCTCTGGAGTGGGCACACCAGGCACCTTGGTTTTGGCCCCATGAAACTAATTTCAGACGTCTGACCTTCAGAGCTATTGATAGAAGACAGTGAATGTGTGTTGTTTTGAGCCGACTAATACAGATTTTGCCTGGAAGTGGGGTACTGTTATAACAAACGCCTGAAAATGGAGTAGCTTTGGATTTGGGAAAGGGATAGAATCTGGAAGAATTCTGAGAAACACGATAGGAAAAGCCTAGATTGTTGTGAGCAGACTATTAGAAGAAATATGGTTGTTAAAGACACTGTCAATGATGGCTCAGACGCAAGCGAAGAGCACAGTAGAAAAGCCCACGTAATCTTAGAGAATACCTAGATTATCATAAACAGACTGTTGGTTTAAAAAAAAAAAAGTGGATGTTAAAGGTGCTGCTAGCAAAGGTTCAGAGGAAATGAGGAACATGTGATAGGAAATTGAAGGAAAGAGAATCCTGACTCTATCAAGGCAGAAAGCCTAGTGGAATTGTGTCCTCCAGTCCTGAGAGCAGCAGAGCTTGCAAACAAGGCACCTGGGTTTCCAAGCAAAGTGCAGAAGGTGCAGCCTGGTTTCTTCTCGCTGCTTATAGAAAAATTCCAGAGGTAACAGATAACTGAGGGGAGAACTGTTAAGCAGGAAAGAACCAAGACTTGAAGATTTGGGAAACTCTCAACCTATCCCAGATTGCAAAAGATGCTAATTCGGAGATTCACTGTCCCAAAAGCAGACTGTGGAGAGAAGGCCAAGGGTGTGGTGGGAGAGCCATGCTAGCACTGAAGAGACGAGACACGTGACTGTGCATCCCCTCAGCCATTTGAACAGAAGCCAGAAGCCAAGAATAGAGGTGGGGGACTCCAGGAGCCTCTTGTTTCATGGTGTCAGTCTCCATGACACACATAAGGGTTTTCAAAATGTCAGAAAACCGCCAACTCAAACTGAGACCATGAAATCAAAGAAAGTGGTCACCAAGCTTCTATAGGCCAGAAACAGGCAGATAAAACTACTCAGCTGCAAACACACGCTACACTTTCAAGAAAACGGAAGATGAGGAGGCAGGGGGCAGGGCAGGGGTGCGAACCTATCGGAGTTTGGCTGGTGGAGTTTCAAAATTGCTTGGGGTAATACTCCATTGTTAAAAAAAAAAAAAAAACGAAAAAAATTTAACAGAGCAAAAAAAAAAAAATTGCTTGGGGCTGGTGACTCTCTCTTTCTTCTATTCTCTCCCTTTTCTTTTTTATATTTATTTGGCTGTGTTGGGTCTTCGTTGTGGCAAGCAGGATCTTTCATTTCAGCGCACAGACTCTCTAGTTGTGCTGCCTGGGCTCAGTCGTTGCAGCAATTCTCTCCCTTTTGGATGGGAACTGCTATAGCTGTTATCCTGTACCTGTCCCATAACTGTATTTTGGGAGCAGATAAACTTGTTTTCTAGTTTTACAAGCCCAGAGATGGGGAGGAATTCTGTTCCAGGATGGATCATACCCAGCGTCACTGATTTTAGATGATAAACATGAGGAAATTTTGAGCTTTATCGCTGATGATATTTAGACAATATCTGAGGCTTGAGATGCTGCTGTCGTGGGTTGAGACATAGGAAGACAACAGGATGGGGTGACTGTTTTGCGTGCAGGATAGACATGACTATGAGAGCTGAGGGTTGGGCTGTGGTTGACTAAGTAATGATCCCCCCAAATATTCAGGTTCTAATCCCTGGAACTTGTGACTATTACCTTATGTGGCTTTAAAGAAAACCTCGGTCCTCCTCCAGGGTGTCTCTCCTTTACTCTCACACCACTATGACATTCACAACACTCCCAGCACTAGATGTGTGAGCGTTTTTCCCACACTAAGCAATTCTTAGGACACTGGCTAGGTGTCCGGTTTCCTCTGATCTTTTGTGTTAGCTCAGAAAATACAGCAAATATCTGAAAGGGGCCAACTTAAACTTTATCATTATGCAATGCCCTCCATGGGACTTTCCTGGTAGTCCAGTGGTTAAGATGCCACACTTTCAATGCAGGGGGCCCGGGTTCAATCCCTGGTCAGGGAACTAGATCCCACATGCCACAACTACATAAAGAATTCACATGTGTGACTAAGACCTGTAGCAGCCAAATAAATAAATAAAATGCCTTCATCTCTGGTGAAGAGGTCAGCCATGGCTTTGGGGGGAATTTACATGCAGATTTGGGGGGCCCTCCGGGGGACCCTCCCCTTTGTGGCTCCCTCTTCCCAGAATGGCCTCCCTTGACTTCCAGTTACTCTGCCGGCCTCAAACCCCATACCCTGGTACCTGACTATGTGCCTTAGGATAAATCTGATTGTGTCTGTGGCTGACTGTGGCTTTCTACTTGACAAAGTGTAATGAAATTAAATATTGTCCAGACGTATACATGTTAAAGGGGCTTCCCAGGTGGTTCAGTGGTTAAAAAAAAATCTGCCTGCCAATGCAGGAGACACGGGTTTGATCCCTGGGTCGGGAAGATCTCCTGGAGGAGGAAGTGGCAACCCACTCCAGAATTCTTACCCGGAAGATCCCACAGACAAAGGAGCCTGGCGGGCTACAGTCCATGGGGTTGCAGAGTCAGACACGACTTGGTGATTGAGCATGATGCACATGCATGTGAAAAGGTAAACTGAGGGGCATTAACTTAAAAAAGAAAGCTTATTTGAGTTCATGTTGATTTGAATTGGACAGCACCAAACCAAAGGTGATGAAGAGCTTTCCACTGACAGGAGCTAGGGGAGGGGTTTGACAGAGAAGAAGCAAAGCAAGGAGATTATTTGATTGGCCAAAGCTTAAGCAGTTAGTTGCCTTATTTGGAAAAGCCAAGTTGGCTGTTTGCAGTTGGTGGCTCTCAAGTTTCATTTTCTCTGATTGAAGTGCATTAACTCTGGCTTTGGTTTGCTTGCATGGGGCACCAAGGCATTAGAGCCAATTCAGTCTCATGGGCTCCTTGTTTAATTTCCTTAACATCCATTACATCTTTTCCCTCTGTGTTCAATGAAGTCATTCCCCACCAAGTGGGAATGACTACTGGACAGTTACTACTTTCCTTCCTAAACCCAAACGTGTAGAATGGTACATAAAACCAAGAAAATAACAAAGAGGAAGACAGGCTATTAAAAAAATGTTTCTGAGCTGTCTACAAAGTATACACTGTTAACTTCATAAATCGTGGAAGAACATGACAAGATGATATGCAATCCTTAAAAAAACAAACACAAAATGCTAAGTCCATCCACTACGTATCACAGAAACATGGAACGAAGGTAGAGCCCTGAGAGAAAACAGCTGCAACTGGATGGTTTTCCAAGCATGATCTGCAGACTGCTAGGGCAACATGATTTTCATACTAAAACTTTATTATTACTCTTTGTCACCATGTTGACATGGGCACGGATGGCACAGAAGCAATGGTAGATAAAACTTCTGGGGCCTGAGTCTGGGGGAGACTCAGTGGCACAAAACAGTATTGGTCACCATTATAACAGTCATGGCCACGAATCAGTGACTTTTTCAAAGTGCCAGATTCAACTGAAAACATACAGAAGAAAGCAGTAAAAATTGCCAATTTTGTTTAATCTCTACCCTTGATTGTGTAATATTTTTATATCACATATCTGCATAATATTTTGAATATTCTGTGTAGTGAAATGGAAAGTCGGCATCAAGCCTTGCTGCTACAATCTGAAGCGTCTTGGTCATCTCCATGAAAAGCACTTCTGTGATTACACTCATATGTAAGCTGCAGTAGCTGCTTTCTCTAGAGAATATCATTTTTGCTTGAAGTATGACAGACAACTGGAAGTTATTCAGACTTGGGTACCTGGCAGACATTCTCATGAAAATGAACAAAGTGAGCCTATTATTTCGAGGGAAACAAATGATGGGAAAATGCTGACGGCGTGTGTTGCTAATGACACGAGAATTCTAGAAAACTTGTATCTGCCATAGGGACTGGAATAGCTTCCCAGCTATTTTAGAGGAAGAGTACTGGTGATATTAAAATTTTGTATTTTTATATCATATAATGAAGAATGTCAACATTTGGAAGAGGTGCATAGTTCAGTGAATCAGTGTTTTTCCAGACAGTCAATACATGATGTTATAAAATCGTGCATGGGTGTTGGTGGGAATGCAAACTAGTCCAGCCACTATGGAGAACAGTGTGGAGATTCCCTAAAAAACTGGAAATAGAACTGCCTTATGATCCAGCAATCCCACTGCTGGGCATACACACTGAGGAAACCAGAAGGGAAAGAGACACGTGTACCCCAATGTTCATCGCAGCACTGTTTATAATAGCCAGGACATGGAAGCAACCTAGATGTCCATCAGCAGATGAGTGGATAAGAAAGCTGTGGTACATATACACAATGGAGTATTACTCAGCCATTAAAAAGAATACATTTGAATCAGTTCTAATGAGGTGGATGAAACTGGAGCCTATTATACAGAGTGAAGTAAGCCAGAAGGAAAAACACCAATACAGTATACTAACACATATATATGGAATTTAGAAAGATGGTAACAATAACCCTGTGTACGAGACAGCAAAAGAGACACTGATGTATAGAACAGTCTTATGGACTCTGTCGGAGAGGGAGAGGGTGGGAAGATTTGGGAGAATGGCATTGAAACATGTAAAATAGCATGTATGAAACGAGATGCCAGTCCAGGTTCGATGCACGATACTGGATGCTTGGGGCTAATGCACTGGGACGACCCAGAGGGATGGTACGGGGAGGGAGGAGGGAGGAGGGTTCAGGATGGGGAACACATGTATACCTGTGGCGGATTCATTTTGATATTTGGCAAAACTAATACAATTATGTAAAGTTTAAAAATAAAATAAAATTAAAAAAAAAATAATAATACAGTAAAAAAAAAAAGATCCATTAAAGTACAGAGAGATCAATGGATTTTGATGTAATGGATATGAAAAGTTCATTGATATCATTTCGGGCTCCAGTCTGCAACTAAAAATTAGGAAATTACAACTGTTAAATTTAGTGTAGTATCAGAATGATCCCCAGTGATCTGAGAAGGCTACTGAAGCTGTCTCACATTTTCCAACTTTAACAATACACAAGGCCAAATTTTCTTTATATACGTCAACCAAAGCATCATATCACAAAAGACTGAATGTAGAAGCAGATGTGAATATTCAATGGTCTTCTTATAAGCTGGATATTAAAGAAATCTGCCAAAATGTTGTATTAGTTATCTCTTGATGTTATATTTAAAAAAAACCCAAAACTAACACAAACTTAGTGGCCTAACAACACCCTGCCTTACAGGTCCCCGGGGCAGAGGCCCAACACACCTCTTACGGGGCGAACAGCAAGGTGCCAGAGGGCTGTGCCCCTTTTCAAGGTTCTAATGGAGACTGTTTCTTTGCCTTTTCTAGCTTCTAGAGGCCACATGCTCTCCTTGGTTTGAGGTCTCTTGCCTCTCTATTCAAAGACAGAAACACTACATTTCCGTCTGATTTCTTCTTTAGTGCCTGCTTTCAACCACAGCCAGGAAAGGTTCCACACTTTTAAGGATTCATGTGACTAAATCCACCTGGACAATCTAGGAAGATTCCCCATCTCAGGGTCCTTAACCCCAATCACATTCACATATCCCTTTTGTCATTTAAAGTCACATATTCACAGGTCCTAGGGAATAGCGTTTAGACATTTTTTTTTTTAAACTTTACATAATTGTATTAGTTTTGCCAAATATCAAAATGAATCCGCCACAGGTATACATGTGTTCCCCATCCTGAACTCTCCTCCCTCCTCCCTCCCCATACCATCCCTCTGGGTCGTCCCAGTGCTCTAGCCCCAAGCATCCAGTATCGTGCATCGAACCTGGACTGGCAACTCGTTTCATACATGATATTTTACATGTTTTGAGGGACATTATTCTGCCTACCACAAATGTAAAACAGTGTCACTTTCCTCACTAATTCTTTTGGGTAAAATACAGTTATTTTCATTAAAATGTTATGTTAACATATCACTGGTTGTTATTACTTTAAAATGAAAACATTTTTTAATTTTCTCAGTTTTAATTTCTAGTGTGATAAATATTGATAGATACAATCCACATACACAAAAGCTTTTTTGGAATTCTCAGTTTTAAGAGCATAAATCAAACTTTTAGCAAAATAAAAAAAAAAAACTTTTAGTAAAACTCAGAATGGATTAAAGACAAACTTAAGACCTAAATCATAGGTTTTAGGAAATCATAAAACTCCTAGAAGAAAACATTGGCAGTATTCAAGCAAGGAAAACAAAAGCAAAAATAAACAAATAGGACTACATCAAACTAAAAAGCTTTTGCACAGCAAAGGAAATGATCAATAAAATGAAAAGGACACCTACTGAATGGGAGAAGGTATCTGCAAAAAGTACATCTGATAAGGAGTTAATATACAAAATATACAAATATAATATATCCAAAATAAACAATTCAACATAAAAAAAGCCTAATTAGAAAACAAGCAGAGGAATTAAATAAGACATTTTCCCAAAGAAGATATACAGATGACCAACACACATGAAAAGATGCTCAACATCATTAATCATTAGGAAAATGCAAAGCAAAACCACAATGAGATATCACCTCACACCTGTCAGAATGGCTGTTATCAAAAAGATAAGAGAGAACAAGTGTTGGCAAGGATATGCAGAAAAGGGAACCCTTGTGCATTAGCGGTAGCAATGCAAATTCGTGCAGCCACTATGGAAAACAGCATGCAGGTTCCTCAAAAAATTAAAAATTATTTACACTTGGGTTGCTTCCCTATCTTGGCTATTGTAAATAATAGTACAATGAACACAGGCGTGTGATTTGGAGTGTGTATACCTCTTTGAAGCTGTGCTGTCATTTTCTTTGGATACATATCAGGAGTGGATTTGCTGGATCACATGGTAGTTCTATTTTTAATTTTTTGAGGAACCTTCAAGTCCCCTGAACAACAAAACCTGAAGCAGAAGCCACCCCTTTCTGAACTGAGGTCAGGCTCAGAAAGGCGCTTACTCATCCTTCACAAACCAGCATGTGAAAAGCAGCTGAGAACGACAGTCTCAAAGGAGAAGCATGAGGGGAATTAATTCATCAAAGATCATGCAGCCACAGCCCAGCCAATGCTCTGACGTGGAACCTTCTAAGTGGGCTAGAGCGGGCTTACGCATCAGGCCAGACACACTTGAGGTTCACACTTAATTCTGCCCTTTGTTATCCATGTACATTTGGGAAACCAGTTTTGTCTCTGTCGACTTCCATTTCTCCATATGAAAGAGCAATAAAATGTTCCACCTCTCACAGGGTTGCTCTAACAGTTAAAGTAAGATAGACAAAATGTAAAGCACATAAAAATGGGATCCAAGAATGTCCACTCCCTATCCCTCTTTTTCTTGCCTTAAGTTGACCACGTGGCAGGAATCCAAGAAATGTACAGGCCCTGCTCCAGAGATGGTCACAGGAAGTGAGGAAGACAAGCGACCACGAGACTAGACCGCTATAACCCCTTGCAGTAGGTGCTGTGCAGAGGGATGCTAGCGGTGAGAGCTGCGTGTGCTTTAGCGCAGCCAGTGGGGCAATGGTGTAAGGGGAACAGGGCTGGAAGCATCGTGTGTATTAAGCAACCTGTGGTTTAGTTCCATGTGAGGGACTCACAAATAACAAGATAAAATTGCTTTTCGTCCCTAAGACAGAGTGTTAGCTGTCCAGTCACGTCTGAATCTTTGTGACCCTATGGACTGTAACCTGCCAGGCTCCTCTGTCCATGGAATTCTCCAGGCAAGAATACTGGAGTGGGTTGCCATTCTCTTCTCCAGGGGATTTTACCGACCCATGGATGGATACCCAGTCTTCTGTATTGCAGGCAGTCTCTTCACTGTCTGAGCCACCAGAGCAGCCTGAGACAGAGTAAGGAGGTAAGCAATTCTAAGCTAGTGGCTCCACAATTATCAAAGACACAGCTCCTTCCATTTCACTGATTCTCTATCTCCATGGTTGACATGGTCCAAGGTGGCTGCTTGAGCTCTGGCTATCACCACCATGTTCCAGATAGCAATAAGAATGAGAATAAGGATGAACCCCTTCTCCTTCCAAACTATTAGCCAGAACTTTCTCACACAGCTTCACCCAGAGCGATCTGTGGGATTTCTTAGTGGAGTGGTCCACGGGGCTCTGAGGATAGGACTAAGTTGGAGATTCATCAACACAGAGGTGACAGCTTGGGTCATGGCTGGATTCCCCAAGAAGAGTGTACACGGTGAGAACAGAACCCCACTGACACCATGAAGGAGGGAAACAGGAGAGCATGGCTTCAAGGAGAAAACTGTTCAATCAATAGTGTCCGCTGGTAAAACTGAGGCTATTTAGGAATGATGTTATGGCAAATGACAGACAAGGAGCTTCAAGAATCAGTCCCTCCACTTAAGCAACCATTGCTGCTGCTGCTGCTAAGTTGCTTCAGTCGTGTCCGACTCCCCCATCCCTGGGATTCTCCAGGCAAGAGCACTGGAGTGGGTTGCCATTTCCTTCTCCAAGGCATGAAAGTGAAAAGTGAAAGTGAGTCGCTCAGTCGTGTCCAACTCTAGTGAGCCTATGGACTTTAGCCCACCAGGCTCCTCCGTCCATGGGATTTTCTAGGCAAAAGTACTGGAGTGGGGTGCCATTGCCTTCTCCGAAGCAACCATTAGGCTTATAAAAACTGGCAGAATCAGCTTTTTTAGGACTCTGGAATCTAAAAAAAAAAAAAAAATTAGAACAACCAGAGGAATGACTCATGAAGAAAGAGGCTGCTAAATTGCAGTAAGAAATTGTTGCAGCATTTTTGCTTACCTACCCACCATCTCCCATTCTCCCAGCAGCAGCCAGGAAGACAAACAGCCTGAACCCCTGCTGTGGCTTGCTGGTGCCGGACTGGGCTACACAGACCTTGTTCTCAAAAACGTGGTTTTCCATTGTGGCCCACCTGGGAGTCCCCTGAGGGGCTGGTACAGAGGCTGACCTTTGCTCACTCCCCTCAGACTAGAGTAGCTTCCCAAGGATCTTTTGAAAGGACTTAAGAGACATTACAGAAGCTTCCCTGGTGGCTCAGACAGTCAAGAATCTGCCTTCAATGCAGTAACCCCAGGTTTGATCTCCCTGGGTCATGAAGATCTCCTGGAGAAGGGAACAGCAACCCACTCCAGTAATCTTGCCTGGAGAATTTCATGGACAGAGGAGCCTGGTGGGCTACAGTCCATGAGGTAGAAAAGAGTGAGACATGACTGAGCAACTAACACACACAAAGACATACAGGACCCATAGTTGTCTGGGGCAAGAGGCAGCAGATGAGGTTAAGCAGCAGCAGAACCAAAAAGTCTGGGAAGGGGGAGGCTAAGGAGGAAGATACTGGAAGCAAAAAGGCCTTGAAGGATTACCACTTTTACCAGGGAGTCCAGACTGCAACACACAAGTCCAGGGCTAGACACAGGCTCAAAAGAGATCCAAGAGGACCCTAGGCTTTCACTTTGGGCTGACCTTCCACATAAGCAGAAAGTAAAGAGTTAAGGCAGGTGGCCTGGTTAAGTGCAGCAGGAGTACCCAGTTCAGGACCAATCTATAAAGACCATGAGAGGTTTCTTCTCACTTTGGGAGTGGGAGGACTTGGCTTCTGGTGTTTAAGGAGATCTGTGTCAAGTCAGTGGCTGACCAGTGAGATAGTGGAACGGTGGCCTCAGTGATTACATGTGACAGGAATACAGTCTGCACATGGACTCTACCGAAATGTCCATCAACAGAGACATGGATAAAGATGTGGTACATATATACAATGAAATATTACTTAGCCATAAAAAAGAATGAAATAATGCCATTTGCAACAACATGAATGGACCTAGAGATTATCATACTAAATGAAGTAAGTCAGAGAAAAACAAATATCATATGATATCACTTACCTGTGGAATCTACAAAGATGATACAAATGAACTTATTTACAAAACAGAAACAGACTTAGAGACTTTGCAAACAAATTTATGGTTACCAAAGGGGAAGGGTGGTGGGGGGAGGGATAAATTAGGAGTTTGGGATTAACATATGTACCCTGCTTGTGTAGTTGCTAGGTTGTGTCCGACTCTTTGTGACCCCATGGACTATAGCCTGCCAGGCCCCTCTGTCCATGGAGTTTTCCAGGCAAGAATACTGGAATGTGTTGCCATCTGTTACTCCAGCTGGGGGGTGGGGGTTGGGGGTGGATTCTTTACCACTGCGCCACCTGGGAAGCCCACATTACAATACTGAAAGTTCCCAAAACAAGAAATATGCCTGGGCAGTCCTTTCTTGAGGATTCTGCAGAGATGGTTCATACATCAGTTAGAGCTGGATTTGTGACCCTCAAGGATCCTTATACTTTTAAGAACCTATTACTTAATAATTCTTTCTGTTACTTGTAATTAATTTCTCTAATTCATCAGTGGTTATTCTTTGGATCATTATTTTGTCTGTCAAAATGCTGACCTGCCCCATTTCCATCTTGGATTAATTTCCATTTAAATAGCTCTTTTTAAAATTCGGGTTTTTTCCCCATTTATCTATAGCCCATTGATTTCTGACAAGGAGGCCCAGACCATTCACTGGAGGAAAGAACAGTCTCTTCAACAAATGGTGTTAGTACAATTAACCACATGCCTAAGAATGAAGCTGGACCTAGACCGCATACCATATACAATAATTAACTCAAAATGTATCGATAATCTAAATGCAAGTTCTAAAACCATAACACTCTTGGAAGAAACACAGAGGTAAATTTTATCGACTCTGGATTTGGCAATAGATTCTTAACTATGACACCAAATGCATAAGTAATAAAAGAAAAAACTGATAAACCAGACTTATGTACATTAAAGGACTTCCCATGTGGCGCAGTGGTAAAGAATCCATATGTTAACACAGGAGATGCGGGTTTGATCCTTGGGTCAGGAAGATTCTCTGGAGAAGGAAATGGCAACCCACTCCAGTATTTTTGCCTGGGAAATTCCATGTTCAGGCTCGGTGGGTTACGGTCCACAGGGCTGCAAAACAGTTGGACGTGACTGAGCAACTGAGCACGCAGATGCATGTGCATTAAAAGACTACCAGAAAGTGAAAAGACAGCCTACAAAATGGGAGAAAATATTTGCAAATCATGTATCTGACAGGAGTCTGATATAGAGCAAATATATATAAAACACTTATAACTCAGCAACAAAAGATAATCTGATTAAAAATGGGCAAAGGACTTGAATAGACATTCCTCCAAAGATACATAAATGGTCAGCAAGTACAGGATGCTCAACATCACAAATTATCAGGGAGATGCAAAACAAAACCTTTATACCCACTAGAAAGGCAACAACAACAACAACAAAAAATAATAAATTTAATGGAAAATAACAAGTGATGGATGAGGTAGAGAAATTGGAACCCTCTGTTTATTGCTGGACAGAGTGTAAAATGGTTCAGCTTTATGAAGAGCAGTCTGACCGTTCCTCAAAAAGTTAAAAACAGAATTTCCATATGATCTAGCAATTCAGCTCCTAGGTGTGTACCCCAAAAAACTGAAAACAGGTACTCAGACAAATACATGTACACACGTTTGTAGCAGCACCACTGACAATTGCCGAAAGGTGGAAACAGCACAAAGGCCCGTCAGTGGATGATCAGATAAATGAACTGTGATATACATGTAACTGAATATTATCCAGTCTTAAAAAGGAATGAAGTGCTGATCCACACCACAATGTGGATGAACCTTGAAAACACTTATGCTAAGTGCCAGAAGTCAGTTACAAAAGGTTACATACCCTATGATTTCATTTATATGAAATATCCAAAATAGGTCAATAGGCTGCCAGGGACTGAGGGGAGAAGAGGATGTGAACAAAGCAAATCAATGGGTAGGAGGTTTTATTTTGGATTGATGGAAATGTTTTGGAAATAGACCAAGGTGGCTAGGTTTGAACCACCTACATATCAGGAATGTACTAAATGCCATTGAATTGTACACTTTACATGGTTAATTTTACGTTGAATGGATTTCCCCTTAATTTTTTATTGTAAGTGAAGCTACTCAGAAATATCAGATTACTGACCATCTCAACTCACCCCATGGACCCCAAATCCTGGAAACAACTTAGGTCAATTCTCAGGGCATGGGTAGCAATTTCATCCATGCTTAATTTGATCTAGTGCTCCTGGTAGTTTGGAAGCTCTAGAAAACAGACCAGGAAAATTCTCAAGATGTTAGCTCACACCAGTCTCTAGTGCTGGCTTTTAAATCCTGGGGGTGGGAGAAGGTGGGGGGGATACCGGAACCTAAAACTGCAAGACTGGAGACTGTCCACGAAACAAACGCACTACCGCCCCATGGTGCGCAAAGCCCTCTCACATTACAGGTGCGGCCTCCACTGCCTCTCAGGTCAGTGCTCAGTCCAATGGCAGATTCATTCCCGGGTCCCCGCGGCTCTCGAAGGGAAGCCCGGCCCCTCGCCTACGCGGTGCCCGGGCTCCAGTGAGGCCGGACATGGACCCGGGAGCGTGGCGTCGCCGACGGGGCGGGGCCGGGGCGGGCCGGGGCGGGGCCTGCGCCGGCACCGGGTCTGCCGGGCGCTCGGCCAGTAAACACCGCTGGAGCTGCGCGGCGGAGCAGGTGAGCCGGCTGGATGGGGCGCGCGGATGGGGGCCCGATCGCCCGGCGTTCGAAGGTCGCGAGGTGGAGCTGCACTCCGCAGGCGGGGCCTTGTCCTCCGCACGCCCCTCGCCGCGGCGGGTCGCGCCTCGGGGCGGTTCCGGGGATGCGGCCCCAGCGGCTGCGGAGGGGAGGGCGCCGGGACCGCTGCGATGGGGGCCGGCCCGGAACTGGCGAGTGGAGGAGCGCGGGGAGGGGCTCCAGGCCTCGGGCCTTCAGCGGGGCCGGGTTCTCCCCGCCGCCAGAGCCCCCGCCGCCGGAGCCCCCGCCGGAGTGGGCGCGGTGCGATCTGTTAAAGGGCCGGGACATTTAAAGAAGCAGCGCACGTGGGTCTCAAAGGCGTGCGGACGCGGCACTGTGGTCTCTCTCCTGGCTGGCACCTGATGGGCGCCCAGTCCTGCTGGCCTGCGACACGCGGCCCCGGGGTCTGCTTGGCAGTGGTAGGAGGGGAGGCGGAGGTCTTTCCGCCGGCTTGAGGAACAGGACCTAAGGACGGGCCTGGAGCCCCTAGTTTCCTTATCTGCGATGTTTGGCTGTTTTTTGATCAGGCATTTACAGCTCTGAGGAGACTCCCAGAATCTAGCTTTTGAAAAGCTGAATGAGCCCGAAACAGGAGCTAATTCCCATCCCAAATTTTATCAATGAAGAAACTCAGCCCTCAAAGCTAAAGTGACTTTGTTCAAGGTCACGCAGGTAGAATATATGAGAGCCAGGCTTCGAACCTGTTGTCCTGGACTCTAGTTCTCTTGTCCAGACCTGGGACTAGACCTCAGCCCTTGGACAGCTGGATGAAATGCCCCAGTCTGTGACTTAATGAGTATTCCCTTTTGACGGTATGAACTGTGGATTGTTGCAGTAGCTGCATCCTCAATTTATAGATGGATAGCCTGAGAGGCGGTTCCCATCCAGAGCAATCGCAGAGCCAGGTTGACCCAAAATTGACAGCGTGGGTTGCCAGCCTGTCCTGAGAGTAATTGATCATTATGGACCCGAGCTCTTCCCACATGGATGGCCCTGAATCAACATAGCCCCTTCTGTAGACAGCTGAGTCTCCAAGGACTTCGGTTAAGACCTTTGGTAGTAATTAAAGGCTTTGTATAAGCTGCTGCAGGTGTGTGAGCCTCAGGTTCCCCTATGGGTGAACGTGGCTGTGTGGGGGCAGGAAAGTGTATTAGCAGCTATGTTTCCTGGGTCCAGCTGGTGAAGGGGCCTGAAGTCCTGTCTGCAGCTCAAAGCTGCAGCTTCAGCCACTCATGAGGCAGGTCATCCAGGTTCTCGCCTTGGGTGAATGTGGGAGCATTGAGGGCAGAGGCTGGAAGTGGAGGACTTCGTGGAATGTTACTGTGGAATGGGATGATGGTGCCTCGGGTTTTCAGGAAAAATTCTGTATCATTTGGTGTTGAAGTATTTGTGCACCAAGTCAAGAGTCTGATGTGTGCAGGGTTGGGAGGTAACTGCTCTGAGCCTGTCTGTTTGAAGAAGAGGAGGACAAGGAACAGCCTGGCCAGAGGCTGCTGCTCAACTGTGCCTGGGGGCCCTTAGCCTGCCCCACCTCCGCCACCCCCAGCTCCTCTGTGCCTGCTCACAGCCCCTCTGCACACATGTACACAGGCTTTGCCAGAATGAGAGGTTCCACCTACCTTTGCCCCTCTTACATCATTGATGGTAATAATGACAATAACATCACTTGCAAGTTTGTTATATACAATAAAAAGCCATTCTGTACAGTAGTTGTCACAGTTATCTAAAGAGTTACCATCACACTGAAGTGGAAAGGGAAAGCTAAGGTTTACAGAAGGGGAAACTAAGGTTCAGGGCATTAAGGACCTTGTCTGGTTGTGTGGCTTCCGTGACTGTGAGTGCCAGCATTTGAACCCAGCTGGCTGTGTCTTCTGCATCTTTTGAGTTTTTGCTTGGAAGACCTCCCACTCTGACGCCCCACCCATGTGCCTGCACTACCGCCCAGGACATTGCTGTGGGGTCTCCGTTAGAAGCTACTTGGCAAAGCCAAAACAAAAAAAAAAATTTTTTTTAAGAAACTAAAGCATTGTGTGTATAGATCACCTTATGTTATTGAAGACACATTTGGCTGTTTTTCAGCTGTTGATTTGACTTTTAGACACTGTTTAGCTGGTAAGACTGGCAAGGCAACAAATGTTTCTGCAAATATTTCCACCTGTCCCTGGACTCCAGCAGCTGGGGGTGGGGCTGGGGGTGGAAGGCAAAGGGCTCTGAGGTTGGCATACCCTCCACGCTGCCCCTGGCCGGGGCCTGGGGGTTTCTCCTCACCTTGAGCTGGCTGCATCTGACCTGGCCTTCAAACCTTGTAGAATCAGTGTTGCCTTCTTGACCAGGAGGTGGTGAGGCTGCTGTGTGATTACAGTCTGGGCAGAAGTAGTTTCAAAGGGATACTCAGTAAAGACCGGATGTCCGGGAGGGGGATGATTACTGTCCATTCTTTCCATTGCCTGGGAGAATGGGTTGCTCGTTTATCTTTGCCAAAACACAGTCTTCCGGAGCAATGGGAAGAAAAGTTTCTGCTGTACCTTAACCAGAAACTTTCTGACTTTTTAAAAATGAAAGCAATATGTGTTCACTCTAGAAAATTCGGGAAATTTTTTTTTTTCAAGTCATCTGTTAGCCCCTAGTCCAAAGAACCACTCTTAACATGAACTTCCTTACAGTACTTTATGCACATACCTGTATTCATGTGTTAAAATATTAGAAGTAGGAAACTGAAGATGAAGTTTTGTATCCTACTTTTTGTGTTCATATTATGCCTTCAGAATTTTCCCTTTATTGAGTGTTCTTGGAAACCCATTGAGTATGTGACCCTCTCAAGTACTTGGAGCAGCAGGGAAGAGCTCCTCAATGGCAGTTTGGAGACCTGAGCCGTAACTGTGGCTTCTGGTCATGGGCCCCTGTCCTTTTGTCCGTCTGGGCTTCAATTTTCCCAAGTATGAAATGGGGAGCTGACTGGATGGCCCTGAAGGTCCTTGCCAGCTCTGACCTCAGTCCATGGACGTGCCCTTTTGTTTGACAAAGTGTTCATGTTGCCAGCATGCCCCGGGCTGGGGCTGAAGAGGAAAGCACTCAGGGCCTGAGTGAGGCGTGACCTTGGTACTCAACTCATGCCTGATGGTTTAGCATTTTTGTAGCTTTCCAAGGGGCCATCAACAGGCTTCTGTTGTCCTCTCTCACTGTGTCCCTGCCTTTATTTCATTATATTTACCCTTGATTGAACATCTACTCTGTGCTGGACACATTACACATTAGCTCTAGTTTTTACAGTAATCTTGCAAAGTGTGCCTATCTTACTTTTTACACAAGAGGAAATGGGCCGTGTGAAGTTAAATTGTCCGAGTATGTGGTTCAGATCAATTGGCTAGCTGATTCAAACTCTGTCCGTTTCTAAGGCTCAGCTTTTGACTGCTGTCTTGCTGCTTTTCATTGAAAGCAAAAACACGATTTATGGGAGGCTGCTCAAAGGTAGCTCGGTAGCTCATGGCCAGTGTGGCTACCTTCGCAGCATCCCTCTGTCACTTCCAAACTGCCCCTTTTCCAGGCTCCTTCAGGAAGTGAGAGAAAATGTTTACTGAGCACCTTTGAGTAGGAAAGGGCAGACAGAGGGAAATCTAGAGCTTGGGTCAAGGTTCAGGAGGCCCCAGAGGGTCGCCTGGGGCCTGTGACTCAAGAGAGTGGAGTGGTACTTCAGGGCCTTCCTGGGGCGTGTGGGCTCCTGCTCCAGCTGAGGCCCTCTCCCTGTTCTGGGGAAAACCATCGGACAAGTGATGTGCATCACATTATGGGCTGGATGGATGGACAGATGGATGACGGCCAGCCAGGGTCCATACATGGTCAGGTGCCTGGGCCAGGGGAAATAGGCAGGCAGGCAGGCAAGCTGTGGAAATTTCTAAGGGAATTTCCTCACCCCAGATAAGGGAAGGCTGGGAACGCCCCAGGAGTCATGGAAGCTCTGTGAAGTACCCATGTGACCCTAGAAAGTGACCTTTTTAAAACCATTACTGCCCTCTTTGAGGGAGCACTGAAAATTAAAATGAACAAACAAGACAAAACAGAAACAGATTCATCTTGATGTTTGGCAGAAGCCAACGCAGTACTATAAGTGATTATCCTTCAATTAAAAATAAATTAATGAAAAACAAAAACAAAATAATGCTGCAATGAATAGGGGGGTGCATATATATATATTTTGAATTAGTATTTTTATTTTCCTTCAATAAATATCATAAGGAGAATTGCAAAAAAAAAAAAGGCAAAAATAGACCAGCAGATCGTGGTTACCAAGGGGGAGGTGCAAAATAAAAGAGGATTAAGAGGGACAAACAACCATGTATAAAATAAATGATACAAGCGTGTAATGTAGAGCACAGGGAATACAGCCAGTGCTTTAGAGTAACCTTATGTGGAATGTAATCTGTAAAAAATTTTAAGTCACTTTGTTGTACACCTGAAACTTCTGTAATGTTGTAATGTTGTTCTTTCAATACTGAAAGAAAGAAAGTACTGTTAGCCCTGTGGAGACAAAGAAAGCAAGTACTCGGATCCAAGCCTTTCTCTTTGGCCCCACCTGTTGACTCCCAATTTTCTTTTGGAACCGAAATTTCCATGTTTTTCCTTGAGGCACTCTCGTTTACGATGGAATTTAAAAATCGATTTTCTACTTATGTAGGAATCTATTTCCTAGTTAGGTCCATTGGCCTTAAATTTTAAGGTCAAAACCTTTGCATTTTTCTGAAATGAGAATCAGGTTGAGGAAACTGGGTCACCAGGGTTCCATAATAATTGCAGGAACTGCTGACACAGGCAAGGTTGAGGAAATTCCCTGGGTCAGACTCCCTTGGCTTGGCTCATTCAGCATTTGGATCCCATTCAGCTGATTAATGGGAGTGAACGGTGGCTTCTTTGGATGTTTGATTTTATATCCTAATCCAAGGAGTTTTCAGCCACAGTGCCTTGTTCTGGGAAGGGTTTCCAGGATGTAGTCTGGGGCACCTGTTCCTCCCATTGGCTTCTCTGCATTATCCTGTTGCTCCCTCGGAGAGAGTGGAGAGCTGGTTGCTATGGGGTTGATAGGATTTGACATCAGCAGGAGAGTCACCCAGCCCCACCCCCACCGGCCTGTGAGTCAGCCTCCCGGCGGGAGTTCTTGGCATCTCTAGTGCTCTAATGTGGACAAACATCTAGCAAGACTGTTTATCTGCATTTTTTCCCTCCAAGGATTGCAGAGTACCTTCAGGCTTCAGTTCCAACTTAGAAGCCAGAGGAATCCATCCCAGCTGCTCTGTTCTCCTTCAGGAACCAGGTAATAAGAGGGGTTAGGAGAAGATGTGAAAGTGGCTTCCCAAGGTCCCCCGAGTCCAGTGAGAGGGGATGTGGGAGAAGGCAGCATGGAAAAAAATCTGTCTAAATGTTGATACTTGTTATTTCCCCTTTAGCTTTACAAAAAACAGCAGACACAATTCATGTTTTGTTATGGAAGTTTTAAAAAATGCAGAAAAATATCATGTATCACCCTCAATCTCACCATCCAAAGATAAGCACCTTTAATGTTGTATAATATTTCTTGCCAGTCCTTCATATATATGTATACATTTGCTAAGAAAATTCAGATGCTTATATCTGTGGTTTTAAGTCTACTAAATTTAGCATCTTGGTGTTTTTTTCATGTTAGTAAATATTCTTTGAAGTAAGATTTTTATTAGTCATATATCGGATAGATATATTATCATACAAAGTCAGACATCTTAGTCATTTTCACTTAAAAAAATTATAAATGACTGCAACAACCATGTTTTCAGATAAATCTTTTTATTATTTTCCTAGGACAGATTCCGAGAAGTTAGCATTTCAGGATCAAAAGGTATGAATGTTTTTAAAGCTCTTGATGTTTACTGCCTTCAGAAAGGCTGGTGCAGTTTGTACCAGGGATGCTTAAGATCCAGTTTTTTCACACCCTCCTTCCAGGTGGGCATTGCATGCGTACCTTGTCAGTCAGCTCACTGCATTCTCCCCCTGCAGCTCTCCTAGTCTGAGAAAGCTCCTGTTGCTCTTCCTCCCCAGTGGATCTCAGCCCAACCACAGGGTATTCAGGAGAAAGGACTGCTCATTCTTTCACACCGGCATTCAGTGAGCAAGTTGTGCAGAGCAGCAGGTGTGCTAAGGTAGGTGGTGAGGCCCTGCCCTTGCGACAAGGAAGTGAACTGTTACTGGGAGCTTTCAGTACCAAGTTTGGGCCCAGGCTGGGGCATCTGATTACTTGCCAGGACCAGCTCCAGGGAGGGTTTAACACCAGCCTAAGAATCGCCCAGGGACTGTCTCAAAATGCAGATCCCTGGACCTTTGGCCAGAATGAAACTTAGGATCCGCATTTTAAGTAAGCACCCTAACATCGTGTTTAAGAGCACAGAACTTGACCACCTTGGTCCAAGGATGACTTTGAACTTATCACTTTTAAAATCTTTTTCCTCATCTGTAAAATGAGGAATAACAGCAGCACAGTCAGTGCCCTGCATTGAACAAGTTCTGTTCCAAGAGGCCATAAATCCAATTTGTTCGTAAGTCCAACAAAGTTAGCCTAGGTACCCAACTAACACAATCGGCTATATAGTACTATACTATAAGAGGTTTATACTTTCCACACAAATAATACATAAAAAGCAAACAGAAAATTTTTAATCTTACAGTACAGTACCTTGAAAAGTACGCCAGACATGCGAACTCACGTTCGAATATCTGAAGTGTGCAGGTTGAAGGTTCGTATGTAGGGGACTGACTGTACCTCATTCCTGACTTGTGTTTAGTACACAGTGAGGGCTCAGCAGCTGCTCTGCCACCCTTCAGGTGGCCTGGGCTACGTTGCGAAACAGCATCTCCAGCATCTTACAGCTTTCTGAAAGTCCTAAGCCATGCCCTCAGATGCTGGGAGCCCCAGGAAGCACCTCCAGCTGTCCCCACCTCCTCCAGGCCCAGAGGGCTGTGATTAGGATGCCGTTGCTCCAACAGCCAAGACCAGCTCTTCCTGGCTGCAACCCCTCGATGCCCTGCTTTTCTGGGAGTTGTGGGCAGCATCCAGGGAGGGAGGGAATCTGCTCAGGAAGCATTTGTTTTCTGGTGAGGAGGCCATGCATTACATGTGGTGGATGGCAAAGCATGTTTTATAGCTTTCTGACTTTCTCCCTCTGCAGTGCAGTTTCACATGGAAGGGATATAGTCTGTTTTTAAACATGCTCTCCCTGGGTGTGTCCACAGACTTTGGGAGGCAGACGTGTTTTCCTGGGATTTGGTGACCGGCTGAAGAAATGGAAATTGGAAAGGATTTAACTCCTACTTGATCATGGGTCCCCTGCTTTTCTCTCCCCACCTGCCCTGTAGCTCCCTTTCTCCTTTAAGAAGCATCCTAGCCTCTTATTTGTCCAGTCCCCTCATGCTTTGCTCTAGGGACTGAGGCAGCCTGGCTGCCAGCAGCTGTGGTTCTGAAGGGTGAGCTCGCCTCTGCCCTGGGGGCTGCAGCCCTGCCGTTTAGATACAGGAACTCCTGATCTGCTCCTCCAGTCACTGCGAAGATAAATCCCAGGGCCTCTAAAGGCGTGGGAAGAACAGAAGGAGAGAGATGGTAACTAAATTATTAATTCACAGCCCAGACAAAACAAAGTATTGAAAGAGCTGCTACACTGTTCAAGATAGAATGTCCTAATTTAGCTTGAGGTGCAGCCAGCTCTGTGTTCCCTGTCGCTCTTTGAGTAAGAATGGACTCAGCATTGCCACAGGGTCAATGAGGGCATCTCCTGGGCCTGGGCAGGTGTATGTTTAGGATTTATCTAGTGGGGCCCACCATTGCAGAGGAGCTCTTTAGAGTTTTTCTGCCTGGGTCTCCACTAGGTAATTTCTTTCATTACTGTTACCATAGATGAAGGACGCTAAGAACTTCCCAAGGTCTGGGTGCTGAGGAGCAGATCTGCCTCCTGGGTCCTGGGCGGCACTACCCCTGGTGGCTCCAGGGAAGTGGCTCTGGGGAAGAGGCAGGAGGGCTCAGCCGGCCCTCTGTTCCCATACAGCACACTCTGGTCACATCCCTCCTTAATTCAGAAACCTTGGCTGCCCCCTCCCCTGGCTAGCTTCAGCTCCTCGTCCCCTGGCCAGGCCCCCACGCCCCTCCCTCGAATGGTCCTACCTCCCATCACTGCCTCCGTGGTCCCCATGCTTCAGCCACCTCAGCCTGCTGGATGTTGCAGAATTTCAAAGCCCCCATCCCGCCATCTGTTTATGAGGCTACTTCCACATGCCCCACCTACTTCAGCCTCTGCCTGGCAAGATATTCCTAACCTTTGTGTCTTGTTTCATGTGTCTTCCTCCTAAAGACTTGAGACGTCTACTCCCCACTGTTGATAGATTGCCCCCCACTTAGTCTTAACTCCAGTAGCACAGCGTCCTCGTCACCTCTCCTGGAAGTTACCTTATTCTGCTTCCTACTGATGTCACTACTGCTGTCTCTCTTATACTTGTTTCTCTGCTGAACCCAGGGGAGCTTACCTTGCTCATTTCGAATTCTTTGTAAGAGCTACGGGAAAGCCTTCTGTAAGGGCCCGAGTCAGTGAGTAGGATCAGGCTCTGCTGTGGGCCTGGACTTGGGGATGGAGCTGAAGTCCAGCTGGGAGTAATGCAGGCCACGGCCTGGGACACTGTCTTCAAAACAAAGCAGCAGCCTCAGAGCCTCTGCCAAGATGAATAGAACTGGCTGGCTCGGTGGAAGGAACCTGCCTGCCTTCTCCACTTGAAAATCATAGGGACTGTCCTGGCGGTCCAGTGGTTAAGACTTAGCCTTCCAGTGCAGGGGATGTGGGTTTGATCCCTGGTCGGGGAACTAAGATCCTGCGTCCCTAGTGGCCCCCTCTCCCAAAAACACCAAAACGTAAAACAGAAGCGATATTGTAACAAATTCAATAAAGACTTTAAAAATGGTCCATATAGTAAAAAAAAAAAAAAAAAAAAACACTGTGGAAATAGAATAAAAATGATCATAAATTTTGAGGGCCATTGACATGGAGATGAACTTTGAGACGAGAGCAGACCCGACTGTTCCTACTGGCGTGAGTCTTCCCCAGGGTCCCAGGAGGCAGGTGATGGGGGAGCTGGCCCTGCTGGCAGTTCAGCTGACCTGCCCAGGGTGTTGGTAGGAGTTCGGGCTGCCCCAGCATCCACATGGTGCTGCTGGGTCCACACGCCACTCAGGGCAGCACAGCAGTGTTGAGGGGACAGGCTCCCTCCTCTGTGGCCCTTTCAGCTTTGGTTTTTCCTGTGGGTCCTTCCCTCAGCTATACTTCCCCAACACACACACACACACACACACACACATTCATGCACGCTCCTCTTTCGTGGTCTCGGCTCACTGCCCCCGTGGCCACAGCATCTAAACCTGTGACTCTCATCTCCCTCCCCTCCAGCTCAGACACTGGCCCTCAGCCGCCTCCCAGGCAGCTCCCTCCTTTCAACCATTTACATTCGGCAGATTTCCCCCAGCACCTTGTTCTCCCACCTCCTCTGTCCTACTCCCCGCCTGGCCGTGGTCCTGGACTCTGTCCTGTTGTGTCCCCGACATCTTGTCTGTATGGATCGTCTCCCCTCACTCCCACGCATCTTGCTGCTACCTTAGGCCCTGTTCACGACCCATCATTGTCTCCAAGGAGGTCACCTTTCCTTCTTTCTACTCTTTTCAGTCAGTGACCAGACTGAGATTTCTAACCAGAGATCTGATCTGTCACTGTGTCCTCGGGGGACAGAGCACACCTCCTTAGCATGGCGCTGGAGACCCTTCACTTGTCCACAGCAGTGACCCCCTCCCCAGCCCTGGCACTGCCAGGCTCAGGCTGAGACGTTCTTCACGCCCTCTGCCCTTCCCTCCCACCTGGGAGAGTCTGTGTCCATCACATGATGCTATCTTCTCCAGAAAACACTCCTGATCTCTGAGATTTAGTCCCTTCTATGCCTTTTAGTGAACACTTGGATTATAGAATTTGCCACATTGGACTGGTTTTTATTCTTTTAGGACAGACATGTCCTTGGCACATGATAGATGGTGGTCAGATATTTGTTGATTGAACGAATGATTGTGCTGAGAGTTTAGAGTGGCCCTGGTGTTTATGGTTGGGAGTTTCGCCCCCATGGCCTGGATCCTCTCTAGCCAGTCCCTCTCGAGACTGCTGCAGCCTTAGTCATGGCTCCTGGGGACTGTCCTTTTTTCTTAAATGTTTATTTATTTATGGCTCTGTTGGGTCTTCACTGCTGCTCAGGCTTTTCTCTAGTTGCAGAGAGCAGGGGCTGCTCTCTCGTTGCGGTGCACGGGCTTCTCATTGCAGCGACTTCTGTTGTTTTGGAGCGTGGGTCTAGGGCACTCCGTCTTCGGTAGTTGTGGTTTCTGGGCTCTAGAGCACAGGCTCAGTAGTTGGGACACACGGGCTTCATTGCTCCTTGGCACGTGGGATCTTCCTGGATCAGGGATCGAACCCATGTCTCCTGCATTGGTAGGTGGATTCTTTACCACCGAGCCACTCGGGAAGCCCTATAGCAGTCCTTTGACAAATGCATCCTGGGTGGTCGCTGTGGGCAGGACCTGTGTCCAGGTTTTAAAGCCACATCTCATCCTCCACTGCCTTTGCCTCTCAGGAGAGTGGCACGAAGACCCCTGTGCTCCTTTTCCAGGCACTTCCGGAGGCAGGGCCATGCTCACATTCATGGCCTCTGACAGCGAGGAAGAAGTGTGTGATGAGCGGACGTCCCTGATGTCAGCCGAGAGCCCCACGCCGCGCTCCTGCCAGGACGGCCGGCAGGGCCTGGAGGACGGAGAGAGTGCCGCCCAGTGGGTAGGTTCCTGCCAGCAGTCCGTGGTCTCCAGACGGGCTGCTGGCGTCCCATATCTCATGGATGGAAACCAGGCCTTCCCTGATGTGGGAGGGAGAGGAAGTGAAGGTGAGAACTGGTCAAAGGGGCAGGTGGCCCACCATGGTGGATCCTAGGTCTGCGAGGGCTTGATCGTAGATTCTGCACATGCACAGCCTGTCACAGACCGACTCTAGTAGACGGCGTCATCCACCCTGGCCCTGCCCCTTCGGTTCACCTTCCTATGCAGGTTACTGTTCCCACAGGAATCTGAGAGTGAGTGGATGCTGGGGCAGGCAGCACAGAGGCTGGAGGGAACCTTTTTTGGTAGATGGCTGGAGATGGGAACTGAGAGATTAGCTGATTTGTGTTTAACTTTTGAGCTGGGGATGTGTTTTAGTTCGTTCAGGCTGCCATAACAAAAATACCATAGACTGGGTGGCTTATAAACAGCAGAAGTGTATTTTTCATTGCTCTGGAGGTTGGGAGGTCAAGGTCAAGGTGCTGGCAGGTCTGATGTCTGATGAGGGCCCACTTCCTGGGTCGTAGGCAGCTGTGTTCCCTCTGTGTCCTCACAAGGCAGAAGGGTTAGGGAGCTTTCCTGGACATCCTTTATAAGGGTGCGAATGCCATTCTTGAGGGCTCCACTCTCATGACCTAATCACCTCCCAAAGCCTGTATCTCCAACACCATCATGTTGGGCATTAGGTTTCAACATGTGAATTTGGGGGTCACAAACATGCAGCCCATAGCAGGAAGGGTGTGCTGCACTGTGTGATTTTGCCTCTGCAGCCCAAAAGGCAGGAGATTATAACAGTATGAAGTGGAGCGTGTACTTGGGAAAGTCACTTAGTCAAGCTACCTCCCTCCTCATCAGGGTAAAACAGTATCTGAATTTGCCTAAAACCCATTATTTTGCCCATTCTAGTATTTTTCTTTCTTCCAGCCAGCCTCATTCCCCTTTGCTGTAGCTTGAACTCACTTCTTCGCCTGTCCTCCCTCTGGGCTCCGAGAGAGATCTCAGCAGCTCAAGGCCATGGCCCCACTACTCCTTAGCCAATTCTTGCTCGGTGTTTTGTCTTTAATCTCCTGGACTTTTTGTGCATTTCAGTTGTTTCAGTTCCTGTTCAATAACAGCTTTCCTTTCCTTCTCAGTTGAATATCTAGATGGAATTCTCTCTGCAAAAAACTGATGCCAAAGAGCAGTCACTTTTGATTTCTGTTTCACTTGGCTTTTGTCTTGGCTGTTACTGTAATTAACAAGGCAGCCAGTGATCCTGAACTGCCACAATTCTGAAACACATTCTTGAAGATCAGTGTATGTTAGTGTCTGGCAGGCATCCTATCCTCCTTTGCTGCCTCCTCGTTTATACTC
The DNA here is from genome assembly GCF_027580195.1 of Bos mutus. Taxonomy (NCBI): domain Eukaryota; kingdom Metazoa; phylum Chordata; class Mammalia; order Artiodactyla; family Bovidae; genus Bos; species Bos mutus. Next base: position 56,255,083 of record NC_091632.1, on the reverse strand, counting down.
TCCCACTTTCCCTAACCTGGATCCTCCCAGATGCTCAATGCCTAGTTAGCCTCCGGTTCAAAACTGCAAAGTTTGCATGCTTGGTTTTGGCGGGGGCAAAAATTTTAAAGTAATTTATTTCCCTGCAAATTCCCAGTGCCTTATTAATACAATCAAAGAGAGTCCCCATGTGTGCTGACCATTCTGGTTTGTGATTTTTCAACCAAAAATGTTTAGTCTCTGCCTTCCTCCCATCACCTGGCCTAGCTCCTCCCAAACTAGTATGGCCGTGTGACCAGAACTGAGTCCCTTCACTGAGGGAGGGAACAGATCTGCAGACCTGCTGCAGACCCATTCTGCAGACTGTCCTCGTCCATGGCTACCATGGCCTCCCTTCCTGCATCTGTGGTGGCTAGTGCCAACTCCTAGTCTCTAGTTGTCCTCATAAACTTCTCCATGTCCTGGAAAGCCACCACTCCCACATCTAAGCTGTAGCCCATAGACTGGTTCTTACATCTGAAAAGTGACATTCAAACTTCTCGTTTCCAGTTCACACACCCATGCTCTGTGTCAGTAGGGCTCCGCTGGGGGGCATCCCATGGTCCTCACAGCATGGTTTCCCACAGAGAAGCCAGGAGAGTGAGGAGGACCACGAGGAGGAGGACCCTGACCGCTACGTCTGCAGTGGGGTTCCCGGGCGGCCACCAGGCCTGGAGGAGGAGCTGACCCTCAAATACGGGGCAAAGCACGTGATCATGTTGTTTGTGCCTGTCACGCTGTGCATGATCGTGGTCGTGGCCACCATCAAGTCCGTGCGCTTCTACACAGAGAAGAATGGACAGCTGTGAGTTGGGGGCCAGGGGTGGGTGTGGGTGCAGGATTGGGGGAGGAGGGTGTGGCCTGTGTTGGCCACTGTACCTGCGGCCCCGTGGCAGCCGCAGCAAAGAGCAGGGGTGGGGAGCTGTCTGAGTCCACACCCTGGTTCGTCCACAGCCTCCTGGCTGTGTGACCTGCCCAGGCACCTTCCTAACCGTTCTCGGCCTCAGTCTCCTCATCTGTATGATGGGTTTGATAGCAAGGTTACCAGGAGAACTGAGAGAGTTAATCCATGTGCAGCCCCTGCAGCCTGCTCTCACTGCAGGAGGTAGGTTCTCTGCTCCATCCCAGGTGTGGTGGTGCCACCTGTCGTTGCATGACCACAGACAAGTCTTTTTCTCTCTGGGCCTCTCATTCATACTCCTGTGAATGTAAACTAAAGAGGACCACACGATTTCTTAGCTCACTCCCAGACTCAGGAGGGAAATTTTATTTATCTTAATAAAGAGAATCCAGGAAGAAGCAGCAGCCTGGGTAAATGGGAAGCTTCCCTCTGCTTCCTCCCCCAGCCTCCCATGGTATCACTGCTGAGTACCTTCTTGAAACTTTTTTAAGGGAGTTTTTTTTACATTTTGTTTATGATTTTGATAATGAAAGGAGTAGAGAAAGAAGCCCTCGCCCTCAGGAAGCGTATAGTCTGTTGGGGACTCAGAGCAGCTCAGGCGAAAAGTGTTGAGACCTTGAGAACTTGGCAAACAGTTTGCTTCCCTAAGAGTGTGGGATCAATGAATTGCCTCTTGAGTTTATAGCTGCCTGTGCAGCTACTCGGCTACATGGGGTGTGGGTAGGGGTAGGAGTGGGGGTGGAGGCATCCTAGGCTTGATGGGGAAGTGGGTACAGAACTGGGGAGTGGGGTCAGCTGGGATAAGCACTTCTGGGAGAGGTTTTAGTTGGTGTGGGGGCCTGGGAAGCCGTGGTAAAGACCAGTCAGGCCCTCCCATGTGGCTGCGTCAGCTCAGTTAGAAGCTGGAGTTAGGTGCCAGGGAGGCAGGACAGCTCGTGAGGATGGTGGGCAGCACTCACCAGGACAGCCAGAGTGCTGTGCTGAGGGCTGGGGGTGCCCAGGGCACCTGCATCTCCCTGGGCTGGGGGGCACAAGCAGGCCGGGTGCAGAGGTCTAGCCCTTGTCTCCTTCCTCAGCATCTATACCCCGTTCTCCGAGGACACGCCCTCAGTGGGCCAGCGCCTCCTCAACTCCGTGCTCAACACCCTCATCATGATCAGCGTCATTGTCACCATGACGATCTTCCTGGTTGTGCTCTACAAGTACCGCTGCTACAAGGTGAGCCGGTCTGCCTCCTGCCTGCCTGCCAGGCCTCAGGGCCTCTCATGCAGCAGCCCTGGATTTCATGCTTCAGGGCTTCTTACAAAGCAACCCTGGATTTCATGCCTCAGGGCCTCTTACGCTGCAGCCCTAGATTTTTTTTTTTTTTTAAACAGAGTTCCTTTTTTCCTGTAAAATAGACCTCGAGTTTTAGAGCAATACCTCATTTTATTGGGTTTCACAGATACTGTGTTTTTTTTTTTTTTTTTTACAAATTGAAGGTTTGTGGCAAATCTACATTGATCAAGTCTGTTGGTGCCATTTTTGCAACAGCATTATCTTCTAATTAATGCTGTTTTTAACATTTTTTTAGATATAATGCTATTGCACACTTAATTGACCTCAGTTCAAGCATTAACTTTTGCATGAGGTGGGAGACCAAAAAATTTGTGACTCTTTTTCATGTGATACTCACTTTATTGTGATCTGAAACCAAACCCGAATATCCCTGAGGTTTGCCTGTACTTTCTCCCACCCGACTCCTGCCCCACCACGGGTTACCCGATACTCCTGTGCTTTCCACTTACACTTAATCCCACTTCACTGAGTTCCTCCATGCTGCGTTCATAGGGTCACTTCTCATATTCAGAAGTTAATTTTATTTTGCCTCTCCTTCTGAAGAAGTCAGATTTTCTATTTTAGGCTCCTTTCAACATATACTTCCCCTCCAAGCTTATTTTTATTTTCCCATTTGCCTTTCAGCTGGGGGTGTACAACTGCTATACCGAGGTCTTCCAGCTCCCAGAGACCTTTGGGTGGGCCCTGCTCTGCACAGCAGCTCTGGGGAGGAACAGGGGAGTTGAGTCCCACCTAGCCCAAATCGTTCACAGAGATCCATAAGCTTTTAGGCACGAGTTTCAGGCTTTTCTCCCGAGAAAGGCTTTGAAGCCATGAGGACTGAAAGGAAGTTGAACAAGACGTTACTGATTTTTAAACTGTTCACACACAGGCGTGTGCAGTACTGGATATTCAGGCTGCTGGCATCTGTGGAGCAGGTAGAGAGAGATGGAGAGCCTCAAATAGAGAGGGACTGGGTGGGGGTGAGCAGTGGGAGGGGCACGTCCAGGAGCTGGAGCTTCTTAGTAAATAGCTGCCTGTATAACCGAGGCAGAGTTTGTGATTGGGGCAGAGGTGGCCATGGATGGTGAGAAGTAGGGTGGAGGGCTTTTGTTTGGAGCAGAGACATGTATGAGGACAAGCCAGGCGCGGGGCCAGGGGAGAGCCAGCAGTGCCGTGGTGAGCAGGTGTCACATGACCACGCTAGGACCTGCTGGGAGGCTGCTGAGCCTCCATTCAGTCAGATTTACTCCACGACACGGACAAGAGGTGACGGTGGTCTGGGCAGGCTCGGGTGGGATGAGGAGGATCAGCACATACCGGCGTTGCCCCTTCTGCTTTGAACAGACAACCACGTGGCCGCTGCGGTCCCCAGTGGCCCGAGCTGGTGACTGATGGGTCTGTCCTCTGAGGAGGCAGGTTGCAGGGACCCCCCCCCATCACCTTTGACCCTCCCTTATTTGGGCCAGGAGAGGAGGAGCCTTCCCTGACCACTGTGTCTAAAATAGAAGCGGTGGGTCTCTTGTCACTTTGCCCAGCCAGTTTTTTTTCACAGCCTTTATCTCTTCCTGCTAGTGTGTGTCTATGTGTCTGTTGTCTCACTGCCCACACTTGGGGACATAGCACGTGGGAGCAGAAACCCGGCCAGCTTTCTCTGTAGAGCCTGGAATGTGCCAAGCGTGTCCTTTCCAGGTGACCAAGTAGAGAGCTAGGTGTTTAGGCATGAAGGATTTCCAGCTCCTTTGTCTGCTTGCTGGGTTACCTGGAGAGAATGCCTTGAATGTCTGTGCCCTCCTTACTGTAAAACAGCCACCTTCCAGCATAGGCAGGAGGAGCCTAAGGAAGAAGGGTTTCTAGGCTTGGGAGTCAGTCCCGAGGACCAGGGGCCTGGGGGCCTGCCGTCACAATGCCTGTTTCCACCCAGTTCATCCACGGTTGGCTGATCATGTCCTCTCTGATGTTGCTCTTCCTCTTCACCTACATCTACCTCGGGTGAGTGGCCGCTGAGGGGCAGGAGGACCTTGGGTGAGTGGCTGCCGGCGGCAGCAGGTCCCCTGAGACCCCTTCCCTGTGGCCTGGGTGGGTCTGAAGGACCTGGGAGGGAAGGGCGCCCCTCGGGCTCCATGCTTGCCCCTTGTTGCTGCTCCAGGAGCCTGGCCTCCTTGACACTGGAGTGGAGCCCTTCATTGGGCCACACGTCTCCTTCTAGTTCCTGATTTAAAACAAAGACTCAGAGTCATCACAGAGAAGGCTGTGAACCGCAGCAGAGGCAGGGATCCGAAAGGCCTCAAAATTTACATTCCAATCTTTGGGCTGGGACTGGGTCCCTCCTAGTTTTGGGGGAAGGTGGTCTCTCTTGCCCTGTATTTAGGACATCAGCCTAACCCAGGGGCCCAAAAAGACTGGAGGCACAGGAGAAAACACTTTTCCAAAGATCTTTTCCTCGGGCAGAGGGTCGTCCAGCCCAAGGACAAGATGTTGGTGTACTCCCCACCTTGTTTCAGAAAGTATTTCAAGGGGTTACCTGTAGGGCTCATGGAAATGGGGAAGGCGATGTTAATAAATGAGCCAGAGATTGGGAAAACCCAGGCTGGGACTTGGTGATTGAGGGTGTTGGACTGCCTGCCTCAGGGTCTGACATCTCCAGTGAGTGTCCCAGCCCCCGGGCTCCACTTTGGTCCCACAGGGAAGTGCTCAAGACCTACAATGTGGCCATGGACTACCCCACCCTGTTCCTGACCGTCTGGAACTTCGGGGCGGTGGGCATGGTGTGCATCCACTGGAAGGGCCCCCTAGTGCTGCAGCAGGCCTACCTCATCATGATCAGCGCGCTCATGGCCTTGGTGTTCATCAAGTACCTCCCGGAGTGGTCCGCCTGGGTCATTCTGGGCGCCATCTCCGTGTATGGTAGGTGGGCCGCCAGCCTGGTGGGAGGCTGTGGAGTGACATCCAGGGCTGAGTCCTGACTGCTGGACAGGCTTGGTGGGTGCTGAGACGTGCCTCCCACTTCCCTTCAGCCCCCCAGGGAGGCCTGGATGGTCTCCCTTCTGAGAAGTTCACCTTCATAAAAACAAACCTGGTCCTATGGAATCATGACTGTTGACATGATTACTAATAACAGCAAATGTTTACTGAGCACTCGCACCCTTAAGCACTTTGTACGTCAGATGTCATTTACTCCTCAGAACAACCCTGAGATTGGGCACAGTACCAGTAAATAGTGAGTACCCCAGATGTGAGCTGCTCTTTAATTAGTATAATGTTGTCTTGGTATCCTTGGGGGACTGGTTCCAGTATCCCCTGAGGTACCAAAGTCCAAGGATGCTCAAATCTCTTACATAAAATGACATAGGATTTGCATATAACTTATGTACATCCTCCCAAATACTGTATGTTTTTTTAAGACTTTTTTTTTTGATGTGGACCATTTTTAGTCTTTATTGAATTTGTTACAATTTGTTACAGTGTTGTTTCTGTTTTATATTTTGACCTTTTTTGGCTGTGAGGCATGTGGGATCTTAGCTACCCTACTAGGGATCAAACCCACACCCCTGCATTGGAAGGCGAAGTCTTTACCACTGGGCCAGGGAAGTCCCCTCCCAAATATTTTAAATTATCTCTAGATTACTTATATAGTCCAAATAAGTGATATATAAATAGCTGTTAATGTAAATGACATTTACAATTGCCAGTGTGCAGCAAATACTGGTTTTGGGAACTTGCTGGAATTATTTTCTGAAATTTTTGATCCACGGCTGGTTGAATCTATGGATACAGAACCCAGAGATCTGGAAAGCCGACTGTATTAGTGAGATTACCATCACCAGTACTGCTTCTTACATTCTTAGGATAAGGAATTTGGGGCTCAGAGAAATGGGACTTCAAGCCCATCCTCTGGGTCTCTGAGCCACACAACAGCAGTCCCTGTTTGCAGTTAGCCCGCTCAGACCCCACCATGGGCTCCAGCCAGTGCAGGCTCTAGGGATTGAGGCTGAAACCCAAGGGTGGGGTTGCTGAAACAACAGGGGGCCATGGTTGGAGAGCCTTGCCCTGAGGTTCCAGGATACACTCGCCCAGGCCTGGTGTTAGAGCGCTGGCTGGGAATAAACGTCTTTCTTAATGTGCCAGGGATGACTTTGCTTTCCCAGATCTTGTGGCTGTGCTGTGTCCCAAAGGGCCACTGAGGATGCTCGTGGAAACCGCGCAGGAGAGAAATGAGCCCATATTCCCTGCCCTCATATACTCATGTGAGTGACCCCCGTGCTTCCTTCAGACGTGGGAACCAGGGTTTGCATTGGCCTTGGCTTTCAGAGTTGATGGGGAGACAGTTAACCTTTTTCCTGACCAAAGGAAGGGAGGCAGCCTTGGTGATCCCAGAAGGGGTCTACCTTCCTGAGATGAAGGTGGGCTGCGTCCTGCTGTGGCTCAGGAAGAAGCTTGGACATTTAGAGCAGGAAGAGGGCTTCCAGGAGTGTGGCCCGCCCGCAGTTTCATCTCAGCCAGACTCATGCAGTGGGCATGGGCCGCGTTCCCATGAGCCCGAGGCCACCCACTCAGCTCTCCAGGCCCCTGGAAAGGGACTTTGGGGAGGGACTGTTCAGGGTAGGGGTCTGGGGAGGTGGGTGGCAGGATGCCTGCCTTTCCCTGGGCTTTCTCAACAACTGAAGCTCAGTCTCTAAAGAAGCACTCTCGGGGTTGCTGCTGGCCTCAGGGCCAGTGTGCAGGGATCTCTATTTATAAAAGCATCAGCAAGCATGCACTGATGGTGGGCACTTTGTGGTGGGCACTGTGCTGCGTGTTGGATGTGCAGTGGAGTCTGGACCCCCAGAGGCCCCATAACAGAGGCCATAAGCAAATACCCACAGGGACTGAGGGTCCCGTGCAGGCTTTCTGGGGACACAGACTGTTCCACTTGCCTCCCTCGCCCCGGGGGCAGCCATAGTTAGTAGTGTCTGAGGCTGGACCCTTTTCTCCTTCCCCAGCCGCCATGGTGTGGACCGTGGGCATGGCCAAGCTGGACCCTTCCTCTCAGGGAGCCCTTCAGCTCCCCTACGACCCGGAGATGGGTGAGTATCAGGGGACTGACAGCCTGTCATCATGGGGGCTGCTTTTCACTACACCCTGCTCAGCTGCCTGGCCTCTCTGAGAGGCACAAGGACAGGAAGGGCAGGGAAGACTGCCTCCGGGCACGCACACACTAGGGATTGGGTGCAGGTGGAGCTTCGCTCCTCTGCCTCAGCCCCGCTTCTCTCCCTTCCCATCCCTTGCTGTGTGGTCTGGAGAATCCTCTCTGTCGGGCTGGGCATGGTGCGGGGTGGGGCAGGGAAGCCCTGGGCTCAGAGAACCCTTTGACCCCGTCTTGTCTCTCTCCCTCCTCACATGACAACGGACACCCAGAAGAAGACTCCTATGACAGTTTTGGGGAGCCCTCGTACCCTGACGTCTTTGAGCCCCCGCTGCCTGGCTACCCGGGGGAGGAGCTGGAGGAAGAGGAGGAAAGTAAGGTGTCCAGATGGACGGTCTGCGTGGGCCCGGGGTGGGGCTTCCTGAGGTTAGGGAGGAGCCCGTTTGACATCAGAGATGCTTTACAAAGTCAGAGAGAAGCCTGCCAAGGCGCAGTCCTGTGGGCAGACCATGGGGACTTAACGCCCAGGCTACCTCGTGTGTGACAGATGTTGGCCGTATGCCCACTCTGCACTGGGGGGTGATCGTACGGGTGCTGCTCTGGGGGTGCTGCTATGTGGGCATGGGCACTAACCACTCTCTCGGGAGCTGGGAGGACCGCTCAGAAGAACATAGGGTGGTAGGGGCACTGACAAGGCCGTTGACCTGCTTGAAGGGGTCAGAGGAAGTCTCTTGAGGAAGTAACTTCTAAGCTGAGCTCCAGAGGCTGAGGACACAGAGGGGAACACACAGTGCAAAGGGGTTTGGTTTCCAGCCGAGGGTGCCTTGGGAGCAGTGACCCTGGGGCTGACTTAGAGGAAGTGGAAGCCGGATGCTGAGACCCAAGTGCAGAGATGGGGCCGGGAGACAGACAGGGGCTCCAGGGGCCTTCTGGATCAAGATGGGGGTTCTCGTCTGTGTCCTGTGAGCAGTGGGAGCCGTGGGATGGGGAGGGGTTTGAGCTGTGCGGGAGGAGGGAGACGACGCGGAGGGGCAGGGCTGTGGCTGGGACAGTGTGTGCTCGAGTAGCCGGAGGCCGTCCCAGTGCAGCTGTGGGGTCGCAGGCGTGGGTCCTGTGTTCTGGGGGTGAGCTGGGCTGCGCGGGCCGGCGCTACCAGCACTGCCCCACACTGGGGCTATGGAGCATAAGACGGGCAGAGTTGGGGTGCAGGCTTCCCCCAGGCAGAGCCCCGAGTGGCTGGGAGCAGAAGGAGCAGGTGTGGAAGACAATCTTGAAGACACGCCCAAAGACCTTCTGATACATGGTTATGTTTCCAAGTGGATTAAAATAACCAACCAGCACACATATATGGACCACTAGTGTGTGCCGGGAGGCACGTGGGAGCCAGGGAGATGCTGCTGGATTAACACAGCTGCTGCCCTTGAGAAGTTCCCCACGGAGCAGCCCAAGTCAGGGGAGGTTAGGTAAAAAGTACTCAGGACGGACGTGGGGAAGACAATTGGCTGGAGGCTGGCCTGGAAGGACAAGTCGGCAGTCACCCAGCACACAGGCAGCTGGGCCGGAGATAGGCCTGGCGCTGAGCCCCCGCCCTAATCAGCATGGATCCCACGTGGGCACCATCCCCACACGACCACCCACCTTTCACATGCCAGCCACAAGCTCTGGGGGTCTCCAGGCCACCCACGCTTCTGACCGACTGGCTACAAATCTGGGGATTCTCACAACTCCATCAGGTTGGAAAATGTACTAGAATGACTCTCGAAACTCAGAAAAGTGCTATACATACCATTACAGCTTTATTGATATTATAAAGGATATAAATGAGGACCAGCCGGCCAAATGAAGAGCCACATAGGGTGAGGTCTGGGAAGGTGCCCTCTGCCCCTGGGACCCGGGAATCTCCCCCACCCCTGCACAGGGATGTGTGTACCGAGTTCCAGTGTCCAGAGTTTTTACTGGGGTCTCATTACATAGGCATAATGGATTGAGTCCTTGCTCATGACATTGGACTTCATCTCCAGGCTGCCCCTTCTCCCCAGACTCAGCCTAGCCTGGAGTCCCAACCTCCTTATCACATGGTTGGTCTTTCTGGTGGGCTCCCGTCTATGGGGTCGCACAGAGTTGGACTCAACTGAAGCGACGCAGCAGCAGCAGCAGCAATGCCATCCTCTCACTTGCATAAATGATCCAAGGGGCTGCTGAACAACAAAGATACTCCCGTCCCTGGGGAAATTGCAAGGATTTGATCTCCCTCACAGAATGAAGGACAAAGGCTGGTTAGATTCTGTTCCACAACAGCATTGGCAAAGGCTCAGATGAGAGGGGAGGAAGCCATCTGGGAGCTCTGGGATGTTTAGTGGCCAGAGAAGCTGGGGGCCAGACCTTCAAGGGTGAGCGGTACTCATGGAAGTTCAGACTTCATCCTGGAGGCTATGGGGAACCATTAGGGGTTTGTTGCAGGGAATTAAAGTGAGCAGAGCTGCATCCCAGACAGATCCCAGGTGGCTGCAGGAGCACAGACTGCTGGAGGGTTGGGTGAGGGAAGAGCCAGAAGGGCCCAGCTCGGGCACCACCACCTGCATGGGAGGCACCAGGAGGACCCGGCTGGACAAGGGATGGGCAGGGAGGTGGGGAGAGGAATGAGAGGGGGGCCCGGCAGTTGGGAGGCTCTGGAGGACCTCAGGTGGAGAAGCCAGAGACACACGAGGGGGAGTAATGCTTAGGAAGGTCAGGGTTCCAGGCCCGAAGAGGAGTCACCAGGATATACTTGTCAAATACGTGGGTCCCCACAAGGTACCCAGGAAGGGTGCAGGGTCAGAATGGAGACCAGAGGGCCCTCGTGGGTGATGTTAAGGGGATGAAGGGAAGGTCGCTTGTGGAGGATCCTGGGGAGTAGACAGGGCAGGGTGCTGAGATAGACAGCATGGGGGGTGGTGGTCCACGGAGGCCTGGTGATGGCCTTGCCTGAGCACATTGATTGAGGGATGTGGGACTTGCTGCCTCAGGTCTCTGAAGTGCCTGCTAGGTGAGCACAATTCCTTTGAGAATGAACTGATTGAAAACAGAGAGAGAAGGGAGGGGAGAGCAGGCAGAACAGGGAGGCAGGAGCGGGGGTGGTAGCAAGAGACCTGCAGGAGCAGTGGTCTCTGTAAGAGGGCAGAGCTTACAAGTTTGCCAAAGTGAGGAAGTTGGGAGTGACGGAAGGGACAGACTAAGGTGAGGTGCTTCTTGCTTGGAGCCCAGAGAGGAGAGGGGAGTGGGTTCAGATGGGGCAGAGCATGTTTCCTTGATGCAGACCCGCTCAATTCCAGTCTGTTTCATAAGCATTTTTATTGTCCATGATGAATGAAATTATCCTATAAGAAGGTGTACAGGGCAATTGTACTAAAGGAAACAAAACATTCTAGAAGCTCATTTCTTTTTCAGTAATGGATACACTAGTTACAAGTTACGTTTATCTTCCCTGGTGGCTCAGTGGTAAAGAATCTGCCGACAATGTGGGAGAGTGGGTTTGATCCCTGGGTCAGGAAGATCCCCTGGAGAAGGAAATAGCAACCCACTCCAGTACTCTTGCCTGGAAAATTTCCATGGACAGAGAAGCCTGGTAGGCTACAGTCCACGGGGCTGAAAGAATCGGACATGACTTAGCGGCTACACAATAACAACAGAGTTGATTTACAACATACATTTATCTCTTATACATTTACCTTTTATATATTAGTCTCCAGAGGACCTCGGTTATCATATATGTTCTTAAAACCAATGAAATTAAATTTCCTAAAAAGCATTTATAATTAATACTCACCACTCAGTTGGTTAACTTCCCACCAGCCCTGGACAATGGATTATATTCACTCTTGTCTTTACTCAAACCAAGTACCAAGCACCAGTTTTGCATGAATTATCAGAAATGCTGGCTTTGCACAGCCCAGAATGCAAGTCAGCCAGACCACAGGTTTCCCCCTTTTCCCCACTGGCTGCTGTTTTTCTGAGACAGCTAATCCTTGTTCCAGAGTCCAGGTGAGGTGGGCTAGGCAGTGACACCACCCATCAGCCCTCTGAGGTCCCCAGGCCTCTGGGCCCTGGGTCCCCTGGGCTGGGCCACGTGCCTGGGCTGTTCGGCTGGGGTCAGCCTTCTCTGCTGCTTCCTCCCAGGGCTTCTGAGACCTACGGGTTCCCTCTCTCTCCACCACACAGGGGGCGTGAAGCTCGGCCTCGGAGACTTCATCTTCTACAGTGTGCTGGTGGGCAAGGCGGCCGCCACGGGCAGCGGGGACTGGAACACCACACTGGCCTGCTTTGTGGCCATCCTCATTGTGAGTGGGCCCAGGGTGCTCCCCTCCTGCCCCTGGGCAGTGGGGGTCTTCATGGGGGGCCCAGGAGCCCCAGGGAGTTTTCAGATGCTGCTCTCCCTCGGAAGGGCTGCGCAGGGTTGCCAGAAAGATCCTCAGGATGAGACCAAGGTTCACAGGAGGATCTGGTCGTCAGTAGGTGCAGGCACGGTGCAGGGAGGGTGACCGGGAGCTCTGGCGTTACTGAGTGTGCGTGCTGGGTGCCAAGGTCTTGGCTAACTCTGTACGTTTGTCTCACCGCACCTTGAGGTAGGGATGGTGACCTGAGATGTTTGGAAGATGGAGCAGGGTGAGGGCCTGGCCATGGGCACAAAGCTGCGAGGCCCGAGCTGTGATGTGAACTGAGGTCTCTGACTCCGGGGCTGTGTGTTTTCCCTCCACAGCACCCAGACATCATGCAGTTCTGAGTCCCCACGGGATCTCCTGGGGCTTGAGAGGGGGGCCCCTCATTCTGAACCCCAGCGGTGAAATTTGAAGGCCCGTATCGTCACTTAGGGGCTTCTCAGGTGGCGCTAGTGATAAAAGAACCCACCTGCCAATGTAGGAGACACAAGAGACGCAGGTTTGATCCCTGGGTCAGGAGGATCCCCTGGAGGAGGAAATGGCAATCCACTCCAGTATTCTTGCCTGGAGAATCCCATGGACAGAGGAGCTCAGCGGACTACAGTCCATAGGGTCACAAAGAGTCGGACACGACTGCAGAGACTCAGCACCCGTAGTCACTTACCATGATCAGGTACACGTAATGGGGACGCATCTGTGATGACTGGTGGAGGTGGAGGCCCGGAACGGCCCACACTCAGTGCTCTGCCTGGTGAACCTGGGGCATCGCGTGGCAGGTTAGGACCAAGGCTCCAGTTCTTTGGACATTTCTATTTGCCCACAGTGTGTGTCAAGGACCAGGTAGGGGATGCCCAGGCTCCTCCACTTCCAGACTGTCTGCCCTGAAGCCCTGCTCTCCCCGGGGAGAGGACAGGCACTCTGGTTCCCTGTCCCCACCCTGGACCACTGCCTGCATCGGCTGGGGCAGGGACAGGATAGGCAACCACTGCGCCTGCTTACGGCGGGGGGCAGGGGGTGGTCACTCGGCATCTTGGTTCCCTTGGTGTCTGCTGAGAACAGTGCTGCCTTTCAGTCAGACCCGTCCAGTTTTTGCATAAATACACGTCCCCTGGGGGAAGGCTTCATGCCATCAGGTCACATGGCCAGGGGAGGTGGTCCGATAGCAGCGGCCCAGTTCACGAGGCCTGCTTGCTGGTTCATCCACTCGTGTGCAAGGCGTTAGTACTGGCTGAGAGCCTCCGCCCCCACGCACCTCACGGAGCTGCGGAGAGGACCAGGGGAGGTGCTGGGGTGTCAGGGCTCCTGAGCCCACACCCTGAGCTGTCACTAACTGCTCCCCTCCTCCTGAGCCCACACCCTGAGCTGTCACTAACTGCTCCCCTCCTCCTGAGCCCACACCCTGGGCCATCACTAACTGCTCCCCTCCTCCTGAGCCCACACCCTGGGCCGTCACTAACTGCTCCCCTCCCCCCGTCCAACCGGTGGTCACCTTCTCCCGCTCCCCCGCCTCTGTGTCCGGCAGGGTTTGTGTCTGACCCTCCTGCTGCTCGCCGTGTTCAAGAAGGCGCTGCCCGCCCTCCCCATCTCCATCACGTTCGGGCTCATCTTCTACTTCTCCACGGACAACCTGGTGCGGCCTTTCATGGACACCCTGGCCTCCCATCAGCTCTACATCTGAGGGGACGCGGGCGCCATGGGCTGGAAGCTGTAGGAAGCGGTAACCGGAGGCAGCTGTATGATTTTACACTCTAGTGCCATATATTTTTAAGACTTTTCTTTCCTTTAAAAGCAAGTGAGGATGAAAAAGGCTTGTGTTAACTTGGTGAAGAGGAAGGGCCAGCTTTGTGGTGCTAGCGGCTTTGTCGCGGGGCATGGCTCACCCCCTCGTGAGCACTCGCTTCACCGACAGGAAACCCGGGAAGTCGGGCCAGAGGAGCTGAGGACGGTTCCGAGACGTGGGGGGCGTGGGGAAGGCCCCCTGCTCTCACCCCCCCAGCCTGGTGTCCTCGGAGAAGGCCAAGACGGAGGACGAGGCAAGGCTGTCTGGGACCAGGAGGCCGTGCCCGGGATGGCACGAAGCGCCTGGTCACTCTGACTGGAGAGGAAAAGCCAATTTTCTCTGCAAGGAATGTTCCCAACGCTTTGTCTATGATGTCATCATTATCTGATTACCTTTAGAGTCCTTGTCACAGCAGTCGTTGCTGGGAAGTGTCTTAATATTACCATCAATAAATAGCCGAATCCTGTCACAGTGCTGGGGTCTGGTCTGTTTGTCAGTGTGGGCCCTCTCCCTGCCTCTCCTGGGAGAACGTGTGTGCTCTGGCCATGGAAGGGAAGAGATCTGCCCATTGTGAAGGAGAGAGGCTTAAATGCCCCCCTTTCTGCATCGTTTTCTTGAGCTAGGTTTCCTAAGCAGAGGCATGCCGGCTGACAGCTGGGCAGGTGCCGGCCGGCTGTCATCAGAAACACTGCAAGGTTGCCAAAACACCGGAGGAACGTGCAGTGCTGGTTCTCAGCAGTGGCTGCAGGTGGTGGGGCGGGGCGGGGGTCGGGGTGGGGAGCTCAGGAACCTGTTCTCCCTTCCTTCTGTGGTCATATCTCTGGGCACTGCGTGGGGCGAGGTGGGGGTGCAGATTGGTTTTTCCTTTTTCTTCCTTTTCTTTCCAGGATGGGTCATTTTGAAAGTTTCTATTGAATTTGTTACAATGCTGCTTCTCTTTTGTGTTTTGGCCTGGAGGACTGTTAGGATCTTAGCTCCCCGACCAGGGGTGGAGCCCACACCTCCTGCATTGGGAGGCAAAGTCTTAACCACTGGACCACCAGAGAGTCCCTTCTGTTTTTTTTTTCCTCTACATCATTCACAGGCTGCGAAGAGAAGTTCACCCTCCTACCAGGACTTGAGCCCCTGGAGGCTTCACAGAGCAAGTCACTGGGAGTGGGAAGCATGGCTGTCAGACTCCTGAGAAAACATTTTGAGACCGCTGCTCAAACTGGAAGTGCTGTCTGCTGTCCCAGAAGTGCTGCGAGAGTCACAAAGCTGGCTACGTATCATGAGGAGATGAAAGAACTGTGTATTTTGGTGTTGTGACGTAGCTTCTTTTCCCGCCTGGGCTGGGAGATAGATGTGGAAGCCGAGAGGGCAGACTCACTTGACCCAGGAGTGGCAGTTCAATCTGGCTTGTCTCGGGACTCAGGTGCCATCGCTGCTGTGAAAGCCAAAAGTAGGTAGAATTTTAAGACGACGAGGACTGGTCTGTGAGAGTAAAAGCTCCCTGGAGATTAAAAGGGAAGAAAAACTGGGGAAAATCATTCAGTTTGGCAAGTAGGGCGATGTTTATCTTCGAAAGAGTAGTTTCAGGGTGGGGCTTCTGAAGAGGAGGTATGACAAGTGCTTTGACTTGTTATGCTTAGAAGGCCTTTGTCAAAGCCCTGACCTGGATGTTGGGAGAGAAGCCACATTTAGAGGCTAAAGCAGAAGGTGGATACTCTTGTCTGGAAAATCCCATGGACAGAGGAGCCTGGTAGGCTGCCGTCTATGGGGTCACAGAGTCGGACACGACTGAATTGACTTGGCAGCCGCAGCAGCAGAAAGTGGAAGTGAACAATGAGGGAAGGAGAGGTGAGCGGTGCCCTGGTTAGATGTTAAGATTAATGTGAAAAGTGAAAGTTAGTTGCACAGTCGTGTCCGACTCTGCAGTCCCATGGACTGTAGCCTGCCTAGCTCCTCTGTCCATGGAATTCTCCAGGCAAGAATACTGGAGTGAGTTGCCATTTCCTTCGGGGATCTTCCCGACCCTGGGATCGAACCCGGGTCTCCTGCATTGCAGACAGATTCTTTACCAACTGAGTCCATAGGGAAGCCTAGTGAAGACTGGGAAGAAGCAAATGTGAGAAGGCAAAAGGGCGAGAGCCCTTGGAGAGAAAACAGAGATGCTTGAGGAGACTCTGTGTGGGGAAGCTTGGTCCCTGAGTAGCTGGGAGACGGGGGAACCCAACACCTAAGTGGAGGAGATGAAAAAAGATAATCCAGACATGCTGAGAAGAACAGAGAAGTGGTATGCAAACACCTCTGTCCCCCACCTTATCGAACCAACCAATCATGGTTCAACCCAAGTGCCAGCTTTCCCTCACTCCTGTCCCGCAGCAACATGGAAATGAGGCTGCCAAGTGTGCGGTGAAGCTTGTCTGCTCTCTCTGTGCTGTATGCGCCTCTTGCTTTTTCTTCTTTGTCCATCACATGCTCACTTGGCTTCTTGTTGCCCTCCCTCCACCGAGAGCTCATTACTGCAGTCCCTTGTTCTGTGTCTCCTCTGTAAGGCCTCGAGATAGGGTAAAGCCCACTTTCCTGAGTTTCTGTATGGGCTCTGGAATAAAATGATCAGCATTCAAATTTTGGCTCTGCCAGTTACTTACTGTGTGACCTGAGGGACATCTTTGAAACCTCCTGAGAATAGGATCAGGATAAACTGTATATAACAAAAATAGCAGGGATTTAAACAAGATGGCTATTGTTCTCTCACAAACAAGCAGCTCACAGAGGTCATGATAGCTTGACCTATACCATGATAGGTATCAGGGGTCAGGCTTCTTGTTCGATGTCCTCAGTAGGTAGCTTTCACCTCATGGTCCAAATTGGCTGCCAGGCTCTAGTCGTCAAGTCAACACTCCATCTGGCATAAAAAGAGGATGAGAAATGGATGCACTTTCTTCTCTTGAACTTGCCCACAGCACTTCTGCTTATATTCTGTGGCCATGACCACATCTTGCTACAAGGGAGACTGGGAAATATCTTTATTTCAAATTACTATATATCCATCTAAAGAGGATAAGGAAGTATGTGGCTATGGTGTATCTTCTGGTTCACCAACATAGATCTTGAAGTTAGCAATATAGTATGAGAGAACAAGGTCATGAGGGAGTGTGGACCACAGGGTGGTGTCTTCAAAGAAGGTGGAAGTGGGAGATGGCAGATGACAGCCAGAGATTAAGGTAGATGGTCTCTTAGGATGTTTACAGTTTTTTTAGCTTTGCTTTTTTGAGACTTCTGTTAGATCTCTCATATTGTTATTTTTTCTAAACTATTTTCTTGTGCCTTCTCTTTGTCTCTCCACCCATCCATATTCTAATTTATCTCTCAGCCTTCCAACACTTTATTTTTTGGCAATCACATTTTAAAAAATTTAGATCTAATTGACATATATTAGTTTCAGATGTACAACATAATGAATGATTTGATATTTGTATTTTTTAAATTTTTTATCTTTTTAAAAATTTATTTTTTAATTGAAGGTTAATTGCTTTACAGAATTTTGTTGTTTTCTGTCAAACATCAACATGAATCAGCCATAGGTATACATATGTCCCCTCCCCCTTGAATCTCCTTCCCATCTCCCTCCCCATCCCAGCCCTCTAGGTTGTTACAGAGCCCCTGTTTGAGTTCCCTGAGTCATACAGCAAACTCCCATTGGCTATCTATTTTGCATATAGTGATGTAAGTTTCCATGTGACTCTCTCCATACGTCCCACACTCTACTTCCCCCCAACCCCCCAACCCCCCAACCCCCGTCCCGCCATGTCTGTTCTCTATTGTTCTCTACTTGTATTCAAACAAATTCAGCTAAAGTAAATGTAAAGATCTAATTGGCTTTATTCAATGATTTATGAATCAGGCAGCATCCTATCTTGCAGGTAGAAAGGAGCTCTGAATTGCTGTACAAAATGGAAGAACGAGGCAGGACAAGGAAGTTAAAAGAGTAGATTGTTTCAGGGAAGATCACCTGCCTTTGGGGAATGGCAGGGGTCTAGCTGGCAGATGATCTCACTAGTGCCGACCAGGAAATTCCAGACTGGCAGGTTAAGATTACAATTCTGGACACACTGTAATTAGGTATTAAGTCTCTGTTTGGGAATGTGGACTTAACACAAGTGACTCTATCTGGGGCCTGTTGTCTCTTTGTTAAGAGTATATGTTATGAAATGCTCACCACAGTGAGCCTAGTTAACATCCGTCACCACACACAGTTAACAGAAGTGTGTGTGTGTGTGTGTGTGTGTGTGAGATGAATGGCATATTTTAAAAAATTTCCCCAAAGTGTTCACCTCTATTTGTTCCTTTCTCACAGCTGATCTACTAATGTTTTGATAAATTTAATATCATCTCAGATCTCTCTGGAAAAACTAATTGTTTTAAAAAGTGTTCTACTCTGAATCCTCTCAAGTTTTCTCTGCTGCTGCTGCTAAGTCACTTCAGTCGTGTCCGACTCTATGTGACCCCATAGACGGCAGCCCACCAGGCTCCCCCAGTCCCTGGTCATCTTTTTCTTCATCTGCCCATCCTTTTCTTTTTTATACCTGTTCTGAAGTGGCCGATGATTCTTGCCTGACGGTTCACATTTAGCAATGAAGAACTAGAATAGGATCTGGGAGTGTGAGTTTGGGGTGGGCTGGGGAGTGGTTCGGTTGACACTCCTTGCCTCCTGTGCAGGCCTCCATGTGAGAGGCCTGATGATGCACCTCGACCTGCTGCCTCCCTTGCCCCTGCCCTCAACCCTGTCTTCCCCACATCCCCACCCTCCGTAGCGGAATCCCCTCCACGGTGCACAGGAGCCGCCTGCTCTCAGTCCTTGGCTCACGTCAGCTGCTAGGGGAGCCAAACTGCAACAAGACCTGCCTGAGTATAACCAGTGTCTCCCTCTACCTTCTCATTACACTAAAAAAATTGTATCTTCCTAAAGGAAATATTGGAGAAGGCAATGGCACCCCACTCCAGTTCTCTTGCCTGGAAAATCCCATGGATGGAGGAGCCTGGTAGGCTGCAGTCCATGGGGTTTCTAAGAGTCGGACACGACTTCACTTTCACTTTCCACTTTCATGCATTGGAGAAGGAAATGGCAACCCACTCCAGTGTTCTTGCCTGGAGAATCCCATGGACGGAGAAGCCTGGTAGGCTGCAGTCCATGGGGTCACACAGAGTCGGACACGACTGAAGCAACTTAGCAGCAGCAAAGGAAATATACATGAAATTCCTCTCTAGTCACAGCTTCCTAACAAGACTGTGTTACAGTAAAATGTATGGTTGTTTGGTGCCTAGAAAGTTTATAATCAGCTACCCATAGCCACGGCCAGCTGGCCAATTTACCTCTCTGGATCTCAGTTTTGCACATTTATAAAGAGGAAGGTTTAAAACGTTAGTGATTCCCAAATTAGTGATCTGAAGAGTAGTAAGGGTGATCCAAATTGTACTTTAAGTTTTTTAAGAAGCTATGGCATGAGCGGGGCATCCCAAGTGGTGCTAGTGGTGAAGAACCCACCTGCCAATGCAGGAGACGCAAGAGACATGGGTTTGATCTCTGGTCCAGGAAGATCCCCTAGAAAAGGAAATGGCAACCTGCTCCAGTATTTTTCCCTGGAGAATTCCATGGACAGAGGAGCCTGGTGGGCTACAGTCCATGGGGTCACAAGAAGAGTCAGACACAACTGAGCACCTGAGCTCACACATGCATGGCATGAGTACGTGACTAGCTTTGCTTTCCATTTTGCAGTGTTGTCGAGCTCAAATAAATAATGATCATCAAAGCATGTGAAAAATCATAATGTACTTTATAACCAGAAGCATGATTCTAAACTAACAACAGCAATTATTAATATTACAGTGGGACCTGGGTTGCCCACCTCATTTCCACTGATGCAGGAAGCCTCTTGAATATGTTATTTTAATGATTCTCTGAAGAAACATTTACATAGTAAAATGTGGCACCCTAAACAGTTTGGTGGTTCCTTGATAAGTTAAACATAAAATTGTCAAATGACTGAACATTTCCACTCAAAAGAATTGAGAACAAGTGTTCAAATACCTGTACAAAATGGTGATACATCACTAGTCACAATAGCCAAAACTTGGATAAGTAAAATGGCTATATCCTTACAAGGAAATATTCAGCCATGAAAAGGAATGAAGTATCGATTCCTGCTACTGTATAGATGAAACTTGAAAACACTAGGATAAGTAAAAGAAGCCAGATACCAGAAGCCACATATTGTATGATACCATTTATATGAACTCTCCCAATATGAACTCTCCAGAAAAGGCAAACCACATACACGGGGTGCAGACTGGTGGCTGCCAGGGACCAGGGGGAGTGGGTAGTGGGAAATGACTGCTCATGGGCGTGGGTTCCTTTTGCGGTGCTGAAAATGTTCCAGGGCCAGACAGCGGTGATGTTTGTGTAACATTGTGAATGTACTAAAACCACTAAATTACATGCTTTAAAATGTTCAAAATGGTAATTTTATGTTATATGTATCATGCCACCATTTCTAAATTTTCTATTAAAAAAACAGAACTGCCTTAAAAAAAAAAAAAAAAAACAGAAAAATGAAGTGTGTGAAGGGACTTCCCTGGTGGCCCCGTGGCTAAGACTATTTGTTCCCAATGCAGGGGTCCAGGTTAGATCTCTGGTCAGGGAACTGGATCCCACATGCCACAACTAAGACCGAGTGTAGCCAGATAAATAAAAAAAATTTTTTTAAAGAGTGCATGAAAAATAAAGCAAGTGAAGTTGTCTCTTAAAAATCTTAGCTCTGAAGGGGAAAGAGGGAAACAGTGACTCAATCAATATTCTTCCCCATCTTCTCTGTCTTACAAAAGTCCAGCTCTTTTAAACATAAAAGAAAAAAAAAATGTGAAGACTTTACTACCTGTTTCTATGGATGTTTCCTCTTGGAGTAGAAGCCACCTCTGGTGCTTCCTTTCCCAACTTCCCCTACCTGGACTCTTGAACTGAGAGAGGAGGACTCTGAGTCAGGGTTAGTTCTCAGAATGTGGTCCCGGGGGGATAACAAAGTCAAAACTATTTCATAATAATATGAAGATACTCTGCCTTTTTCATTCTTCTCTCATGAATGTACACAGGAATTTTCTAGAAACAACTGAAAGCAAAAGAAGTGAGGGTCTCGCTGTCTTCTATTGAAATATTGTATTCTATCAAAGAGAATTGCAAAAATGCAAATAAGTGCTGCTCTTTTTATTAAAGTTTCTTTTCACTTTGCAAAATACAATTTTTTACCTAAATATGTTATTTTTGTTAACATGAAATGTTTATTGTTATCTTTTAAAGAATTGCTATGTCAGCATTTTAAGAAGTTTCTCAGTTGTAATTTCTAAATAGGAGAGAATCAATCCATATAAGAGATCTCTGGGATCTTCAGTAATTTTTATGAGTGTAAATGGAACGGGGACTAAAAAGTTGGAGCACTACTGGACCCCTAAACCTGCGACTTTGACCAGGTCACTCAGTTCAACTGTCTTCCCGGCCTCTCAAGGGCCCGTTTGCCTTCAATTTTCCTTCGGTTAGCGCTGAGCCAGGATGGCCACACGAGGGCAGCAGATTCCACCTGGAGCCACAGGGAGGCCCTCAAGCCCTGATGTTCAGGCTTCAGTCTGCAGCACTGAGTTCCTGTCGGATCTCTGACCACTGGTGCTGGAGAAGCAAAGGTGATAAACCCAAGTCCTTGCCTTCAGAAAGTGCAGCCACCCTGTGCTCCCTCCCAGTGAGCTGAGGAGCCAGGAGAGGACTAGGCTTGATTCAGAAAGTGCAGCCACCCTGAGCTCCCTCCCAGTGAGCTGAGGAGCCAGGAGAGGACTAGGCTTGATTCAGAAAGTGCAGCCACCCTGTGCTCCCTCCCAGCGAGCTGAGGAGCCAGGAGAGGACTAGGCTTGATTCAGTTAGAGGCCCAGGCCAGAGGCCGACCACACTGCAGGGGTTGACATGCTTGGGAAAGAACGTGACCTTGATGGGTCAAGCTGAGTTAAGAAGCCCACTTTTCAGGTTCTCAGCTTTAATCTGGATGTGCTTCTTCTCATCAGCATAGCCCATGAGGAAGGGGCACTTGCTCTTCTTACTGTTAAGTAGCATGTAGTTATCACAGTAAAGGGGTAAGCACAGCAAGAGAGGGAGCCAAGGAATTCCTCTGCCCTTTGATCTCATCTTGGATGAAGGTAGAGATAAAGGGCATATGTTGTGAACGGCTTCATTTCTCATCAGCCATGGAAATTCTACTAAAGGAAAAAACATCTCCTGGTCATTTAACACAGACAGTCCTCTCACTTCCTGGTAGCCGGTGGTTCCAATGACCTCACTGATAACCTTAAAGCAAACTGGCATGAGTAGTTGGCTTGAATGCTGGTCGGTAGAAAGGGCATGAGATCTAAATTTGTAAGATAAGGCTTCACCTCCCAAGTCTCCTGGCTCCTGGACTGTGTTTTCTCCCTTTTCTTAAAATGTCAACCCCACATTGTTTTTTTCCCCTAAATATACATCATCATATTTATACTGCTACATAAAAAAAATCAGGAGCTTCTGCTAATGCATGGTCTAGCAGTTAAGAGCAGGGTTTTGAAGAGCAGGCAAGGATGTATTCCTGGTTCCACCATGTGTTAGCTGTGTGAACTTGGGCAAACTGCATAACCTCTCTGAGTCTCAATCTTCTCAGCTGTAAAAAGAGGCTGATGAAATGTTAAGGGTTACCGTGAGAATCATGTGACATATCTAAAATGCTCAAATCAGTGCATGGCTCATAAATAGTGCTCAATAAACAGTAGCTGTAAACATCACTGCATTTGCAGTTCACAACTTTTTCAGATGCCAGAATCAGAAAGAATCTCAGAAATTATCTAATTCAATATTTCCTAAAATGTGTTCAAAACACTCACTTCCCTCAAGATATTCTATGAAAAGGGTTCTGTGGCCAAGTATGATAGGAATTTAAATATCAGGGTAGTAACGGGGCTCAGCGATGGCTCAGTGGTAAAGAATCACCCCATGACACAGGAGACTCGGGTTCGATCCCTGGGTTGGGAAGATCCCCTGGAGGAGGAAATGGCAACCCACTCCAGTATCCTTGCCTAGAGAATCCCATGGACACAAGAGCCTAGAGGGCTACAGCCCAAAGGGTCGCTAAGAGTCAGACATGAGCAAGTGATATTAAAGGCTCAGAGAAGTCACAGAGGAAAGAGAGCTGTTGAATTTTGATTATTCCAGCACTTGTCAACTGATCTGACCACAGAACCCTTTTCCTACACCACCTCTTAAGTTCTAGGTTGCTAGTATCCGTACAGCACATCCTAACCGTCTACCAATGCAGTGTAGAAATCCATCCTATGATTCTCCCAACCAGTGATCCAGGAGGTTTGCTGGAACATTCAGAGACAAGGAGCTTACACAAACAATCATAACAGGCTATAAGTAACACTGGAGGGTTTGGCATGTGCCAGGTGGTACAGTAAGCACTAGGCATGTGTTAGTTTATTTCATTCTTATAATAACACCAAGAGATACCAAGGGAACATTTCACGCAAAGATGGGCTCGATAAAGGACAGAAATGGTATGGACCTAACAGAAGCAGAAGATATTAAGAAGAGATGGCAAGAATATACAGAAGAACTGTACAAAAAAGATCTTCACGACCCAGATTATCACGATGGTGTGATCACTGACCTAGAGCCAGACATCCTGGAATGTGAAGTCAAGTGGGCCTTAGAAAGCATCACTTCGAACAAAGCTAGTGGAGGTGATGGAATTCCAATTGAGCTATTTCAAATCCTGAAAGATGATGCTGTGAAAGTGCTGCACTCAATATGCCAGCAAATTTGGAAAACTCAGCAGTGGCTACAGGACTGGAAAAGGTCAGTTTTCATTCCAATCCCAAAGAAAGGCAATGCCAAAGAATGCTCAACTACTGCACAATTGCACTGATTTCACACGCTAGTAAAGTAATGCTCAAAATTCTCCAAGCCAGGCTTCAGCAATATGTGAACCGTGAACTTCCAGATGTTCAAGCTGGTTTTAGAAAAGGCAGAGGAACCAGAGATCAAATTGCCAACATCCACTGGATCATGGAAAAAGCGAGAGAGTTCCAGAAAAATATCTATTTCTGCTTTATTGACTATGCCAAAGCCTTTGACTGTGTGGATCACAATGCACTGTGGCAAATTCTGAAAGAGATGGGAATACCAGACCACCTGACCTGCCTCTTGAGAAATTTGTATGCAGGTCAGGAAGCAACAGTTAGAACTGGGCATGGAACAACAGACTGGTTCCAAATAGGAAAAGGAGTATGTCAAGGCTGTATATTGTCACCCTGCTTATTTAACTTATATGCAGAGTACATCATGAGAAACGCTAGGCTGGAAGAAGCACAATCTGGAATCAAGATTGCTGGGAGAAATATCAATAACCTCAGATATGCAGATGCTGCTGCTGCTGCTGCTGCTAAGTCGCTTCAGTTGTGTCCGACTCTGTGCGACCCCATAGACGGCAGCCCAGCAGGCTCCCTAGTCTCTGGGATTCTCCAGGCAAGGACACTGGAGCCATTTCCTTCTCCAATGCGTGAAAGTGAAAAGTGAAAGTGAAGTTGCTCAGTCGTGTCCGACTCTTAGCAACCCCATGGACTGCAGCCTACCAGGCTCCTCTGTTCATGGGATTTTCCAGGCAAGAGTACTGGAGTGGGGTGCCATTGCCTTCTCCTGATATGCAGATGACACCACCCTTACGGCAGAAAGTGAAGAGGAACTCAAAAGCCTCTTGATGAAAGTGAAAGTGGAGAGTGAAAAAGTTGGCTTAAAGCTCAACATTCAGAAAATAAAGATTATGGCATCTGGTCCCATCACTTCATGGGAAATAGATGGGGAAACAGTGGAAACAGTGTCAGACTTTATTTTTCTGGGCTCCAAAATCACTGCAGATGGTGACTGCAGCCATGAAATTAAAAGACGCTTACTCCTTGGAAGGAAAGTTATGACCAACCTAGGTAGCATATTGAAAAGCAGAGACATTACTTTGCCAACAAAGGTCCGTCTAGTCAAGGCTATGGTTTTTCCAGTGGTCATGTATGGATGTGAGAGTTGGACTGTGAAGAAAGCTGAGTGCTGAAGAATTGATGCTTTTGAACTGTGGTGTTGGAGAAGACTCTTGAGAGTCCCTTGGACTGCAAGGAGATCCAACCAGTCCATTGTGAAGGAGATCAGCCCTGGGATTTCTTTGGAAGGAATGATGCTAAAGCTGAAACTCCAGTACTTTGGCCACCTCATGCGAAGAGTTGATTCATTGGAAAAGACTGATGCTGGGAGGGATTGGGGGCAGGAGGAAAAGGGGATGACAGAGGATGAGATGGCTGGATGGCATCACTGACTCAATGGACGTGAGTCTGAGTGAACTCCGGGAGTTGGTGATGGACAGGGAGGCCTGGCGTGCTGCAGTTCATGGGGTCACAAAGAGTCGGACATGACTGAGTGACTGAACTGAACTGAACTGAATAACACCAAGAGTTATTATCTCCTTTTACAGGTGAAGAAACCGAGGCTTAGAAGAGTTAAGTAACTTGGCCTGAGGTCCCATGGCTAGCAAGTACCAGGCACAAACTCAGGTTGACCCTTTACCTGGCCCTCCTCCACCCACCTCCATCCCATACTGCTTCCTGCAGCTGCTGCCTCACCTTTGACAGTTGGAAGTGCCTTCCTTGTATCAAACTAAGATTCAGTTCCCATCACTTCCCTTTCTATAGGTGTCCACACAGCAGTTTCAGCTCTACATATCTTCTGTTGTTTTTGTTTCTAGAACTTTATCCTTTTTCTCTTGACTTGCTTAAGTAATCCAGCATCTCTTTTGGACCAAAATACTCAAGTTGAAGACAATTGCGTCTGCTCCACTATATAAAATATGATAGTTGCATTTTGGGGAAATCACACATTATCAAAAAACAACTTTGTTTAGAGGAGTTCTTATCTAGTGTAAGAACTGTTTTAAGACAAGGTTAGGAACAAAAAGGAAGCAAGTATAGGGACTTCCCTGGCAGTCCATAAGACTGCCATATGGATAAGACTCCATATTTCTAATGTTAAGGGGCATGAGTTTAATCCCTGGCTGAGGAACTAAGATCCCAGTACTGTGTGTGGCTTAAAAAAAAAAAAAAAAAGAATCAAGACGAGGTTAGGAATAGAAAGTTTTAGATGTACAGTAACAAAATTCATCTTCCTGCAAGTGGTTTGATAATAAAGCTGTTTCATAGCTCTGGTTGAATTGCTATTAAACCTTAAACATCGCTTGATTACCTCTGGCTTTTGCTCTAGGTATCAGTCTTGGTTCTCTCTTTCTCTCCCCACACCAGCACCATGTTAGTGCAATTTCTCACCAGTCTCACCACTTCTATTACCTGTATGGCTTATTACCTCATTGTTTACCAAACTAGGCACAAAGCCACTAAAACCCAGTAGCTGGACTGTTCCTAACAGTCTTTTTTTTCCCTCATATGCTGTGCTGGTTTCCAGTTTCCATCCACTTATAACCAACAGCAGTCTCAAGCGATACAAACTATTTTTTGTATTTAATCCGTTTCATTCTGGCCAATTCTAGTTCTGAAAACACCACTGATGGAAAAACACTTGAATTCTCAGTGTAGTTTGACCAACATAGCTTGGAACTATCACTTGTCCTGAACCTTATACTTCATTAATTCAACTCAAGAGTTTGTATTTGGTTTAGTTGCATTATCTCACAAGTACATATAGAGTTTGTCTTCAACAAAAATTAATATCTCCCCACCCCCAGGGACTTCTGTGGTTGTCCAGTGGTGGATGTCATGCTTAGAACTGTTCAGGTTCATCTGATTAGACCTGGCTCATTGTGCCAGCCTGTGGTAATCACCTGAGAGGCCGACTTTCCTTCAGCCTGGTGTGCTCTGTGAAGCGGATCATCATTACCCCAAGATCAGCACTTTCCAAAAGAATGTTCTAGAATGATGGACATGCTGTATATCTAAGCTGTACAATACAGTGGTCACTAGCCATGTGTGCCTATTGAACACTTAAAATGAGGCTAGGGCAACTGAGGGACTGAATTTTAAAGCGCATTTAATTTTAGTTACTGAGAATTTTGCGGGGGGGTTTCTGTTTGTTTTTGGCCACGTGGCATGTGGGATCTTCGTTCCTTGACCAGGGATCCAACCCAGGCTCCCTGCAACAGAAGCAGAGTTTTAACCCCTGGAGCAGTAGGGAATTCTCCTAAATTGCATTTAATTTGATTAATTAATGTAGAACCAATTATTCACACATGGTTAGTGGATAGCACGTTGGACAGTGCAGATGTTCACCCGAGACAAGCCTATTCCTGCCTCTGCAGACCTAAGTCTAGATTGGGGATGGATGGTCATTCAGGGATTAACAACCACCTATATTCATAATAACTGACTCACAATTTTATCTATAAGTGCAGTGAATAGCATTGAAATTCTTTTTCAAATACCTTGTGAAATGATGATGTCCTGTTTATATGTGTGGTGGCCCTGCTCTATCAGCTTGGTGATTTTTTTTCTTTTTCAAAGAATAGGTTTTTTTCTCTTTTTGTGGAAGTCATACATACTCACTGTTGCAAAATATAGGGAAGTACATGGAGGAAATTAACAACGACCAATAATTCTGCCATCTGAGATAACTACTGTTAACATTTCCGCCTATTTTATCCATCATTTTTCTATGCTGATATTTTTCACATCACTGAGAGCATACATTCTCTGATATTTGCATCCTGATTTTATCATTGACAGTATTTCATATGTATTTTCTCATATCATTATTACTCTTCAAAAACAGTTTTAAAGTCTGTACAATAGTTCATTGTATTAATGATTAATGATTTACATAACCATTCCCCTATTGCTGTACTTTTAGATCATATATAATTTTTTGCATTATAAATAAAATAGTGAGAGTTCCCTGCTGGTCCAGTGGTTAGGGCTTGGGTCTCTCACTGCCAGGGCCTCAAGTTCAATCCCTGGTCAGGGAACTAAGATTCTGCAAGTAGCATGGTATAGCCAAAAATAAAAATAGTGATAATATCATTTTGTGCAAAATAACTTTGTCCATAATTTGCATTGATTCCATAGCACAAACTTCCTGAAGGAGTATTATGAAGACTAAAGATACAAACATTATTAAAGATAATCCTCTCAAAAGAGAAAACGAGGTTAGCCTGGACTACATGCTGGCTCTTCGTGGTCATTGCTTTCCTTCTCAATGTTCAAGACCACCCATCTGACTATCTCTTTGAGCCACTCATCCTGTATTTATGTCAAGTTCATCACTGTGTACTTTCTAGATTTCTTAGTCTTTATAAATATCGGGATGATAGTGCCTGTCTCTTCAGCCTTCCAGTAGCTCTCCTGGGGCATCAAGGTGCTGTCTTTCTATCTGCTTCCATATCCTCTTACTGACACTGTTCCTCAACTTTGCACACTTGATAAGGCAATTGAAGAAGTGTGTGGCAGAGACTGCTTCCTACTGGGCGACACCTTGCTGTTGCCGTCTGGCTCTTCTGAGAGCACACTTAGACTCCATTCCCACATTTCCCTGCAGCGGGTGTGACCACGTGATCAGTGCAGGGAGCGTGAGCAGAAGTCTGTGTGCTGCTACTGGGCCAGGCCCACTGATCTCCCACAGGAGTGGAGACAGTCCCCAGGGCAACCTTCAAGTCACGTGGTGAAGATGCTGGAGCTCTTGTTGGCCAGTGCGGAAACACCCTGCTGACCCATTCACCTACCTATGGGTGTATTTGACTGTGGAGGGATCATCTGTAACAGGACCACTCAGTCCTGCTTGAGCTGTCTTTCCTTTATTCTTGGCACTTGAGATCAATCACACCTAACTTTTCTCCAAATACCATAGGAGTCTCCTTCCTGAGAGTTGGACCATAAAGAAGGCTGGGTGCCAGAGAATTGATGCTTTCAAGTTGTGGTGCTGGAGAAGACTCCTGAGAGTCCCTTTGACTGCAAGGAGATAAGTCCTAAAGGATTGAT
The DNA here is from genome assembly GCF_027580195.1 of Bos mutus. NCBI lineage: Eukaryota > Metazoa > Chordata > Mammalia > Artiodactyla > Bovidae > Bos > Bos mutus. Next base: position 56,226,461 of record NC_091632.1, on the reverse strand, counting down.
TCCAGTCAATCCTCACAGAAATCAACCCTGAACATTCACTGGAAGGATTGATGCTAAAGCTCCAATACTTTGGCCACCTGATGCAAAGAGCCAATTCATTGGGAAAGACCCTGATGCTGGGAAAGATTGAAGGCAGGAGGAGAAAGGGACAACAGAGGATGAAATGGTTGGATGCTATCATCAACTCAATGGACATGAGTTTGAGCAAACTCTGGGAAATAGTGAAGAACAGGGAAGCCTGGCATGCTGCAGACCCTCCCTGGCATGGGGTCGCAAAGAGTCAGACACAACTGAGCAACTGAACAACAACAACTCCTTCTTGAGTCTTGGCACACACTGGACCATCTAGCAGGCCTTCCCCGCGGTCATACACTCCTGCGTGACAGTGAGATTTCTGTCATTTTCCCCTGATGAGCAACCTCCCCAGGTTGTGCAGAATTAGAACCGAAATGCTGCTCCTGTTTATTTTCTCTGCTTTCTAAGGAATGGAATTGTCATTTAGGCAAGAATTTAGCAGATGCTGTTAATAGAGTGATAAGAAAACACATATAGCCCCAATTGCCTGGTACATAAGGACAGTTGATCTTGCTGTATTATTTCACACCTTGATTAGTTTGAAAGGCTGAGTTTGGCAGAAGGAATGGTAGAGAAATAAATGACTCCACAGAATACAGTAAGAAGCATTTGGTATTCTGGAGGCAGTCTCAAAGAGAAGGGATAAGGGGGAGAGATAAGAAAGAAAGTGAAGCCACTCAGTCATGTCCCACTCTTTGCGACCCCATGGACTGTAGTTTACCAGGCTCCTTAGTCCATGGAATTTTCCAGGCAAGAGTACTGGAGTGGGTTGCCATTTCCTTCTCCAGGGGATCTTCTCGAACCAGGGATTGAACCCAAGTCTCCTGCATTGCAGGCAGATGCTTTACCATCTGAGCCACCAGTAAAGCCCTAGAGATGAGAAAGTAAGGGAGAAAAAAAGAAATCCACTAACTGGAAACTCCATGAGGCAATCAGCTGATAGAAGTCCTCATAGAATGGGGTAGCTAAAAGACTTCTAAGGACAGCGGTGTCTACTCTTTCGTCCGACGTCACATAGATCCCTTTCATTCCCCAAAGGGGTCAGCACAGCTCTGCCTAGGGACGGTACACAGATGGTGAGACTGTCCACAAATTGGTGGGCCTCAGCACTCTCAGGGGCTCAGGGCCAGAGGTGACTGTGTACATAAGCCTCCTCGCACCTTCCACCCTGGTCTCCTGGGAATTGGCCAAACTTGGGGGGCAGGATTTTAGGCTTCCATAGGATGTGGAATGGATGATTGAACCAATCTTATTCCAGGAGGCTTCAGCTGACATCTGAGTCAGATAATAAACATGGTCATTGCTAAAAACAAAAAAAAAGTGTGGTAATATCACAAGATTAAATTAAGAATTAAGTAGGTAGCTCAGGTATTTGGCACCTTAGAACACTGAGGCCCAGAGAGGTTACGTAAGGTACCCAAGAGACCTACCTGATGTAATTGTAGAGCTCTGGTCTGTTCTCAGGTTCTCTGGCTCCTGGTCCCTCGTTCTCGCTCCACGCCCGAGAGGAGAGAGCAATGCTACAGGGCTGGAAGCAGGACAGCTCCTCAGGCCCTGTGTGCTCCTAGTACCTCCTGAGCCAGCTCTTCCCTGAGCTGTTTGGGATCCATCAGTGACTAGTTCTGCCCCTGAGCTGAGCTCAGGACTATACCCGGTGGGAGTGAGCGAGAGGTTCCTTCCACTTGGGAGACAAATTTTCCCTAGTAAAGGGAGGGCTTCTCTGGTGGCTCAGAAAGTAAAGAGTCTGCCTGAAATACAGGAGACCTGGGTTCAATCTCTGGGTCAGGAAGATCCTCTGGAGAAGGGAATGTCTACCCAAGTCAGTATTCTTGTCTGGAGAGTCCCATGGATAGAGGAGCCTGGCAAGGTACAGTCCATGGGGTCACAACAAGGTGGACACGACTGAGGGACTAACGTGGGCTTCCCAGGTGGCGCTAGTTGTAAAGAACCCACCTGCCAATGCAGGAGGCATAATTGACTCGGGTTCAATCCCCGGGCAGGGAAGATCCCCTGGAGGAGGGCATGGCAACCCACTCCAGTATTCTTGCCTGGAGAATCCCATGGACAGAGGAGCCTGGCGGGCTACAGTCCATAGAGTCACAAGGAGTTGGACACGACTGAAGCAACTTAGCACGTATGCATGAGTGACTAATACTAACACACTAAGGGGACACATGTGAGAAACAAATTCATCAACAATCCCATCAGTGTTCATAAAGATATTTTATCTGAATGTCAGAAGGTTTTCTTTGCTCCCATGAAAGGATCTGGGCCCCTGAACAAGAGGAATGAACCAAAGGCAGAGAGACATTGGGGCCATCTGGGTAGCCGTGGAGAAAGAGAGTTTGTTTATCACCCCACTGTTCTCTTCTCTAGATAAGGACGTGTGTTGACTGGTGAGGAGGGGCGGAAGTTTCTTGAGTGCAAAGTGCCAAGGCACAAAGCCTGAGATAAAAAGTCATAAATAGACCACAGGCCTGACCCAGAGCCAGGCTCAGTGTCCTTGGGCTGTAGGACTTGTAGGCCAGGGCCCAGGTGGGGGGGCCAGGGCTAGGCAGCTGCTGTGGAAATTTCCATGGGCCATTCACCAGCATTTGGGAAGCTCTAGAACTCCTCATGGCAGGAGGAAGACACTGGTTATGAAAGAGGCACAAGATGTGGTCCCAGGTCACAAGCAGCTAAGCCCCTAGAGAGGAGACTTAAGGATGATGCTTGCCAAGAAAGCAAGTGAACCAGCAGACTAGAAGACCTTAACATTGTAAATAAGGTCAAGGCATGAAACCTTGACCAAGAAAAAGTCAAGATCGCCTTCCAATTATTTCAACCCCATTTCATCTTCTAAGAAAGATGTTGAAAGTACAAATTTCACAAAAAGCTAAAAGCTGATTCTATTACTCTAAGTACTGTTACAGAGTCCCAAACAGTACATGATTTTATTTTTTTAAGAAAAAAAATGTGTAGTTAATTACTAGTTGTTAAGAGTCTGAGATATTCTTAAAAATTTAGGTTATAATTGCAAATTGTTTTTAATACAGAAATTAGTTAAAACTTATCAAAAACATCAGTTCCACATTTTGGTAATTATTTGCAAAAGCTTTAAAATGTGTAGTTTTATAAAACCAGATGTTGCCCCCATCCCAGGAACTGGAGAGGTGTATATTTTTCCCTCTCCCTAGGAAGATTCAGGCTGGAGGGTGGGGAGCGTGTGCACACAACATGTATGAACCTAGAATGCTCACTGTGGGGCTGCCTTCCCAATGCACTGGCTGGGATGCTTTGGGTTGCAAGTAGGAGAAACCATGAAGAGAATTTATTAGTTCAGATGACTACAGTTAAGTTAGGGAAGCCTTCTAAAATGGGTTAATCAGGGGTCTGGCTCCATCTCTGACTCTCTCTGCCCTGCCCACCTTTGTGGGCCCAATTCCTTTTTAGGCTGACTTTCTTACTGGGTTCAAGATGCCTGTGAATAGCAGCCCAGTTGGAATTGAACAGCTCAGTCAAAATTGCTTGACAATTAGTCCAGGGAGAGAAAGACTACTGCTGCCTGTAGCCATTGTGGGTGAGTGCCATGCTTCGTTCTGATTGACTCACCCTAAGGACCGATCACTATGGGTGTGCCATATTCTGTCTGGCTCAGGCTCAAAAACCTATCACTTTGGCAAGTTTGTTGGAATTGGCATACACCACAAGGGACTGCCCCTGGAATCAGGTAAGGTCAATCCCACTCACCTTATGGTGATTACACAGTGGGGAGGGGACAAGAGGTGTGGCAAAGACACTCTCAATGTCTACCACAACTTTGTAGCAATTAAAAAAAAATTTTTTTTAATATAAGGACTACTTGCTAGGTACAAGGCACTATAGGAGGTATTAAGATATGCAGTTTACAATTTATTAGGTATAAAAAGACAAGATGAAAGAGGTATGCAAATGCTAAAACAAAGTACTAGAAAGGTAATGGAGAACGTAAAGGAGAGAGTCAGACTGTTTCTGGGTGAGGTGATCAGAAGAGTACCATGTAGAAAATTACACTGGAATTAGGTCTTAAAGAATAAGCAGCATTTTAGAGATTACAGGTAGGAAGGGAGGACATTGGAAGCAAGGCAACAGTTGGAGCTCAAGTTCTAGAGATGCTGCAAAGGCAGGACATGTTACCCCACTACAAAAAGGTCTTGGAGTTCAGGTGATACCTGAGTACATGGGATGACCACCCCACAAAGTTAGGGTGCAAAACAAACCTTTTCTTTTCTCCTGTAAAGAAAATTAATTAATTAATCAATACCCCATTTGCATGGTTAGCAGGAACTTCATAGTCTCCTCCATGGGGTTACTTCACTTGCTCTTCTTCAAACCCAAAGGCTTACACAGTCCAAGGCAGTGGGTGGGGTTGGTCTGACTTTCACGTGTAAGCAAGGACTACTGGTCTCTGGTCAGTCTAGTGGCCATATGAGTCCCCAGGTCTCTGTGGCTCCCCAGGAAAGACAATTCCAGTCCTGTCACCTTGAGTTTGGGGAACAGCATTCCCCACCGGTGGTCCAGGACCATAATCTTGGAGCTCTGCCCCTCAGTTAAATTCGCGGCTCCTCCACCCTCCCAGGGACTCTGGGTAAGAGGTAGTTTGGGGTCTCCATGTGGATGCATAACTCCCACCCGCTATACTTCCCTGGGGTCTAAGGCATCAGGAGGCAGGAATTTTTCCTTCTCAGCTACAAGCCCTGTAACATTACAGCTTTCTGCACTCCCTTTTCGGAGAAGGCAATGGCACCCCACTCTAGTACTCTTGCTTGGAAAATCCCAGGGACGGAGGAGCCTGGAGGGGTTGCAGTCCATGGGATCGCGAAGAGTCAGACACGACTGAGCGACTTCATTTTCACTTTTCACTCTCATGCGTTGGAGAAGGAAATGGCAACCCACTCCAGTGTTCTTGCCTGGAGAATCCCAGGGACAGAAGAGCCTGCCATCTCTGGGGTCGCACAGAGTCGGACACGACTGAAGCGACTTAGCAGCAGCAGCAGCAGCAGCACTCCCTTTAATGATTGCCTCCCTGCATACATTTCCCAGCACACACACTCACTCCTGGGATCCTTGGGGTGGGGACAACTATGTGAGATGCCTTACCATTACCACGGTGACTGTCTGACACCTCTGTTACTGGCACAGAGAAAGAAAATAACACCCAAAGTTCATTTGCCAGTGGGACCCGCTGCCCTACCCAGACTTGCAGGTTGACACCTTAGTCTCTTCCACAGATTGTTTATTTCACCCAAGGGAAGCAGGCCCCCCTGCACTCTTACTGAAAGTTCACGCTGACTTTCAGCCTTCTTGGTCATTGGCAAAACGGAGCCCCTGTGTGTGCCCTTGGTCTGTCCTCTCCTTTAGGTTGGGGTTTTTTTTCTTGCAGCCCTTCTACCTGCCTTGATTGACATTCCTGCCTGTAGATGGCTCTTTCTGTTTGGGGGCACACTGTTCCTCTCTTTTCTAACTTCCCTTTGCAGCCCCACTCTCTTAAACCCTGCCCCTGGAAAGCTCAGAAGGACGTGGTGCAAGAGGCTGACACACAGGCAGGCTCTGCTTCTGGTTCTCAGCTTCCGGTGTGTTTGTTGCTGCTCTAGTCTGCAAACTTGGCCCTGAGTCTGGAAACTACTCCTAAACTTAAGTGAATTTTTTAGGAGTTTTAAAAAAGTATTCAGTGACTGTTTGAAGGAAAACAAAGTAAAATACATATTCAGCGACTAGGATGGCTGCCCAGACCCACTTGCGAATTTAAGGACAAGAGAATGAATTACCTACTCTTTTTAACGGGGGGGTGGGGTTGGCCTGACTTTCACATGCAAACAACAGTTGCCTGGAGCAAGGAAGGGGGTGACGGAAAAAAGGGCATGAAGGACTTTTTGGAGGGAACAAATTCTCCTATATTTTAAGTGGGGTGTTGGTTACCTGACATATTCATTTATGAAACTTATAAACTACAGACTTAACATCGGTGCATTGTACTGCATATAAATTATATTTCAACTTTTATGTTTTGGCCACTCCTTATAGCTTGTGGGATCTTAATTCCTTGACCAGGAATTGAACCCAGGCCCCTGGCAGTGAAAGTGCCGAGTCCTAGTCACTGGACTGCCAAGGAATTCTGTATTTTAGTTTTAAAGTAGAAAAATTAAACTGACGATTTGGCACACTTGGCTAATGTCCGTATGCGGCAGTATGTTGAAAAGAAACTAATATGGAAAAGAAAAATAATACCCCTACTGTGAGGGTAGACATGTGCTACAAGTATAGTCTAAGAAAACAGAGAGGAAAGCGGTAAACCTTTCCAGCTGGCCACGCTGGGATGCTTCCAGCTGTGGGGATCTGAGCCTCTTCTGTAACAGGCTTAATCACTTCTAATTGTGCAGTCAGCTAATTACAGTCATTAGTCTTTCCCTAGTGGAAAAGGTTTGGGAACCCCTTACATTTATTCCGTTAGTGGACTGGGTTGGACTTTTCTGAGTCCCGAGACCTCCTCAGATTGCGGCCTGTGATGGCACATCCCTGGTGCTCCAGAGATGATCCGTTTTCACCCTGGGGTGTCTGGGCTTACGTGACTAATCTTGGAGCCAGTGAGTCATGGTGTCAGGCCTCAGAGCACAGCGAGGGCACTTGTGGGCTCTGCACTGGCACTGCTCTCTTGGTGTGCCAACCCAGCTTTGCTTAGGCCCAAATTAATCACATTTTGAAAACAGGATTATTCACTGCAGCACTGTTTGAAATAACACAAGGACTGAAACAGTCTGATGAACATCAGTAGGAGCCTGGATAAATAAATTACGGTTCATGCTCGTAACGTAATACTGAACAAACAGTGAGGACGCTTCTCCATGTACTAATTTGGAAAGAGCTTCAAGCTATACATAATCTTAAATAAAAAAAGAGAATGTAGTGTAGAGTGTGACTGTTAGTATAATATACGAGGTTTTATGTTTGTATTTGCTTTTATATATATCTAAAGACATTTTGGAAACAGAGAAAAAAATCTTAAGAACAGTGGTTGTATTTGAGTGGGGAGGTTGTATGGGTGTGGGGGCATTGGGTTGGCGAGTGATTGAAAGAGAGATGGAACAGGGGGAGAATTTTCACACAAACCTTTTCAAATAGTTTTTTTAAAAAATCACGTGAATGCATTTTGCTAGTGGTAAAGAATCTGCTTGCAATGCAGGAAAAGCAGTTTCAATCTATGGGTCTGGAAGATCCCCTGGAGAAGGAAATAGCAAGCCACTTCAGTATTCGTACCAGGGAAATCCCATGGACAGAGAGCCTGGTGGGCTACAGTCCATTGGGTTGAAAAGAGTTGGACGTGACAGAGGTGACTTAGCATGCACAGTGGAAGACTGAAATCTATTGAAATGTTCATAAGTTTATAAAAATAGGAAAAAGAAGTTTTCACCTTATCCAGCATTCCCACAGTAGTTTGAGAAGGTGTCGTGGGAAATTCATGTACTTAAAGAAGAGTGGAATTTGTTTTAATTCCTACTTTGTTACAGCTAAGGAATAAAATAGGTACTAAGTGATTGTTTTCCTGTAATAGAGCCCTGGGGGTGTGGGTGTGCACCCCAGGCAGCCTGTGGAGAGGGGTGTGCAGCCTGTGACCCAGTTGCTCAGGCATCTTCCCACTCCTCCTGAGTGGGCGGTTTTGACCATCACACAGTTATGAGTTGTTTTTATTCTTAACCACGTGTGGTTTAAAATATATGCGAAATGGTCCAGGAATTGACAAAGATGCTTTGCTTGACCAAACTTTAGTCAGGCTCCTAAATCTCCTAGGCCCATCTGTGTATTTCCTTGTAAAATCCAGTTTTATCAAGAACCCAGCTAAGTCAGTTTAGCAAGAACCCCCATCTTCCCTATCTGATCACTCTTGATACCTGATCAGGCTGCTCATCTGCCACGATCCCCCAGGTGTGCATTGATCACCGGAGCCCGCCTTCAGCAAGAATCCTTTTAGGTTAATTTAGCTAGAATTGCCTTTACCCTCAGAGAAGGCAATGGCACCCCACCCCAGTACTCTTGCCTGGAAAATCCCATGGACAGAGGAGCCTGGTAGGCTGCAGTCCATGAGATCGCTAAGAGTTGGACACGACTGACCGACTTCACTTTCACTTTTCAGTTTCATGCATTGGAGAAGGAAATGGCAACCCACTCCAGTGTTCTTGCCTGGAGAATCCCAGGGACAGAGGAGCCTGATAGGAGGCCATCTCTGGGGTTGCACAGAGTCAGACATGACTGAAGTGACTTAGCAGCTGCAGCAGCCTTTACCCTTAATGTTTCCTCTTAGTGATTTTCCATACACTGAGAACTTCCTACTCCAACCCCCAACCCTGCTTCTTGGCTATAAACTCCCATTTGTCCATGCTGTATTCAGAGTTGAGCCCAGTCTCTCCCCTCTGCAAATTCCTACTGCAGTGGTCCCATACCTACAGCAATGGCCCTGAATGATGTCTGCTTTACTATCTTTAAACAAGTATCATAAATTCTTTTTGCTTTAACAGAATCAAAAAAAAAAATACTGATGTTGAACACTACTAGGTAATGTAGAGCAAGAAAACCATAATTCTAGAAATATGTCTCAGAATCTTTTCTCCAGGCCTGAAAGTTATGATTTATCAACTTCTTGAAAATTAAGCTTTTTTACTTTAAAATCTAGTGTTAAAGAGAAAATACTGCAACCCGTATACAAATTAATTTTCTGGGTATTATGAATAAAGACTAAACTTTGACTTATTTAGAAATAAAGATGCAATTATTAAGTAAACTAGTTGACTTTTACTACGGGTTAGTAATACCAGGACGGTCTAAAAGTATTTGAAACACCATAGCTAATAAATTAGACGAAATTTCAGAAAATGTGGTCCTTTTTAATTTTTTTCATTTCAAAATCTAGAAGTCATTTTGAGGTTATGTATGGTAACAATTTAGACAAAAAATTGATATCAATACACTATCTTGCCAAATACATATTACAATGTTGGGTTTATCAGTCATTTATTAAGTAAAAATAATAACTAAAGTTATATAATGTGTACTACATGATAGGCACCATATTATGTACTTTACATATGTTAATTCATTAATCCTCAACAACTCTATTACATATAAATACTAGTATTACCTTCATTTTACCAAGGAGGGAACTGAGGCTCAGAAAAGTTTAGTAACTAACTCAGGTTCACAAGTAAGTAGCAGAGTGGGGATTCTAACCCAGACATTCTGGATCCAGGGTCAATGTTCTTAGCCATAAATATTCATTGAGCACTTACTATCTGCCAGGAACTGTTCTAGGTTCTGGAAGTACAATGGGGAACGAAAGAAACAAAGATTTTGCTCTCTAAAACTTACATTCCAGTTGGGGGATACAGACAAATGGATAATATGTTTAGTTCAGTTCAATTTAGTCGCTCAGTCGTGTCCAACTCTTTGCGACCCCATGGACACAAAAAGCAGCACGCCAGGTTTCTCTGCCCATCACTATCTCCTGGAGCTTACTCAAACTCACGTTCATCGAGTCGGTGATGCCATCCAACCATCTCATCCTCTGTCATCCCCTTTCTCCTCTCGCCTTCAATCTTTCCCGGCATCAGGGTCTTTTCAAATGAGTCATTTCTTCGCATCAGGTGGCCAAAGTATGGGAGTTTCAGTTTTAGCATCAGTCCTTCCAATGAATATTCAGGACTGATTTCCTTTAGGATAGACTGGTTGGATCTCCTCACGGTGCAAGGGACTCTCAAGAGTCTTCTCCAACACCACAGTCCATAAGCATCAGTTATTCGGTGCTCAACCTTCTTTATAGTCCAACTCTCACATCCATACATGACTACTAGAAAAACCACAGCTTCAACTAGATGGACCTTCGTCAGCAAAGTAATGTCTCTGCTTTTTAATATGCTGTCTAGGTTGATCATAGCTTTTCTTTAAAGGAGCAAGTGTCTTTTAATTTCAGGGCTGCAGTTACCATCTACAGTGATTTTGGAGCCCCCAAAATAAAGTCTCTCACTGTCCCCATCTATTTTCCATGAAGTGATGGGACCAGATGCCATGATCTTAGTTTTCTGAATGTTGGGTTTTAAGCCAACTTCTTCACTCTACTCTTTCACTTTCATCAAGAGGCTCTTTAGTTCTTCTTCACTTTCTGCCATAAGGATGTTGTCATTTGCATATCTGAGGTTATTGATATTTCTCCCAGCAATCTTGATTCCAGCTTGTGCTTCATCCAGCCCAGCATTTCACATGATGTACTCTACATATATGTTAAAGGTAAGGTGGTCTGGTATTCCCATCTCTTGAAGAATTTTCCATAGTTTGTTGTGATCCACACAGTCAAAGGCTTTGGCATAGTCGATAAAGCAGATGTTTTTCTGGAACTCTCTTGCTTTTTTGATGATCCAACAGATGTTGGTATAATGTTAGGTGATAAAAAAGTTCTAGGAAGAACTAGAAAACAAGATAAGGGACTAGAGAGTCCTCTTAGGACAAGTTAAGGAATGCTATTAAGTTGCTTCAGTCGTGTCCGACTCTGCAACCCCATAGACGGTAGCCCACCAGGCTCCCCCGTCCCTGGGATTCTCCAGGCAAGAGCACTGGAGTGGGTAGCCGTTTCCTTCTCCAATGCAGGAAAGTGAAAAGTGAAAGTGAAGTCGCTCAGTCGTGTCCGACCCCTAGCGACCCCATGGACTGCAGCCTACCAGGCTCCTCTGTCCATGGGATTTTCCAGGCAAGAGTACTGGAGTGGGGTGCCATCGCCTTCTCCAAAGTTAAGGAATAGGATGGGTCATATTTTGGTAGGATGATTAGGAAAGGACTCCCTAATGACATTTTGTCAGAGAACCCCATAAAGCATGGGAGTGAGCCAAGAGGATGTCTAGGGAGGAGCATTCCAGGCAAAGTGCAATGTCTCACATGGGACTGTTCTCGGGATGTTAGGAGAATGCTGAAAGGAAGCCTTTTTTGGTTGGAATAAAATTAGAGGAGAGGGCAGTTCAAAATAACATCTGAGGCGTTTTCCTGGTGGTTCAGTAGTAAAGAATCTACTCACCAATGCAGGAGACACAGGTTTTGATCCCTGATCTGGGAAGATCCCACGTACCTCAGAGCAACTAAGCCTGTGTGCCACAACTACTGATCCTGTGCTCTAGAGCCTGGGAACCGCAACTATTGAGCCCATGTGCTGCAACGACTGACGCCCGAGTGCCCTAGAGCCTGTGCTCCGCAACAAGAGGAGCTATTGCAATGAGAAGCCCACACATCACAACAAAGAGTAGCTGCTGCTGGGGACTAGAGAGAAGTCTGGCAGCAATGAAGAGCTAGCATAGCCAAAACCAAACAAACAAATAAAGTGATTTAAAAAAAACTCCATAAATGTTTAAAAGATACCTGGTGGTAAGATCATGCTGGGTCTTGTAAAGTAATGCAATGATTTTGGATTTCATTCTGAGTGAGATGAGAAACCATCAGAGGGGTTTGAATTTAGAAATAACATGATCTGACTTTTCCTTTCCAACAAAGAGACAAACAGAAAAGGATCACTCTAAGGGGATTTTTGGAAACAACACCAGTTCATTGGCTATTTAGAATAATTCAGGTGAAAAAATATGTTGGTTTCAACTAGGATGGCAGTGATACTGAGGCAAAAATTGGCTGATTCAGGGTGTATTTTATAGATGGAGTAGAAGAATTTGCTCATGGATTTGATGTGAGGTATGAAAGAAAGAGTGGACATGGAGAATGCCAGGGTTTTAGGTCTGAGCACTGAATGAAGGTCATTTATTTGAGGCAGCGTCTTAAGGAAGGAGCAGGAATGGGGTGGTAGATCAAGGGTTCAGTTTTGGACACTTTTTTGAGTTTGTTACCCAGTGGACACCATAGTGAAGATCCTTATAGTATGAAAAAGAGGTCAATGCCTGAGATTACAAATTTGGAAGTTTTCAGGTTATGGGAAGTGGATGAGCTCACTCAGAGAGTGGGTGTAGACAGAGAAGGGGATACAAGGATTGAGTCCTGAGGCCCTCCAACATTTACAAGTTAGGACGATGAGGAGGAGCAGCAATTGCAACTGAGGCTAAAAGGCTGGTTCTCAGAAAGATAGACAAGAGAGTATAATGTTCCAGGGGCTAAACTGAAAAAACTTTCAAGAGTGAGTGGAAATGGCAAAGGAAGGGCATTTGAAAATTCTGTCCTCCACAAAAAAATTACAAACTGGCAAAAATATTCAAAATCTTCTTTTCAGAACTCTGCAAACTAACCAAAGGCTTACACTAACCTGGGGAGTGTTTACTAAAACAAACGGCTGAGCTAGGTAGTAGTTTGGAATATAACAGTTGACATTCCCGGTTCAAACTGGCTCAGGGAGCATAATAGAGCTGGAACTTTTCAAAGCCAGTTCTCAGAGAATCGTCATTATTCTACTTGTCTGGTACTTCTCTGGAAAACACCACTTGCAAGGCTGTCTGTGACCTGACTCGAGCTTACTCAGTGTGAAAAGCATTTTTTCCTAAGAAGCATTTGTCAAAAAAAAAAAAAAAAAAATACAGACGTGTTTTATCTTTGCAGCTGCCTGATATAGTGGATCACAGTTGAGACAAATAATAGACTATTTAAAAAGCTTAAGGAGAGCTGAGGAATGAGATATCCACAGGGACTGTGAAAAACTGACCTATTCTTGGAACTCTAGAAGGCCACACACATGGCAGGGCTGGGCATATGCTTAGGGAAGGCCCTAAGATCTCACCTGTGACTGTGAGACTCCGCAC